>NC_077237.1:24189093-24500700 GCF_947179165.1 Solanum dulcamara | reverse complement strand
AACCAACTCCAAACACTGATCAAAAATGATTCGGGATAACTATCAAAAGGGGTAAAATGGTTATTTTATGAAAAATTTCAAAATAACCTTGAGGGTCATTACATGGCCATCGCTAAGGCAATGAGTCGGTCGCTTTCGCGACACACGCCCCACTGATGACCTTCACAAAAAAGCCTACTTTTGGTTGCTAAAGAGGCTACCGCAAAAGCCAACCCTTGGTCACAAAAGCCATGGCACCAGAAACCAGAAAAAAAAAGAGACTAAGTATCCCAAAACTTCAAACAAACCCTCAAAAATCATTCGGAGTCCAAACCACGCAAACCAAAAGTGCAAACCGCTTGTAAACGACATTTTGGACTCAATGCAGCAGTCAAAATCTCCATTCAAGGTCATCTCGATAAAAAGTAGATCCCACACTCAAGAGCTATTTTAAGCCAAAATCCACAAAAAGGCTCAAAATGAGACCGGGGGCCTCAGGACCCAAACGAAAGGTCGCTATAGATCAAACTTGGTATTCTAAAGCTAAAGGCGCTGGCGGGATTTTGATTCAAGAATGTTTATCAAGAATGTTGATCAAAGTCAAACTTAGAACAAAGCTTAAAGGCTAAAATGCCTAATGGCTCAAACTTATAGAGAAAGCCTCGGAACGGAGCCGACCATGCCACTAGTCAATCGTTTAAACTCCAAGAGCTCCAAAACACAAAAACTAGCATAAAACTAAAACGAACGACCAAACGATCGAACTGTCAGTTTGAGCAAGTCATAAATGACTTGGAATCGCTACAGGAAAACTCTAAACGCTAAAAAGATTGGAAAACGGAAGAAATAACCTGGAGGATCATTACAAGTTCAGAAATGTTGAATTATAAGATTTATGAACTTGAAATTTTGAAAAATTGAATTGAAGAATTCATGAACTTATCTTGAAGTTTAGAATTTGTGAACTTGAATTTGATTTCAGGTTGAATTTGTTAACTTAAATTTATTATTAGCCAAAATTAAACTAAGTGTCTTGGGTTCTTGATTTTAGGTTGAACACATTATTAGCGAAACAAATATATGGTAATGCCTTTAGGTTAGGTTATTAAATTGTTAGATCATTATTAAGTATCTTATGAACATTTTCTTTGTTACTGAATTTCAAAAAAATCAAAATTGTAAACATTAATTCTTAAGTTGTAAACTTTGTTAGCTTGAATTTTGAATTTGTGAACTTGGTCAATTTGATATTAGATATATATGAACTTGAATTTGTGAATTTTATGAAGTTCATTTTGATTTTTGGTTGAATCGTATGATTTGTGAACTTGAATTTGATTTTAGATTGAAATTTGTGAACTTTAATTTTTCATTAGCCAAACTAAATGCCTTAGGTTCTCTTAAACCCATTGAAAATTAATTCGTGATTTACTACTTTTAGTAATTAGCAAAGAAATGTAAATTATATACTAACCATTAACTATGTAATCTAATTAGAAGCAAAGTAATGTAAAATATATTAACTATTAAATAAGTAATCTAATTAGAAGCTAGCAAAGTAATTGCAACTTCATTCATTTTAATTGTAATAATAATTATTATTAAATATACTTAATACCTTGTGAGGGTAGAAAAGTTAGTTTAGAAAGATCTTCGACTCAAGACCATTAAAATCCCTATCTTTTGATGCCGGCTCGAGCCCCAGATCAAAATTCAAAACTGATCCCAAAATTAGATTACTCTCCCTTTAGAGCTTCTGAATTTAAAATTTCAAATCAAACCAATATCAAAACCTTCGAATCATCTTGCGAAGCATACTAGCCTATGGTTAGAAATTTCCGACATTCCACTATGAAATCATGAACTAATCAACAAACCAAGGAGATAATCAAGTGTAATTACAAACTTCAAAGTTAGAATATCACCTCCGAGTCAAATAGTCGAATTTACATTTTAAAAACCTCCTTGATATGAGCACTACAGATCACCAAAACAAGTTCTGAATGAATCATAGTCGCATGAGTGGGTAATTAAAATTGCTTCAATTCAAATGGGGTGTAGTAGTATATTTCATCATTTCAAAGATCAATTTAAACAATTGAGACATGATTTATTGAATTTAAATTTGTTTTGCAAGTAGTAAAGGTTTCTATGGATGTGTTAGCATGAATCATTGTCATATGAGTGGGTAATTAACATTGCAGTTTAGAAATGTCAAATTCCAAATTGAAATATTTTTAATAATGTCAGACATTATCCTTTTTCGACTGTGAGGAAACCTTTGTAATCGCAAAGAATAATCAACTGAGGGTCCCACATAATTATGATTCACATAACTCCTTCATGCGATTATTACCCATGAACCATATCCATTATGCAATCATGATCCATAACCTTGTGATCGTAACAGTTTTCTGTTGTACCGGAAAAAAATAAGATCGGATAAATCCTAAGTAGGGTTTTTACATCCGAAACTCATTGATCCCCTTAGGTTGCAATCCAAACATGTTTCAAGGTCTAAAATCAACCCACAAGCCTATAGGAACTTTCAAATCATGAATTCAATATTGTCTAGTCATATCTTTAATTTTACCTTGATCAACTCATTTCTCTAAAAAATACTAGCTTTTGTTTAAGCATTTCAAAACACATTTATCACCTGGTGACTTGTGTCACTCATACCCACAAATCATAAAACATGAAATGAATTTACATAAAGTCTTGTGTCACTCATACCCACAAATCATAAAACATGAAATGAATTTACAGAAAGTCTCAAATAAAAAAAAAAGGTTCTAAAACTCAAATCAACTTAATAGATTGTAACACATATATTGTAATATCTAAAAGGAACATTGATATGGGATTGTTCTACACTACAAAAGTAGTGTAGGTCATGCATATGCAAGTTATTTATCTAACCCACACAAGATAGATTTTAAAAAAGGATATCTGTTTACATAGAGAATTTCTATCATATCATGACTCTCTATAAAATAATTCATTGCTGCTATTTCTACAATAGTGAATGGATATGATTAAAACCAATGATTCAGTTCATTCGAGAAAGGTGTGGTTTCAAGTGTATGAAGATAATGTTGCATGCATAGCTCAATTAAATAAATTCTTCAAAAAAAGAGGAATAATGAAACACATTTTATCAAAACTATTCTTCACGTGATTTATTGAAGAATGGTGACATTGATGTGCAACAAATTCAATCAGTTGATCCAACGAATTTATTAACCATGTTCTTACCAATTACTTCAACAGATGGTGTACAATATTAGAATATAAAGTCTTAAATATCTGAACCAAGATTTTCATAAAGAGAAGTTAAAATACATGTTGTACTCTTTTTTTCTTAATAAGATTTTCTCTAACTGGATTTTTGATTAGGTTTTTAATAAAGCAGCTAACAATGTGTATTATCTTTGTGTAGTCTTATTTATTTACTAGGATTTTATTGTAATGACCCTGGAGGTCATTTTTGGAAAACTTTTGCGAAATAACTATTTTAACCGTTCTGCTAGTTTTCCTGAGTCACATTTTATCCGTTGGTGTGATTGGTTTTGGAATTTTGAGGAAAAGTTGAGAGCATTTTGGTCTTTTGAGCCTTAAATTGGTTTAATTGGGTCTAAATGAATTTCGAGTCAAGGAGACCTTGGATTTGTCTTCTGACAACTTCATTAAGTCTGAAATGTCATTTCCAAGCTAGTAGCATATTTGATTTGTGTTCGAAAAGTGCCGAATGAGATTTGGGTGAACTTTTAAGCTTTTTGGATGTTTTGGTGTTGTTTCAGCAAATTGTGGCAAATAAAGGGTTTATTATTAGTTTAAAGATCGAAAAATTATTCAAAAGTTCTGAAAATTTGAGTATGAATTATAAGACTTATCTGCAAAGTTTGGTGCATTTTCGTTAAGCCGAGATTGAACTTTCATTATAAAATATAAAATAATTATTTACCGAGAAGAAATGATATTTGACTGAAAAAATGAATACGAAATTGAGTTTTGATTGAAAGAACAAATCCATATCATTATTTAAGACATTTAGAAAAAAGAATCGGGTCATTTCGCTATCGTATGAGTAAGTTACGGCCTTTTTACCAGAAAATTTCACTGTTGATTTCATGTGCAAAACAACCCTGTACTGATATTTAACATTTCAAAGTGTGTTCATTTGGTATTTTGAGTATATTGGGGGTTCTAGAGCTCGAAAGAGAGTGATTCTTATGGGATTCATCTTCAATTAATAAGGGGGTTAGTATCTGATCCTCAATTCGATATTTTCTCATGATTTCTTCATCTGATTTTCTTTTCTTATCTGTAAACTTCTTGGGGTTTTATCGATAGTGCATCAAGATGTTCGCAAGGGCTAACTTGATCCTCTTTCCCAGAGATCTCAGATGAGGGAACCCTGGGAGAACTGCCCACTGGACTTCATTTTTGATGAAAAAAGTATAATTGGGATCCTTGTGTTATGGGTAAATTGATTTTGGCATAAATTTTTTGATTTATCAATTATTTTCATTATATTAACCGCGTATAATTTAAACTTTTCCGGTAAAGTTAAAGTTTGCTAAATTGAGGATTTCATATTTGAACTTTTCTAAACATGGGTAAGATATTTTCTAAAAAATATTCCAGATTTAAGTCGGGTTTCAGATCCAGATATTGGGAGTTTTCTCAAAAACATGAATTTTAGTTAAATTGGGTTTTGAGGGCTGATTTCAACTCCAAATTCAAATTGGTTTTCAACATTAGTTTCTAAATACTTCAAGGATCGTTTTCATGTAAAAAAAATTAAATTTTTCTATTCGTTTACGAAATCAGATTTTTCGAGTGTTTTGGATCAGATTCGGTTCGATTTTTAAATATGTTGATTTGGGTATCGTTAGACTCGTGTTCTTATTGAGATTGCATATTTGAACAGATTGTCTTGATTTGGATCATCGGCGTAAGGGTAAAGCTCAAATTTCGGAGTAGTTCGGTGCTGAATTCGAGGCAAGTGAATTTCTAAATTTATTCTTAAACTTGTAGGATCATAAATTCATGTCTTATGTGTTGAGGATTGATAAAAGGTAGTTTTAAGAACTATTGATATTCAAATGAACTTGATGACAAAGAGTGGGTAATAAATGAAAAATTGAGATGAAATAACATGTTGTGTTCGACATGATAGAACCTTGGGCTTGTTGTGGATAGTTGGATATATTTATATGTTATTGTTATGATATTGACTAATCGGGTGATTGTGGACTATATGGCATTGTATGTGAATATTCATTTTGTATTCACCCATTACTTGTGCATATACTTATCTATGATGGCTGAGAAAAGTGATATGAGTGAGATGCTACATATTAGGGCCAAGGTTTCTACCCGTCGAGATAATTTGCCGAGGTCTTTTTTGACGGATATTATAATTGAGATCTCTTTCGGCAAATACATGGTCCATGTGAGGCCCTCATGGGTTCCGATTTGAGGTGATCAGCGGATGTGTATCATTTAGGACAGTCATGTCACGATATGTGACATTGCATCATACATTTTTTGCTAATATGGATTGTTTTACCCCTAATATTCCCCTGATTTGTATTACTGATTGTGCTGATTCGCTTGCAAATTGAATTGTACTGTTGTTGAGGTATATGAATACTGTGCCGTTAGAATTGTTAGATCGGGCTGATTTCTGTGCAGGTTGTAGTCTAGGGTTGGATGGTGTGACAAAAGTACGTGTATTTTACTAGCTTTGCTTAGTCCTAGTTGTTTACTTGCTGGGTATCGCGTTGTTGGTACTCACTCCTTACTGACTAAACTTGTGTAGGTTTTGAGCTCGGACAGTGACCCATCTTTTTTTATTTTCATCAGAGGCTTTCTGAGGCGATTCGAGAGGTAGCTGTTGATGCCGACCATCTTTCCTATTCCTCTTTACTTGTTACTTTGTTCTATTCGAGATACAAAGATTGAGAATTGTATTTATTTCGTATCTTGAAATTAGAAGGCTTGTACATGTGACAACCAGTCCGTGGAAAAAATATTGTAGTTGACTAAGTTTCCGCTTTATCTATATTTATCTATCTAAATTGTTTTCCGTTTTTATCTTCCGCATTTAGTGGGTTTACACTGATTGGTCTAGTGAAAAAAGGATGAGTGTCATCACGCCCGGATTTCGGATCGTGACATTTATCCCATAACTTTTTCTAATAAAATTTTAACTAGACATTTTTTATTAATTAATATCCATATTGGAGAGAACTGTGGATACACTGAATTATGTGTGTTCATTTAATTAAGTACTCTTGCGGCTTCCGGGAGAAGCTTACAGACAAACAAGTAACTTTTGAGTAGCTCATATATGTTGCTTATGAAAAGTCTTAGCAATAACTTTCTAAGGCTTGTAACCAATCAAACAACTTAAAGTATAACAAAAATAAATGATCAATTTAGATTGTCTATCATCTATAAGACGTAACGTACTTCTACAACTTCGATAAGTTAGTATACCCTAAATCCTATAAACATGTCTTGATCTGTATTAGATACATAAATTGAATTTCTTATATTGCGTTTATCATAAATATTTCTACAAATTGCATCATCACTTTGTACTCCATCGAGCAAGAGATACTTTCCTTCTAAATCACATCGAACAGAAACGGAAAAGGGCCAACATGTCGAAGCATAATTTAAAGTTTAATGTTTAGTGGAGTGTAGAAAAGAGATAAAAATGCAAGAATTAACTCCTTAAACAATTTCCTCTGACATGTATATTAGGGTTTGCACTGCATTTCCTACTTTATTTAGATTTATCATAATTATATGTACTTTGAAAAAGTTTTCATGTTGAGCAAAAACCCTTTTATGTTTATCATTTTCTTGGAGGAAAAGTTTTGGAGTTCTATAAATAGAATATCTAATGTTTTCATACAAAAAACACTATAAATCCACAATGTAGTCTTTAAATACTTTGGTTTATTAGGAGATTGTCCTCTCGATAGTTTTTATATTCCTTTATATTAGTTTTATTTGTAGATCAATTAATAAAACCATGTCAAATATTATACTTCTCTTTTTTGTTTATTTTATCGTCATTCAAAGTTAGTAATTGTTAGCTTTCACATGACGTTTTAATATTTCAATCCCAACAAGTGGTATCAAAATCAATGGTTCAACGAGGTTGAAGACAATTCATAGAGAGTTCAAAAATCAAATTGCAATCAATTTTACGATAGTGAAGATTTGTCTTGAGTACTACATGTAGAGGTGTATTTTCAGATGTATTTTCAACATTCATGATGCTGCATCTTTAAAAGCAAAAACAAACTATTAAGCCATAAACCATAATATTTTTAACCATGAAAAGTAGTAGTGATGAAGATTCTCTGAATAAGAAGGATGGGAAAAAAATGTCAGAAAATCCAAGCCAATGGGGAGATTAGTTATCGTTTGCCCTGGATTTCCTACCTTATTTTCTTTGTGGAAAAACTCTTCCATAGTTATCCCTCTCTTGGGAAGAAGTTTTGACCCTATAAAGAAACTGTCATCTCCTCTTGTAGAACCACAATGTAGTCGTTAAAAGAGTCTTATTTAGAGAGGAAGACTATTCTCACTCAGCTTCATAAAGAAATACAGAAGTTGTGAAATAGCTCACTGACAACTTGAGGATGAGAATGAATTCATCTAGAACTGCCATTCATTGAGCTTTAAGTACCTGAGATTGATATTTTCCTAGAGCCCAAATTGGAAAGATGTTCTTATATGCAGAATACGATATCATGCAATTCTTGTTGAAGACCCCAATTATCTCCTGGGAAATTCAAGATTATGGCAAATAAAATATAAGTTTTTGAGAACAAATTAAACAAACATAATATAAGTTACAAGGCACATAATTTGAATTTTTGGTATGATTCTTGAAGAGAAGATAGTAAATAAGATACCATTACAACTAAAAATGGTGTGATATTTTTCAGTGATACATCGCATGCATTACTTCAACCAAAGCCACATGAAATTAAGGAAGAAAATTTTATGATTACGATAGGATGAACAACGAACATACAAGATGATTTTTCCTACATTTACGCTTCGTGGAAGTTGTTAATTCATAAATGCAAGTAAAAGATTTTATCCAATCAGATTCTGGCGCTCCACTAAAATTAAATAGATGAGATCAATTCAGGCATTACATTAAATTTGAAGATTCATCAATTAACCCTGTTAGCTTATGTTAAAAGAAGAAAAGACTTGTACATTTGTGTATCATTTACTTTCATGTACTTGGAAAGAGGAGAAGAATAGAATTAAATTCAGATCCATGTACTAGCTAGACTAGGTACCTGTTAGAAGAGTATCTATTATTAATACCTATGTATTATAGTTATTTTATTTAAGTTCTCAGGAAATGGACAAGAATCAGTTCCTCCACAAGATTGATTTGAGAGTGATTCTCTTTCCCTGAATTTTAACATCTTGGTATTAGAGACAAATTTATTTGAGGGAACCGTGAATTTGAAATTCTTGGAGTCTTGAGAAAATTGAACATGTTCTAATGAAGATTTACTGGCAGCCAAGAAAAAATAAATAGGTCAGTTGACTAGTCCAGTTTGGAAGAAGATGTTTGATAACTTTGAAGAAAGTGACTCATATGAAGCTGAATATGATTCTGAGAAAGCTGAGTCTAACAATGAGAGCTTCGATGAAGAATATGGGGAATAGGCCCCTGTACAACTAGATTCATCTAAAAGACCAAATGTTGTTGTAGAACCAGTAAAGGCTACTTTATTTGTCGAGTGGAGATGATAATACTTCAAAGAAACAGTGATGAAGAAGAACCACTCTGGCGACTGAGAAAGCTCCAAAAGAGGAGACTAGTAGTGAATAGGGAAGTTCTGATGACTTGCCTTCTAAAGCACATCAGTAAATATGGAAAACTCAATCTCAGTAAGAGTAAATCAGAGGAAATATCTTCTCAGAAGATAAGGTGGAGTCTTCTGAAGAAGATAATGAAAACTATCCCAACTCCCCAAAAGGATGGTAATGTGCAATCACGGAAGAGTTGAGGAAGAAAACATTTGACAATTTCGAATGTTTGGAGCTCTAACCACAAGGTTCAAGAAGGATTATTGGAAATTGAACCTTGTGTCCGAAGAAAGAAAAGATTTTTAAGATTTGTGTGAGGCATGAATATTATTTACTTAGTTCATGCATAGGAAAAAGAATTGTGGAATTAAATTAAGATGATGTACTAGACTAGGTACACGTAGAATAATATCTACAAATACCCAAGTATGATAGTTATTCTAGGTAAGCGAACTGCATGAAGTGAGGAAGAATTTTTTTTATCCACTTGTCTTCAAGAGAAAAGATTGATGTGACCAGAAGTGGAGCCAAGATTTGAAGCTTATGGGTTCGGGATTCTAATTTTTTTTAAGTTACTGAGTTCTAAATTAATAATTTGTAAATATTGAATGGATTTCTTCAGACAAATACACGGTTTAGACCATGGCTACTAGATTTGGCCTAACCCGTATTCTAGCTCCGCCCCTGGATTTTGAGTGTTCCTTTTCTTTGAATATCCAACACAAAAACAATGAAAAAGGTACATTGTTTATTCAAGGAGAAACACTTCTAGCACAATTCAACCCTTTGGAAGTCATTTATAAGTTGCTACTGGTTCATAACTGCCAATTTGAATATCTTTAAACAAATTAGAATGGATCTGTTCATTCAAGTTTAGCCTGACGATTATTTCAGTATGTCACTCGATATTGTAGACCAGATCAAAGTTGTATCAGAAGACCTTGGATGAACAGTACAGTTGAAATTTTATTTTATTTTTTTGGTTTTGTATTTTAGAAACATGTATGTTTTATGCTACAAATCTTAGTGGCTGCAGAATTACCTGCTGAGGAAAATCTCCATTTTCAAGCTGAGAATTTATCAATACCTTTGCTGCACAGTGTAATGGAGTTGGATCCCTCTCTCCCTGCACAACAAAATATAATACTTTAGTAGTTATCACAAAATAAAAGACTTCATTGATTGTATATAAAGCACAAAGTAATACAGCAGGTAATACATGGGCAAAAGAAAGAGAGATATTATAATCATACTGTAGACGTGGTTCGACCACATCATTACCCAAATCACTTGAAATCACAGAATTTTTCCAATGGTATAATTAACCATTCCCTCAACATTACCAGTAATTTTCATCAATGAGAATCCAGGGCATGCATCTATCATCGTTGATGCATAAATAAATATACCAATTAGTGATTGAATTCCTTCAATGGTTCAACTATCATGAAGTAATAAAGTAATCTTTCAAACTAATGGAAAACCATCAACTAATTAGCTTTGGAAGATACTTTTTGGTTCAGAAAAAAGCTCTGACTAGACAAGCTGGTTTAACCAACAGCTCCTTGGAATGAGCTATATTTGTGGTGGAAAATTACTTGTACCTGTCCAGCTTCAATAAGAGCCATCATAGCCCATGCAGTACAAACAGTGTGAGATCTGTTACCCTCAAGATTTGTATACACCTATAAAAGTGGGGAAAAAACTGAAAATTACAATGCAGAACTGAGAGGCAAAAATAACTCCAGCATAGCCAATGCAGTACCAACAGTATGAATGACTTTTACCTTGTTTTGACAAGACAGATAACTCTCTCCCCAGCCACCAGACACTACTTGTTTTGACAATAGAAAGTCACAGGCGTTACGGATGCTGTAAGAGTTGTTGAAGCTCCTCCCAGCATCCAGCAGGCCCTTCACCCCGAACCATGTGCCATATGTAAAGCAAACTCCCCAAGATCCATACCTAACCATAAACCTCAAGATTAAGGCAATTCTAATTGTTTTACTAGCCAAAGAGGGAAAATGAGAAGGTAAAAAAGAAACAGGCTTAAATAAGAACTAACCAGGAGCCATCTGCTGCTTGTACCTTTTCAATAAAGGCCGCACCTTTTTCAATACAACGCTCCATGTCTTTTTTACGATACCCAGGGTATAATTTCTTAAATGCTGCCAAAGCTTGAATTATAGCTGAGGTACACTCTACATAACTGCAAATATTTTAGGGTTAATGTTAAGTTATAGACTTTTTAGCACACACCTCAACTAGTTTAGTAGATGAAACAAGGTACAGGTGTAGATGCCTTACGGATAATCAATAACAATATCACCAAAAGTCTCAGCAGGGTTGATCATCTGAAGGAAGAAAACACAATACAACATTAACAAAGGACTTGCCTATTAGGAATCTAAGCAAAAGAACGAGAAAACATGCAAGTCATGCCTTATTTATACTCGTCACCAGAAAAGGTAGTATATTAACTATATTATCAATAATGAGAATGAGAGCAGCTTTGGTGCCGAGAACCCATATTTTCAAGTGCATTTAATCAACTTACATATGGTGTTCATTTATTTGGAAAAGGCATGCGACAAAGTCCTAAGGGAGGTTCTATGGAAATGCTTGGAGTTTAGAGGTGTACTTGTGGCTTACATTAGAGCGATTAAGGAAGTCTACGATGGAGCCAAGACACGAGAAAGAAGGGAGGAGACTCAAAATACTTTCAAGTAGAGATGGGCTTGCATCAGGAATCAGCTCTTAGCCCATTTTTAGTCACCTCGGTGATGGACAAATTGACACGGCATATTAAGGGGAGGTACCATGGTGTATGCTATTTGCATAATATGACATAGTATTGATTGACGAGACACGCGATGGAGTTAATGCTAGCTGGAGGTTTGGATACATACCCTAGAGGAGAATCCCCCCAGTTTCCATTTTGCCAAAAGCAGGAAATCACTTCAAAAAGGAGAACAATGTACTAGCTTCTAAGATGACTATTGAACCCTTCAAAAACATCTGAAACTTGATTTACTTACAAAACAACTAATATAGCTAAATAAATCTGGGGATCTAAGTGACATCAAAGAAATTTTTGCAAACCCATTTTTTTTCTTGTAGCCTGTTCAAACTTCAGACTCATAGAGTTCTACGCTAACATCTGCCATTATGTTTAGACAACATGATGCAGTTACCCACATCCATGGATATCTGCATAAAGCGTTCAAGTTCCCAGCACTTATACAACCAGGTGCTCTGAAACTGTTGGACTTTGACATCAGTCATTATATTGTTCGAACAGATCAAGACACCCTAAACTTTGAGGGTAACCATCCTGTTGTCCTTGAGAATTGTGATCACAAGAAACAGTAGTTACTTCAAAACTACAGTTTCCGATGAACCAGTGAACAGCAAAAATAGAAAATATTAACTTTGCTGAAACAGGAATATTATTTGAAACTTCAAATGCTATAAAAAGGCAAATGAATGCACAGAAAACCAAAAAGTTGGATTGGTGCAAATTGATTACATGAATGAACAACTAAAACAATCTAAGAAGATTATAGATATCTGTGTGTTCCTTGATGTAAATGTTAATTGCCAAACTGAATACCTCCAACCATGGATATGACCTTGACAGTTCATATGTCCCAATGCCACCATCAGGATTCTGCAGATTACATCATAGATAAAGACTTCCATTAATATTTCAAAGGAATGTGCGGTTTCAAGAAAATTAGAAAAAACAAATGCAGTTAATGTAACTATCAAGAATCATTTTCATATAATATGGGCAGAAATTTAATTTTGTTTTCACAGTAAACCCCTAACTGATACACTAGCATAGTAGAATTGTGTAGAAGATGACGCTAGGAAAAGTTGCTTGCTAGATTGGCATGAACACTTATTTAGTTCTCAATGATAAAGACATCCCCATCACTGTAAGCTTTCATGCTAGATTGTTGTTCCTCTGATTTTTTATTGATGCATTTTATTACGTTCTATTATTTCTTCTGCTTACATTTGTTGTAATAGGAAGATAATTGCTACAATCATGAAAGTGGCCAATGTGAGAGTGGAGCTTTATTGGCCAGTCTTGTTTGTTAAGCTGTCCGAGAAGAGAAACATTGTGATCTCATCACGAACTTCGGCTCAATGTAGTATCAAATATTATTTCTGAGACCCATATTCTCGTCTGGATAAAATTGTCAATTTGATAAGCTAATAACTGAAAGACCCATCCAAAATTGAAAAAACTGTTCTGAACTGAAATTACTACGGTTCGATTGCAGTCACCAACATCGACAAATAGAAACCAAAAGGCTGAATTAGACTTGTGCTAAACCAAACCAAGCTGACTGATGCCAACCCCTTATCAAAAGGATGATCTAATGAGAAACGAAACATATTTTCCAATTACAAGAAAAAATGCGTTTACCTGTAATGACAGCATAACATTTACAGCATCATACAAACGTTTTGCCTTCAGTGGTTCACCAACAATTTCCACAGGTAGTTTAGAGAGTAGAAGACATGCCTGATAGACATGATATAGAGAGATTACTACAAATGAAAATGTCTAAATGAGTCATGAAGGTTTAACAAAAGTGCCTACCTTAAGTCCCTCCGCAGTACAATCTGAAATTGACCAACCATGATCTGCAGTAGAGAAAGGCCAAGCCCCTTTTGAAATATGATGATACCAGAAATCAAGATTGCCTGGGAAATCATCTAACACCTTTATGCAAAAGAAAGAAGCTAGCCATTAAAACCAACACCGGAGATGAAAATAAAGATAAATAAGGAAAAAATGCCACATATATGCTAAAGAACAAAGGCAATACCTGTGTGTCTTTCATGAACGTATGTGCTTTTCTCAAAGTTGGACCATATTCTTCAACAAGGTTTGTTGAAATGATTGCTTGAATAGCAAAAGAAGTATCCCATGATTGACTTCCATTATATCCCTAAAATTTACCATTCACATCATATTTAGACTACTAGAAATAAGGCAAAAAAATGTTAAAACAGTTAATGTCAGAGCAACTATGGTGGGAATTGAAGAAATTCTACCAATGCTGATATCTATTAAGTTAAACAGACCTACTTTTGGAGAACAATAAATTAGAAGTTAAAGGCGTGATTATTATTCAGTGATGTTTCTAGAATCTGGACCTGCATTTTCATTCCATCTTCAGCAATCCATAGATAATCATATAATCGTGGAAGATGCAACTTAAAAGCTTCTGAATTAGAATCTTCAGCCCAGCAACAAAGCATATTTAAGACCTGCACGTAAGGGATCAGTTTACCAAAAAAGGGAAAGGAAGAATATATGATGTTGCACCTTGCACCAGAATGGAGGAGGGAGAACATTAGAAGAATAGAGAGAAAAATAGGAGAACGATAAAGAAAAATAACAAAGAGAGATAAATCAATTATGTCCGTTCATATTAATAGTTGTAGTATTTCCCCTATAATTTCTTGTCCTTCTATTTATGTTACTATCTGTTGTTCCTTGTACCCCGATTATTGTGTTGTTCTGTTGTAGTTTATGTCCTGTTAGTATCTGTTGGTTTTGTTATGATCTGTTTTTTCTTGTACTTTTGTTACTTCTTGTTCGAGATTACTTTGGATTGTTTTTCCTTAAGCCAAGGGTCAATTGGAAACAACCTCTCTACCTCTGAGGTACGGGGAAGGTCTGTGTATATTTTACCCTCTCTAAATCCACTTTATGGGACTACAGTGAGTATGTTGTTATAGAGAAATCAATTCATAGTGTTACACATCAAGCAAAAACAAAAAGCACTCCAGAGTCCTATTAATAGGAAAATTAGTTCTGAACAAGTTATGTTGGAAATGGAAAGGAGAAGAATGAGAAGAAGATCCATTTAGCTTCACTATCCATAAGTAGTAGAAAGAAAGAAAGAAGAAATAGAAGAAATAGTGAAGTCTTTGATCAGCACTATTCTTTATGCTGAAGCAAGCACGTGAGCAGCACAATATTCAACATAGAAAAAAATATAGTCAACATAGAAAAGAGCATAATTTGTTACATGCTTAGAATACTTTATATAGGATTGGGACAAGTGTACAGCTTGAATATTTTTCTTATGCATTTTCCTTTAATTATTTTGAACAAATATTTGTATAAAGAGAGAACATAATGATCAATGAAAAGGATCAGAAATTCACCACAAGCTTCCTTTCATTCTTACATGGTATCAGAGTAGTGAACTCGATCCATCAAATTTCATAATCAAAACATTTCCAATTCTCTAAATGACAGGAGAAACAAGTAACATCAGCTCTGGAAGCAACACTGCTAATTTCACTGCAGCTGTTGTGCATTCCAATCACCCAGTCACTGCAGCTGCTGTGGATTCCAATCACCCCTACTATCTTCACCCATCTAATTCTCTTGGGATGAACCTAATCAACACAGTGTTTGATGGAAGAAGATTTCCAGGGTAGAGGAGATCCATCTTGATAGCACTATCAACCAAGAAGCTTGGTTTCATCAATAGTGCCTGCAGGACACCAGATCTCAGTTCTTCAGATTTTCCTCAATGGAGCTGCTGCAACGACATGGTGATCTCTTGGTTGCTGAATACATTGTCCAAAGATATTGGAGATAGTGTTATCTACTCCACCACTGCCAAAGAGCTTTGGGACAGTCTTGAGCAAAGGTTTGGTAAGTCTAATGGTACCAAGCTTTTTCACCGTCAAAAGGAATTAAACATATTAATTCAAGGAAATTCTGATATATCGGGCTATTTTACAAAAATGAAGAGGATCTGGGATGAGCTGGACTCTTTGAATGCAGACATTGTATGCTCTTGTGCTTGCACATGTGATGGAAAGTCAAAATTAGCAAAATTTTTGCAAGATCAAAGGCTGATCCAATTTCTAATGGGTCTAAATGACATCTATGCACAGGCAAGGAGTAATATACTGCTGATGAAACCCTTGCCAGGGATGGATGTTGCATAGTAACTCCTGTTGCAGGATGAAAATCGGAGAGAGATCTATGTGAATGCACAAGTATTCTCTGATTCATCCTCATTCATGGTAGGAAGTCAAGGGAAGCAAACTTTCAGGAGTGAAAATCAGAATTTCAGGAATGCAAATCAGAAACCTCCTGCTTATCCACAGAAAGCTGTACCTAGCACACAGAGACCTGGTAACAGTCAGCATAAGTTCAAAGGAAGGAGAGTCAAATACAAGCCAAATGTGACTTGCACATACTGTCTCAAGCAAGGGCATGTCATGGACGATTGTTTTAGGTATATCGGTTTCCCTGATGATTTTGAGTTCACCAAAGGGAAGAATACTTTGGTGAAAGGATATGCGGCTTTCACAGGAGAAGATGCTCATGAGCTTGGAGAAGGATATATGAGAGAAGGAGGCAACAATTCTTATCAGTTTTCCAAAAATGAAGGGAACCACTCTTTCTAACATTTCAACAAGGTACAGAGAGCAAAAATTGCTCAAATGGTCAAGGAAATACACATATCACAATCAGTTCCTTATACAGAAATCAGTGCTAATGCAGTTGTTGGTACTATTCTAAAATACTCAGGCACATGTTTTTATGTTTTTAATTCTACAACTTGGATTATTGACTCTGGAGCATCAGAACACATGTGTTTTGATGCTTCTTCCTTCTCTTCTATGACTCCTCTCCAGTTTCCTTTAAGTATTAGTTTACCTAATTCTTTCGAGGTAGCTGTCACTCACATAGGTAGAGTTTCTATTCTACCAAGTCTCACTCTAAATAATGTTTTGCATGCTCCAATGTTTAGGTATAATCTCCTCTCTGTGCATATACTTAGTGATCAAATCAAGTGGAATGTGTTATTCATTTCTAGTCATTGTCTCTTCCAGGACCTTTTAATAAAGAGGGTGGTAGCTTTGGTGAACTTAGAAAAGGATTATATCTCTTGGAGCCTGTTTTTTCCAAGTCTAGTTTAAGTTTTATCAATCAGTCTATGAGTTCTCTAGAAGGAAGAAATTCCATTTCTACTCCAGTTTCTTTTCCAGTTGTTGCTAATTCTATCCCTGATGTAAGCCTCTGGCATATTAGACTTGGGCACTTGCCCCTATCAGCAATGAAACATTTCAATTTCACCAAGCAGTCCTCTGATTCTAATTTTATATGTCATGTTTGTCCTCAATCCAAGCAAACTAGATCCTCTTTTCCTATTAGTGCTATAAAAACTGAAGGAATTTTTGATTTGATACACATTGATACTTGGGGTCCTTATAAGAATGCTAATTACAATGGATACAAATATTTTCTTACTATAGTAGATGACTATAGTAGAGGAACTTGGACATATTTGCTGAGTACTAAGAGTAATGCTTTTCCTGTTTTAAAATCTTTGAGAGACAGTTTAACAAGAAAGTTAAGAGCATTATGTCACGAACTTAGACTTCAACTAAGACCTCCGTGCGACACTTGACAACTTACTCACGAATCTTTCACGATCTTGCAAGCTCAAGTAAGCCTTTAAGACTAGATCGCTAAGGGAATGCTAGATTGTAAGAAAGACAAGAGAGCTTTTATGAAGAAGGTTTTTGTATTGCTTTGGAAGAATGTTTGATTGCTTGATGGTTTGCTACAAATGAATGCCCCCTCTATTTATACTACTCCTAAGGGGCCTACGTGTAAATAAAATTTACTATACAACCTCCATATTTACAAAGAAGTCCCTACTCTAGAACTCTCTACATATTCTAGAGAATTCTAAGTCTTTCAAGACTTCTCTACAAGCTTCTACAAGAATCTAGAGTCTTCCACTAACCTCTCCAAGACTCTAGGTTCTTCCACCTTCTTCAAGATCAAGTGGCGGGTCATAACATTCTCCCCCACCTGATGTGGCGACGACCGCGGCGCACTGCTGCTGCAAGAACTCCCGGATTTTGTCTTTAAACTACCACAGGTCTTCATATCTCTCCCAGGTGGCCTCCTCCGGAGATTGTCCCTTCCAATGGACTAAGAACATAGCAGTGGCCTATTGTCCCTGTTTCCGCTTGGCCTGATAGTCCATAATGGCCTAGATGTCTCGATCATGGGAGGCGGTAATTGTGAGGGGCGCCCGACTTGATTCTCCTCGGCTAGGATCATCCTTGTCTTCATGGTACGGCTTGAGGAACTAGCATGGAAGACTGGATGGACCTTAAGATGCGGTGGTAGTTCCAACCTGTAGGAGATCTTGCCAACCTTGGCAATGATCCTGAACGGGGCCCTCGTACTTTCGCACCAAGTTTTGATGCATGCCTCGTAATGCCTTAAATTGCCTTGGGTTGAACTTGACCAAGACGACGTCTCCAACTTTGTAATCCGTGGGACGACGCTTGCGGTCGGCAAACTTCTTCATCTTCTTCGCTGCCTTGTACAAATAAGACTTGGCAGTGTCGAGCTACTCCACAAAGCCCTTGGCCATGTGATAGGCCCCCAAACTCTTGCCCTCGAACGCGGCCGTAAGTGAATGTGGAGTTTGTGGTTGTTGGCCTGTGGCTAGCTTAAATGGTGTCCGCCCTGTGGCCTCGCTCCGCTGCAGGTTGTATGAGAATTGGGCTACGTCCAGCAGCCTCGCCTAATCCTTCTGATGTGAGCTCACAAAGTGCCTCAAGTAGCACTCCAGCAAGGCATTGACTCGCTCCGTCTGTCCGTCGGTCTACGGGTGGAAACTAGTGGAGAAGTGCAATTTCGTGCCAAGAATCTCGAACAATTCTCTCCAAAAGTTCCCGGTGAAGCGTGGGTCTCTATCGCTAATGATGTGCCTTGGCAATCTCCAATACTTCACCACGTTCTTGAAAAATAGTCTGGCGGCCTCCTTAGCAGTGCAACTTGCTGTGGCGGGCATGAAACTGGCATACTTGGAGAACCTGTCCACCACGACCATAATCGTCCCGTACCAGTCGGACTTTGGCAAGCATGTGATGAAGTCCATGGTCACGCTCTCCCATGGACGCTCCGTTACGGGCAGGGGCTCTAAGGGTCCCCATGGTTGACGCTGCTCCACTTTGTCTAGTTGGCACACAAGACAAGTCTGCACATAGCATTCGATATCGTCCCGCATGCGTGGCCAGTAGTAAATTGCCTCAATCAAGGCCCTTGTGCGACACTGCCCTGGATGTCCGGCCCACAACGTGTCATGGCTTTCCTTCATGATTCGTCGCCTGATAGTTCTGAATTTCGGCACATAGATCCTTCGCCCGGTGATAAGCAAGAGTCCATCTTCTACCCAGAAGCGCCTTGTCTTGCCCTGAGTGGCTTTCTCCATAAGCCTCTTTGCCTCTAGATCATGCTGCAGACCATCCTTGATTGCATCCTGGATGTCACAATGTGTTGTGGTGATGGCAGCCAGCTCGAACTTCCTGCTAAGGGCATCGGCCACAACATTGCCTTTGCCTGGCTTGTACTCCAGCTCATAGTCAAACTCGGCCAAGAAGTCTTGCCACCTAGCTTGCTTTGGGGTGAGTTTCTTTTGTGACTGGAAGTAGCTAGTGGGCACGTTGTCTGTCTTGACTAAGAACTTGGAGCCAAGTAAGTAGTGTCTCCACGTGCGTAGGCAATGGACGATGGTTGTCATCTCCTTCTCCTGCACGATGTACCGCCGTTCTGTCTCGTTCAGCTTGCAGCTCTCGAAGGCGATAAGGTGCCTCTCTTGCATCAATACTCCCCCAATGGCATAGTCGGAGGCATCCGTATGCACTTCGAATGTCTTGGAGAAGTCAGGCAACGCTAGGACCGGCTCCTCTGTTACGGCAGCCTTGAGGTCTTCAAAGGCCTCCTTGCACTCCTCGCTCCAAACCCACGGCTTATTCTTCTTCAATAGCTCAGTAAGTGGAGCGGCTTTGGCGGAGTAAGCGCTTATGAACCTGCGGTAATAGTTAGCAAGTCCAAGAAAAGATCTAAGTTCGGTTACCTTTGTGGGCGCCTCCCACTCTTTAATGGCCCGAACTTTTGCCTCGTCCATCCGTAGCTCTCCCTTGCTGATAACATGTCCCAAGAAGTGCACTTCATGTTGGGCAAACTCGCACTTCTCCCGCTTGATGAAGAGCTCATTCTCGCGCAGGACTTGGAACACTTTCTTTAGATGCTCCACGTGCTCATCCAAGGTGTTGCTATAGATGACTATGTCATCCAAGTAGACTACCATGAACTGATCTAAGTAGGGGTGAAAGATCTTATTCATTAGTGTGCAAAAGGTGGCGGGTGCATTGGTTAAACCGAAGGGCATCACCAACCACTCGTAAGCTCCGTACCTCGTCACACATGTTGTCTTCGGTTCATCTCCCTCCGATATGCGTACTTGGTAGTAGCCCTTCCTTAGATCCACCTTGGTGAAGTACTTGGCTTGTCCAAGTCTATCAAACAAGTCGGCAATAAGCGGGATGGGGTACTTGTTCTTTACGATCACCTTATTGAGCGTCCGATAGTCTATGCATAGGTGCAACGAGCCATCCTTATTCTTCTGAAATAACACCGGCGCGCCATAAGGTGCCTTGGATGGACGGATATGACCGGCCTCGAGGAGCTCCTTCAATTGCTTCCTCAGCTCCTCTAACTCGGGTGGAGCCATGCGGTATGGTGGGTATGCGGGCGGCCTCGCTCCTGGCTCCAGCTCAATCCTGTGGTCTACCTCGCGCCTCGGAGGTAGGTGTCTTGGCAACTCGTCGGGCATCACATCCTTGTTTTCTTCAAGCACCTTCTCTATGCAAGGTGGCAAAGTCTCTTTAGCACCACTATCTTCATCCAAGCTCGCAATGGTGGCTACGAACGTCGGCTCCCCCTTCTTTAGGCCCTTCACAAGCTGCATGGCCGACAGGTGGGCTTGTCCTTCCTTCCTCGCCATCTTGATTAGGGGTACCATGCAGGGTCCTTCTCACTCCATCACCAAGAGCGGTTGGAGATAGGGGTCGATCATTGTGTGGTGCCGTTGGAAGAATTCCTGCCTAAGTATTATGTCAAAGATATCTAAGGGGGCGATAGTGAAGCTTGTCTTACCTTGCCACTTGCCCAACGTGATGTCCACTCCATGAGCGACTCCACACGCAGGAGTCAATGGGGCATTGACCGTCTTCAGGCGGGTGTTGCTTGGCCCATAACTTAGCCCCAACTTTGTTGCCGCCGTCTTGGTCATAATATTGGCTTCTGCTCCGAATCCACCATAGCACGAGCTGGTCGTCTGTTGATGGATATGTCAACATACTGGGCAGAGTAATCCCCCGCCTTCTCAGCTTGGTTCGTGATGGCTCCACATAGCCCGATCATGCCTAGCTGAGTCGTGTCCAAACCCTGCCCTTGGTCCACTTCCTTGTCCTTTCGCTCCTGCAGTATGGCACCAAGATTCTTCATCTCCGGACACCTAGCATAGCCGTGAGGACCTCCACATATGTAGCAGCCGTTGCCCTTCGTAGTCTGCTCCTTTATCTCGGCGTAGCCCTGTCGCACGAACCTCCTACCGTCGGACTTATTGGAATCATGATTCCTGGGTGGAGGATGTTGCTCTTTGCCTTTGCCATGATCTCCCCCACCTTTGGCATGACTACTCCTTGTCTCTTTTCCCTTGCTCTTGTCATGCCTAAAGTTCGTCATGGCTTCGGCTTGGGTGATCGCCTCATCTGGTACTAACTTGACGACGCTCCAACTCTGTCTTGGCCCAACTCTGCAGCCCATCCATGAAAGAGCATATCTTCATCTGTAAGGTTGGGGATTTGAAGCGTGAGGGTAGTGAACTCCTTCACATAAGCCCGTATGCTACCCATTTGCTTCAGCTCCCGGAACTTGCGTTTGGCCTCATAGATGACATTGTTGGGGAAGAAGGCCTTCTTGAACTCGTCCCGGAACTGTTCCCAGGTGTTGATGGTGCATAGACCCTTCCCGATCTCGGACTCCTTGCGCTTCCACCACAACATGGCCATCTTCTAGAGGTATAGCACGGCCGTGTTGATCCTCGTCTCATCACTCTTCACTTTGTTACACTTGAAGTAATTCTCCAAGTGCCAAAGGAAGTTCTCCACCTCTTGTGCATCACGGGCACCTTTGAACATTGGTGGCTTGGGAGCCTCAATCTTGGCCTCCCGGTCCGCACTGGACGTCATGCATCTCCCAGCATCTATGTCTCCTTTGAGTGCTGCCATCTCGGCCTTCATGGTCTCCATCATGCTTAGCGCGTCCATGAGCCGACACTCTAAGGAAGTGATCACCTCATTCATCTCGTACTCAGCAGCCTTGCGCACCTCCAACTCCTTCCGGATGTTATCGTTCTCTTCAAGGGTAAACTCCTCTAGAGACTTGAACTTGCCGTCGAACTTGTTCAAGCGCTTGCCTAATATCTCCATAGCTTGTCGGGCAGCATCCACCTTTGCAATCCACTCCATGCCGGGCGTGACGTCCATGGGCTCCTCACCTCACTCATCGTGACTAACATCAGTGGCCGAGGGTGAGTATGATGTTAGGGCCTTGCTTGGTGTAGGCTCAAGCAGCACCTCCTCACTTCTCTTAGGGTTCTTCTTTCCCTTGCGGTGCTTCCTTCCAACATCTTGCTTGACGTTGGTGGCGGTAGTGGCGTTGATATCTCCCTCACTTGCCATATCCCTTAGTAGAACTTGGCTCTGATACCACGTTGTCACGGACTTAGACTTCAACTAAGACCTCCGTGCGACACTTGACAACTTACTCACGAATCTTTCACGATCTTGCAAGCTCAAGTAAGCCTTTAAGACTAGATCGCTAGGGGAATGCTAGATTGTAAGAAAGACAAGAGAGCTTTTATGAAGAAGGCTTTTGTATTGCTTTGGAAGAATGCTTGATTGCTTGATGGTTTGCTACAAATGAATGTCCCCTCTATTTATACTATTCCTAAGGGGCCTACGTGTAAATAAAATTTACTATACAAGTCCCTCCATATTTACAAAGAAGTCCCTACTCTAGAACTTTCTACATATTCTAGAGAATTCCAAGTCTTTCAAGACTTCTCCACAAGCTTCTACAAGAATCTAGAGTCTTCCACTAACCTCTCCAAGACTCTAGGTTCTTCCACCTTCTTCAAGATCAAGTGGCGGGTTATAACAATTAGGTCTGATAATGCTTTGGAACTTGGAAAAGGAACTCATGAAGCTGCTTATTTGAAAGAACATGGCATTCTACATCAACGAAGTTGTGTGGCTACCCCACAACAAAACAGGGTGGTAGAAAGGAAGCATAGACACCTCTTAGAAGTTGCTAGAGGTTTGTTTTTCCAATCACATGTTCCTATGTCTTACTGGGGTGAGTGTGTTCTTACAACAACACACATAATCAATATCCTTCCTTCCAAAGTTTTGAAAGGAAAAACACCATATGAAATTCTTTTCAATCAGTTACCTTCTTATTCAATTTTAAGAACTTTTGGTTGTCTTTGCTTTTGTTCAACTCTCTCTCAAGGAAGAGGAAAGTTTGACCCTAGAGCTACAAAATGTGTTTTCCTAGGATATCCATAAGGGCAAAAAGGATACAAAGTTATGGATTTCAAAACTAGAAAAGTATTTGCTTTTAGGGATGTCATGTTTTATGAAACTAATTTTCCTTTTGCTGAAGGTTCTCTTTCACCCTCTCCTATTTTTTCTTCCACTACTCGTTTTTTTATACAACCTCAGATTTCCCTCAAGTCATTCCAACTCACCAGAACTCTCCTTCTCATTCACAAACCAGCCCACAACACATTAATTCTAACATCCCTCATCCACAAGATACAGTCCTTACTCCACCTCCACAAGAACCTATTCTTTCACGTACACCTCCACCAGAACCTACTGATCCTAGAAGATCAGGGAGGATATCACAAAGACCAAGTTATTAACATGATTTTGTATGTACTAGTGTCTTCCTCACTAACCTCACTAACTCTTGTTTTGCTTTTCCTCCTCCCACTTCTAGTTTTTCTTTCAATGCCTTGTCTATGCATAACCAGAAAATTTTTCATTCTCTCAACTCTTACTCTGAACCTAGTAGCTATTCTCAAGCTAACCAGAGTGGCAAGCTGCAATGGATGCAGAGATTGCAGCTTTGCAATTAAACAACACTTGGGATATTGTGGAGTTACCTACTGGAAAAAGAGCTTTACCTTGTAAGTGGGTATACAAGATAAAACTTCTTCCAAATGGATCAATAGAGAGATTTAAGGCTAGACTAGTAGTGAGGGGGGACATTCAACAGGAAGGGATTGACTACAATGAGACTTTTTCTCCTGTTGTCAAAATGACAACTATCAGGTGTCTCTTGGCAGTAGCAATCAAGACAAATTGGGCAGTTTCACAATTGGATGTGAATAATGCTTTTTTACATGGGTCTTTGGAAGAAGAAGAAGTTTTCATGAAATTTCCACCGGGTCTCATTCCTACTTCATCTAATCAAGTTTGTCTACTCAAAAAATCACTATATGGTTTAAAACAGGCCTCTCGTCAATGGTATTCTAGGCTTGCTGGTGCTCTTACCTATAAAGGTTACACTGCTTCTTTGAATGACTATTCACTATTTTTCAAGACATCTGGTGATCTTGTCTCTATCTTCGCCATATATGTTGATGACATTTTGCTAACCGGAGATGATCTTACTGAGATTGAGGATATTAAAAAAAAATTAAATTCAGAATTTAGAGTAAAAGATTTAAGTGAAATCAATTACTTTCTTGGTTTGGAGGTTATCAGAGAAAAACAGGGATTCGTCATTACTCAACGAAAGTTTTCTTTGGATCTAATCAAAGAGCTTGATTATTCTCATATTCCCAAAGTTACTTCCCCTTTGGATTCATCTATCAAATTACAAGCAGGTGATGACATACCTCTTCCCGATCCTACAATTTTCAAACATCTAATACGGAAGATGAACTACTTGACTCATACTCGTCCAGATTTGGCATTCCCTGTGTTGAAGCTCAATCAGTTCATGCAAAGACCATGTCGTTCTCATTTTTCCGCAGCTCTTCGTGTGTTGAAATATTTACAGTTGGATCCAGGGCAAGGAATTATTTTATCCTCTGATCCTTCTATGGACCTTTTGGCTTTTTGTGATGCTGATTGGGGATCCTGCAAGGATACCCGAAGGTCAATCAGTGGCTTTTTCATCACTCTTGGTGGATCTCCGATTTCATGGAAATCGAAGAAGCAGGAAGCCGAGTATAGGTCGATGAGGAAGGTCACTGCTGAGCTAACTTGGTTGGTTCGCTTGCTCGAAGATCTCTCCGTTTTCCCCTTCATTACCGGTGCCAGTTCACTCCGACAGTCAAGCCGCGATCCACATCGCCCACAACCCAGTTTTTCATGAGAAAACCAAGCATGTGGAGCTTGACTGTCATTTTGTACACCAACAATACATCTCTGGTCTCATATCGCTTCAGTTTACCCCTTCAAAGAATCAACTCGCCGATCTATTCACTAAACCACTCTCTGTATCTTCTCATCATGGAATATTATCCAAGTTGGGGGTTTCGTCGTTATGGATTTCGTCTCTCCACTCCAACTTGAGGGGGGATGTTGGAAATGGAAAGGAGAAGAATAAGAAGAAGATCCATTTAGCTTCACTATCCATGAGTAGCAGAAAGAAAGAAAGAAAGAAAGAAAGAAGAAATAGAAGAAATAGTGAAGTCTTTGATCAGCACTATTCTTTATGCTGAAGCAAGCATGTGAGCAGCACCATATTCAACATAGGAAAAAATATAGTCAATATAGAAAAGAGCATAATTTGTTACATGCTTAGAATACTTTATATAGGATTGAGACAAGTACAGCTTGAATATTTTTCTTATGCATTTTCCTTTAATTATTTTATACAAATATTTGTATAAAGAGAGAACATAATGATCAAGGAAAGGGATCAGAAATTCACCACAAGGTTCCTTTCATTCTTACAAGTTAAAACTCTTAAAATTACTATTACTCTATCTCTAACTAAGAAGAGAAGACTAGATAGGAACTTACTTATAAAAGAACAACAACTATGCTCAGTCCCAAACAAGTTGTGGTCAATTTTATGAATTTTCACAGACCATGTTACTCCATTTAAATTGATCTTAAGCGAATATTATACAATAACATGCCCAGTAGAATCCCATAGTGGGATCTGGGAGGATACATACGCAACCTTAACCCTACCTTATGAGGGTAGAAAGGTTGTTTCTAATAGACCCTCGGCTCAAGTAAATCATAACAAATCAAGAAGGAAAATAGAATACAGGAAATTAAAGAATACCAGTAACACCAACAAATAATACGGTAACTGAAGCAAAAAAAAAACAGGTAATATTAAGTATAAGAAATTAGGAGGAAAAAATTACTAATTCCACTGATAAGGAAATCTAGATCGTGAAACTATCTACTAGCCTTCTACCCTAACTCTCGACCTCCATATCCTCTTATCCAGGGTCATATCTAATAACGGATCATATCACTCCCATATTTTCTGATTTAGTAGTTCCTGCTTTTTAGGACTCTGTCATAACTTCCTCCTTGTATTTATGTTATAGATAAGTCTTACCCTTTTCTTATTTATCTTGTCGTTGTAGAAGTTGTATAGAATCTATATATACTTTGTCTACCATCAATAAAAATCATAGCTCCTTTATTCTACTGACAACTTTATACTTTATATGGTATCAAGAGCCAATTAGCTCTCACGAGTAAAATTCTGTCGAGAAGCAGCCCTCCCACCCTTCCCATCAAAATGGTCCCAAACATCACTGTAACCAATTCTGATGCCAATACAACAATTGTTCAGTTCAATCCGGTCACCCAGTTACCAATCAAATTAACTGGCAGCCAAATATTTTCCCTTTGGAAAGCACAAGTGTCCATGCTTATGAGTGGTCACAACCTTTTTGGCCATCTCAACAGTTCTCGCTCTGCCCCTGCATGTACAGTGGCTCAAAATAATCAGGATGTCGAAAATCCTGAATTTGTTTCATGGTATCGCCAAGATCAGCTAATTCAAAACGCTATCTTGGCCTCAGTTGATCCTACCCTTGCTGCTACAGTTGCCGCTGCATCCACTTCCCAGGCTGCTTGGGATGCTTTGCACACTAACTATGCCAACAAATCGCAAACAAGAATCTTTAGTTTGCGCGATCGTTTGGCTCCTTACTTAAAAGAAACCCTTCCCGTCGCTGATTATCTTCACCAAGTTTGATCTCCCTGTGATGAACTTGCCACTGCTGGAGCTCCCGTGTCTAATGAGGAACTGATTGTCAAAATCCTCACTGGACTTGGACCTGAATTTTGTGAAATCTTTGCTGCTATCCGAGCAAGAGATTCTACTATCTCTTATCCAGAACTTTATGAAAATTTGCTTGACCATGAACTTTACATAAAGCATGAAGAAGCAAAGAAGCCACTATCAACACCAATTACTGTTGCTATTGCACAGCAAACGAACACACATCCTCGCCAAGGAAACACATCTAACAGGACTCCAAATGCAAATTCCCCCAAAACCAACCAGTCATGGCGTGCCCAACCAAGGCACACTGGCAAAAACAACCAACAGCAGCATTATGACAACACTCTGAAGTGCCAATTGTGTGACCGTCTTGGTCATTCTGCTAAAGTCTGCAGATCACAATCACACAATCACCTACAAGCTCGGGCAAACTATGTTGCTCGCTCTCTCACTCAACAGGCTCCTTGGATTGTTGATTCCGGCGCCACTCATCATATGGCCTCAAATGCACAAAACTTCACTGATGTGCACACCTACCATGGTCCAGAGGAGATAGCAATGGGTGATGGTAACACCATTCCAATATCTCATACCAGTAACACTAACATAAGTGCATCGACTCAACAATTTAAGCTTCTCAATACCTTATGTTCTCATGCTATCAAAAATAATCTTCTTTCTGTTTCCAAATTTTGCCGCGATAACCATACGTCCATTGAATTCTTTCCTTTTTCTTATTTTGTGAAGGATCTGAGTACGGGGGAGCCTCTGTTTCGCAGGCAGAATAGAGATGGGCTATACGAGTGGTCGTCGGGCAGTACACATCATTCCCCTCAATGCAATGTTGTCGTTCCTCTTCACCTGTGGCATCGGCATTTAGGCCATCCTAATCATCGCATTTTAAACACAATTTTACGTCAGTTTTCTCTTCCAGTTTCCCATTCTAAAACCGCTTCCGCTTGTAATTCGTGTTATTCTAATAAAATGCACAAGTTACCTTTTTCTGAAAATTCATTAAAAAGTCAACGGCCATTGCAAATTATTTATAGTGATTTATGGGGGCCATCTCCTGTTTTGTCAATTGATAACAAAAGATATTATGCCTTATTTGTTGAGCAATACTCGAAATACATGTGGTTGTTCACTATAAAATTAAAAAAGGAAGTTCTTGATGTCTTTCAAGCTTTGCATCCCTTACTTGAGCGTCGGTTTCAAACCAATATTTTGTCTCTCTACACTGAAGGTGGTGGTGAGTTTCAAGGCTTATCCTCATATCTCAAAAGCCACGGTATTGAACACTTAGTGACCCCTCCATACACGCCCCAAAGAGTGGCACCAGTTCTCAGATTAACCTGACGTTTCTAGTGCCCAATGAAATGCAAAAAGAACCAATTCTTCCTTAACTAAGTCAAAGAGCAGATTCGTACTATCCTGTTAAACATGTCTTGTTATTGAGACTGCCAAAACCTTGTTGCATCAGGCCTCCTTGCCCTCAACTTTTCGGAGTTTTGCCTGTCACCAAGCAGTCTACCTTATAAACCATCTAACCACGCCAAATTTACAAAATAAATGCCCTTACAACATTTTATTTCAAGAGGCTCCAAAGTATGAATCCCTTAGAGTTTTTGGTTGTTTATGTTACCCGTGACTTAAACCATATGCAAAAAATAAGTTAGAGCCAAAATCTATTCCTTGTGTATATTTAGGATTTTCTAATAAATATTATTGCCACCAATGTTTTGATCCCATCAAAAATAAATTGTACTTATCAAGAGATGTTCTTTTTTTGGAAGACATCTATCCTTTTCATAATATTTTTTTCAATCTAAGAATCAAACACAGCTATAATATCGCTTGGGAAATCTGTTCTGATGTTCTACCTATGCCTACTAAACCGTCAAGTTTGGATTCTTGTCATCCACTCCCAGATGCTCTGCCAATGCACTCTCCAATGCCCAACTCAACATCTGCCGGATCAGAAGGTGTCTCCGTTGCATTAGGTAATTCTCATAATATATCCTCTCCTTCATTGCAACCCACCATTACACTACCACCCGATAACACTCCACCCCTACCATCATCCAGACCATTAATCACCTATCAACACAGAAATCGCCAACAACCACGCACCTCTGTGTTATCTCTCCCTTCCACTATACCGCCCCCCAACCTACCTTCATAGTCATCTAACGATAACCCTTCCCAACCCACACTTGCTTCGCCTTCATCTGTTCCTTCACCCATGGTGACCACTTCAACTCATCCTATGGTCACACACTCCAAAACAAATAGCCTCAAACCCAAACAGTTTAGTGTCAGTGCTCAACTCTCCTCATCCTTTGTTCCTTATACATACAAACAAGCATGTCCTCACCCTCACTGGAGAGAAGCCATGTAAGCTGAATTTGATGCACTTGTTAAGAATCGTACATGGGATTTGGTTCCAGTTGCTCCTTCGATGAATGTGGTTGAGTGCAAGTGGTTGCTTCGTATAAAACATAAATCTGATGGTTCCATTGACAGGTATAAAGCTCGGCTTGTTGCAAAGGGATTTACCCAGCGTCCAGGCTTAGACTACCATTCCACCTTCAGCCAGGTAGTCAAACCAGTGACTGTTCGGTTGGTGCTTACCATTGCGACGCAGTACAACTGGCCAATCCATCAAATTGGTGTCAATAATGCATTCTTACAAGGCTGTCTTGAGGAAGAAGTTTATATGAGGCAGCCACCAGGCTTTGAAGATCACAGTCTCTCCACTCATGTCTGCAAGTTGAACAAAGCAATCTATGGCTTGAAACAGGCCTCTGAGCTTGGTACAATGAGCTCAAAAATTATTTGCTAACTGTTGGGTTTGTTACGTCTCAATCTGATTCTTCTTTATATATTTTGCATAATTTTGGGTTCACTGTTTATGTTCTTATCTATGTGGATGATATAATCATCACTGGAAAGCAGATTCGTGGGGTTTGTCATATAATAGATAATCTTTCCACTCGGTTCTCCTTAAAGGACCTTGGCCAGCTCCATTATTTTTTGGGTGTTGAGGTTATCTCTTCTACTGATGGTCTTGTTTTGTCCCAGCATAAGTATATTATGGATCTTTTAGACGATGTTGGAATGCTAGGCAGTAAAGGAGATCCTACGCCTATGACCTCAACTACCATATTGACAGCTTCAGTGAATGATCCTCTGGCTGATGGTACTCTTTATCGGCGGGTAATCGGGAAGTTGCACTACTTATCCTTTACATGTCCTGATATTGCCTTCACAGTTAGCAAGCTTTCTTAATTTATGCATAATCCTCGCCAATCTCACTGGAAAGCAGTCAAGCGATTACTTCGTTATCTTCGTCACACCTGCCAATAAAAAATAAAGATTACCAAAGCTCCATATTCCTCATCTGTTTGTTTATTCTGATTCAGATTGGGCTGGTGATCCGAATGATCGCACTTCTACCTCTGGCTATATTACATTCCTGGGCAGCACACCAATATCTTGGTCCTCCAAGAAACAACGCTCCGTATCTCGGTTGTCTACAGAAGCTGAGTATAGAGCTGTGGCTGCTGCTGTTGCAGAAACCAACTGGCTCACAAATCATCTTCGTGAACTTCGCCTGTCACTTAAGAGAGTTCCACAGGTTTTCTGTGACAACATCAGCACCACTTACATTTGTTCCAATCCGGTTTTCCATAATAGGATGAAGCATGTCGCCATTGATTTTCACTTTGTTTGTGAACAAGTTCAGAACAAGGATATTGAAGTTCACCACCTTCACTCAGCTGATCAAGTGGCTGACATACTCACAAAACCACTTCCCAAAGCTTCTTTTGTCCAGCAATTTTCCAAATTGTGTGTTGTTGACACCACCAACTTGCGGGGGCGTAATAACGGATAATATCACTCCCATACTTTCTGATTTAGTAGTTCCTGCTCTTTAGGACTCTGTTGTACTTCCTCCTTGTATTTAGGTAATAGATAAGTCTTACCCTTTTCTTAGTTTATCTTGTTGCTGTAGAAGTTGTATATAATCTATATATACTTTGTCTACCATCAATAAAAATCATCGTTCCTTTATTCTACTGACAACTTCATACTTTATAATATCCTCCGTAAAATAAAATTGAAAGTACAAGAAATTCCTTATATTCTCTAGCATAAATCTGAAAGGCTAAACAACTCTTTGAAAGCACAATTTGTAAAGTAAAAATGCTACCATGACTAAAACATATAGGTCTTTTATCATCACTAACTTTGTATGGATCAAGACAACTTTCTTCCAAATAATTTAGGTCTACCTCGTCTGCTTTTAACACCTCTGCTCACCATGGTATCACAACGGATCGATGCATCTAGCAGCTGACACCAGACATGACCATAACCACCTCCTCTCATTTATCCTACCTTCTCATGAATGTGGTCATTTATAATCTTGTATGGTATTGTATGACTGCATATTCTTCTTAGTATCTGCATTTGCGATGCTCCTCTTGTGGATGTGTAGGACTTTGGCAGCCCAACACTTGCTCCCATATAATATTGTTGGTCGTATTACTGTCCTATTAGAATTTGCCTTTCACTTTGGTAAGCATCATTCTGTCACATAACACCCCAGTAAAACCTATTCATTTCAATTCAATTTTGATCCTATCACTACTAAAAATACACATTTTTCTGAGGGAAAAGACCATCCATTTCTGACAAAAAAATCGATAAATAGAGATCTGTTAGAAATTGTCACTTCAGTGAGGAAAACTAACAGACGCCTTTGGAACTTTCCGATGGCCTCCAGAAGTTAATTAAATTAAAAAGAATTGATTTTTTGTAAAAACATGGGGAAAAATTAAACAAGTACAGAGGGAGTGCCTCGATTTTCTTAAATCACACAATATATTCATAGCACTTTTAAATGCACCAGCTAGGAACATTCTTCTACCACTAGACCACTAGTGCTCATTGATGTCAGACTTCTGTTTTTTTGTTTGTACTTTTCAACAACATTTATGCACCATGGGATCTCATCTTGTATTGTGTTTGTGTTGCATTGGTTATCTCATCCACCACAAGGGATAAACAAGTACGGGCTAAATGTCGATTCCTACTGTAAACCACAATAATGGACAAAACTCCTTTGTTTCTCCAATTATGGTTCCCATCCTAGTGATGGCTCCTTCATACATATCCTTTATGGCATTTGTATACTTAATATGAATTCCTATGTGCTTTCTCTAATTAGAAAAAGGTATTGTCTCTAATATGTACTGGGTGCTAAAGCATACATGATACAACAGTTCCTGATGAATCAAAACCTATTCTATGCTACCAACACAAGAAGGAACAAGGGAGAAAAGGGAGAGAACATAGAGAGAAATGGGAGAATGTGAAAGAAGAACAAGATTGTGAAAGAGAGTTAACTCAATTCACAATATATTACTCATCTCACCAAAATTTATTCAAGTCCTCCAACAAAGTACATCAGAGTCCTAATTATACATGATGAAATCAAAACAAGTTATAACTCTTGAAACTACAAGAACTTGATTCTAAGATAAGATAGATAAAAACCTCATATTTGAGATTATCTGCGACTAAAAGATAAAAGTTATTCTCTGCTTATTTCTAGAGAAAAGATAAATGTAAATTTGAATAGAATTGAAAATAATAAATTCAACTTTATATTGATCTACAATAATAAATTCAATTTTATATTGAGCTACGATAATAGATTCAACTTTGTATTGAGCTACATCAATATATTTTACAAACTAAAGGTTTGATTCTAGTTCATTGAGGAGCAATTGAAGAAGAAAGAAGTAGCAATTAGATTAGCCTAAAATTTAAAGGTGAAGATAGTTGAAGCTAGTAGCAACAAATGCTACGGACCAGGAAGAAACATCCGCAAAAGCCCATAATCATCAACAGGTTGTGACTACTATACTTTATTAACAAAAGAAGTTAAAGTTTTAGTACCTTGTTCACGGGCCCTAGGCATATATAACGAGTATTTTCATCTTCATAATGTATGTGGTCCATTACAGTGCTGAGAGCTTTTTCCCTCAACTTTTTTCCAGGCCAATGCATAAACATAGGTTCGATGAGCTTGTCAAGAGATGCCCAAAGGATATCCTGTACTAGAGGGTGAGGGTAGTAGAGGTCTTCCTGTCGAAACATTACACATAAGGGACTAGAAACACGAAATATCTGCCTTCGAATTGAAAGTATTTACTCTTCATACTAACCTTTGCACATTCATTGCGTGCTTTATTCCAGTTTATTTCATGATAAGGGACCGTGAAGAGCTCCTTTCTCAAAGATAAAACTGTTGGCGTGATCGGTCCAACAAACCTTTTACCATATAAGTAGGACATTGGCAGATAAACCATCCGACAATGGCACCACATCCTTCCTAGAAGAGTGAACAAAATAAGTGTTTCTGAAAATCAATCAGTTAATTGTAGTACCACTAGCAACATGGTTTTACAGCTTAGCATTTCCGGGAAACAAGAGCACAAAATGGCAACAAATAGCCTATCAGAAAATAATTACATTAGGTAACAGAGATGTTATTTTCTTGACAGTATGGCTTGCCAACCTAATCAATCGATATAGATTTTTACTTTATTTTCATGAAGAATGTAGGAACTAAATCTATTTCATCTGTCGCCACACACAAAAGATACGCGCTGGAATTTATAAGTACACTGATTCGAGATTTATAAATTGTCAAGTAATGAAAAAATAAAACTGGAGACTAACCTGGATGAAATGGAAGGATATAAGGAAGAAGCCAAATCTCTGGAAGAAGTGGATTGTTCCCAGACCAATCAAATACTCCAAGCACCTAATGAATCAGTAGAGAAAGAAAATTAAAACATAATCAAGACTGCAAATGCATGTGACCATACATGTAAGAAAGCACAGACGAAGTAAAAGTTAAAGTTACTGAACTGAGAGCCACATTTTCCCCCACGAGGTTATTGCAGTGGCAGTACCATGGTCCAAAATCCATTTGCGGCCCTTGTCCATTGCCCCTTCTCCACCATTTGCTCCTTCACCAAGTAACCTCAGAGTAACATAGCTCAGAACTGAACCAAACATGGTACTGTGGCTTTCAATATGCAAACCCCAGCCACCATCACAGTTCTGTCATTTAATGATAAATGTTTAGAAAAAACGGTAAAGGAAGTCTTGACTAGAGAAATACTCAATTAATATAAAAAAATAAGATGAGAAATGTATCAGAAATTCCTGTACATGCCTGATGATTGTAGAGATAACGGCATATCTCTCGCTTATGCTCTTGGGATAACACTGTATCCAGTGCCCCAGTAACAGATAAAACAATAACCTGTACCATTAGATTAACAAATTAAAGAATGAAGAAAGTGAAGTGCTTAATCTAGTATGTATAATGAGACTGACCAACCACATATCTAATAAAGAAAACATAGATGACTTTTAAGATGAACGAACCAACGAAAGAAAAGAAATTACCAAACCAGGCATTAGAAACATTGGTCCTCCACAATCTGCTGCCCAATGACCATCATGAGCTTGTAGAGTAGAATAAAAACTGATGGCTCTTTTCAAGGTGGTGGTTACATTATCTTCTGTTATATCTCCAATGTGTTTAACTTGAACTCGGGGCAGAATTGTACCAAGGGGATTCTCCTTTGAAAACTGAAATTCAGAAAAGAAGACAGAAGAATATGTGAGATTAACTATTCGGAATGGAGATCAAACTGCTATGTTTCTCCTAGAACAGCTACTATTAGTGCCGTGTTGCCAAGTCACCAAGCAAATTATGTACACATATTTCCATGTGGAAATTACACACTAAACAGGATAATCAAGAGTTGTTAAGAGACTACAATCAGTACTTCTAATTCTGGCAAGCAAAATAATACCATATTTATTTTCGCAACGTGGCCAGAAAAACATAGAGTTTGATATCATGACTGTCTGTCAAATTTACAACAACAAAGAATTTCACATCCTCTATGCAACACAAAATAATCTTAGAATCTTCAATAAAAATCATAAATATACTCACAAAATAGAGGAGGAAGGCTGAGCTATATACTACAATAATTAAGCTTTGGAACTGACACAAGTATATAGCAACTTACAACTTACAAATCACCAGCATCCTTCCTCAGTATTTCCGCAAACACAAAAAATAACAATTACTTATAACAACAGCCATAACAGCATCTTAGCGTTGGATTTTGGTCTTGATAAATAAAAATCCAATTTGGACTATCCCACTTTTGCTCATAAGCTTATGGTGCATATGTAAAACTTTTCTAGGTCTTAATTTCATGATTCACAAGAGAAAAATCTAGCAGCCACACAAGAGAGAAAAGTGAAAAAAAAGAGGCCAGATTTTCGCATCTCAATTTCAGCCCTAGCAGCCATTTTCAAATCGTGATTCCCACTTCGTTTCATGTCCGATTGAGCTGATTTTTGGATAGCTTGTTCTTCTCAACTCAATCTTTGATTGGAAACTGACAGAAATGGATTCGAAGTTCTGTAGCTCCATATTTCTGGTCGTGAACAGTAACTGCGTTTTTGGTGATTTTACTCCTTTTTCTCTAGTTCTTTAGTGCAATTATGTAGTTGTTGTCCCTAGTTGTTTGGCACTTATTTGATGGCCATTTTGAAGAACATTGTTGCAGCTCGATTATAATGGAGCTTTTAGTCTAGTGGTTTTACTTCCACGTAAATTTTGGTGTGTGTTGTTCATTTAATTTTATCTTTTTATATTTATTTTGGTGATATGTTTGCTGTCCTAAATATTTTTTATGCTTGAATTTGTTTGCCTCCTCTTGATTCAAATAGAAAAGGAAAGTTTAGATTTGAGTTTTCTTCCGTTATTACCTTATCGTACACATTTATTTGTGATTGCTTTTCCCAACAAAGTGGTATCAGATTGTTGGTTATTGGTGTTTGTCTATTCAATTGATGGAGTCAAATAGGAGTAACATGGTGTGTCTGAATGGAAGTAATTATCATATCTGGAAAGGCAAGATGAAAGATTTTCTATTTGTTAAGAAAATGCATTTACGTGTGTTTGCTTCTAATAAACCTAAGTCTATGAACGATGAGGTTTGAGAATTTGAGCACCTACGGATTTGTGGCTATATCAAACAATGGGTTGAAGATAGTATTAAAAATCACATTATGAATAAGACACATGCCAGAAGATTATGGGATAAGCTCGAGATACTTAATGCTTCGAAGACCGGCAATAACAAGTTGTTCCTGCTGAAACAATTGATGAATATCCGATATAAAGAGGGCAATCTTATTTCTGATCATATAAATGATTTTCAGGGTGTTCTTAACCAACTGTCCGAAATGGGTGTAAAGTTTGATAAAAAAAATACAAGAATTCTGGCTTCTTAATACTCTGCCAGAATCTTTTGAAACTCTTCGAGTTTCTTTGACTAATTCTGCTCTCATTGGTGTTGTAACTATGAAATATGCTACGAGTGGTGACTTAAATGAAGATATGAGAAGAAGATCTCAATGTTCATCTTCTTCAGCTTCACACTCCGATGTTTTGGTTACTGAAGATAGGGGTAGAAGCAAGTTCAGAGGTCACAATGACAGAGATAAAAGTAGAAGCAAGTCAAAGTCTAAGTACAAGAATATTACATGTGGCTATTACCACAAGAATGGGAATATCAAGAAATATTTCTCAGATACAAGAGAGATATGAGACAACAAAAGAAGGATGGCGATAATGAAAATCGTGTTGCTATTGTTGCTAAGGATAATCTTTTTGTTACTTGTGGTGAAAATGCCATTAATCTTGTTTGTGGTGAGTCTAGCTAGTTTGTGGATTCTGGTGCTACTTTTCATTTCATGCCAAAGAAGGAATTATTCTTCTTACACTCCAGGTAATTTGAAATGTTGAAAATGGGCAACGATAATGAGGTTGAGGTACTTGGCATTGGCACAATTTGTTTGAAAAGTAACAATGGTTCGACACTAGTTTTCAACAAAGTCAAGCATGCTCCAGATGTTTGTTTGAATCTGATTTCTGTAGGAAACCTTGATGATGAGGGTTATGTTAACACTCTAACTTGTATGTATTCTAGGGCTCCATTTCTAGACGCTTAGTAAACTTGGTGGAGAATGATATTTCATCAGAGTTATGGCATAGAAGACTGAGTCGTATGAGCGAGAATGGATTGATAATTTGGCTAAGAAAAATTTGCTTTCTGTAGTGAAACAAGCGAAGTTAAAGAAATGTATTAATTGCTTAGTCGGTAAATAGAAAAAAAGTTTCTTTTTAGAGTCATCCGCCTTCAAGAAAGCTTGATTTGCTAGAGTTGGTACATTCTGATTTGTGTGGTCCTTTTAAAGTAAGGTCTCATGGTGGTGCACTTTACTTTGTGATTTTTATTGATGATCATTCTCGCAAACTCTAGGTATACTTTTTGAAGTCCAAGGATCAAGTAGTTGATGTGTTTAAGAATTTTTAGGCCTTGGTTGAGAGACATACACGAAAGAAATTGAAATGCATCCGCATACATAATGGTGGTAAGTATATTGATCCTTTTGATAAATATTGCAAAGAGCAGAGTATTCAGCATCAGGAAACTCCTCCAAAGACTCTGCTAAATGATTTAACACAGAGAATGAATAGAACTCTAGTTGAGAGGGTTAGATGTATGCTTTCAGATGCTAAGCTACCAAATTTCTTTTGGGCAGAAGCACTTATTACTGCTTCTTATATTATCAATTTATCTCCTACTGTTGCTTTGAATGGTGAGGTTTCTGATAGAGTTTGGTCTGGTAAGAATGTTTCTTATGATCATTTTAAAGTATTTGGGTGTAAAGACTTTGTGCATGTTTCTAAGGATGACAGGTCAAAGTTGGATGTTAAAACTAGGTAATGTATCTTTGTTGGTTATGGTCAAGATGAATTTAGCTATCGTTTCTTTGATCCAGTTGAGAAGAAACTTTTTAGAAGCCGTGATGTTGTATTCTTTGAAGATCAAATAATTAAAGATCTTGACAAAGCTGAGAAAGTTGATTCTCAAAGCAGCGAGAGCTTAGTTGATGTTGATCCAGTTCCTTTGACAATTGCACCCGAAGAAAATTTTCAAAATGATGAAAATCAAGTTGATAACGAAGAAGGTGATCATATTCAAAATGATCAGTATGACATTGATGCTCTAGTGCAAGATGACGTGGTAGGTCACCAACCAACTATTATTAATGCTCCAGAGAGTTCTCTCAGAAGATCTACTAGAGAGAAAATATCTTCATCTTGTTATTCTCCCACTGAGTATGCATTCTTAACTGACGGGGCAGAACCTGAGAGTCTTGACGAAGCCATGGAAAGTGAATAAAAAGAAAGGTGATTTCATGCTATGGAAAATGAAATCAAGTCTCTACATGATAATCATACCTTAGATTTGGTTAAGCTACCTAAAGACAAAAAAACTTTTAAAAACAGGTGGGTTTTCAGGGTGAAACATGAAGATGGCAACTCAGTTTCACGGTACAAAGCTAGATTAGTTGTGAAAGGATTTAACTAGAAGAAGGGAGTTAATTTTGATGAAACATTCTCTCCAGTTGGGAAGATGTCATCCATTCGATGGTTCTAGGCTTGGCTGCAAGTTTAGATTTAGAGATTGAGAAAATGGATGTTAAAATTGTTTTTCTCCATGATGACTTAGATAGAAAAAATTATATGGAGCAGTCGGAAGGTTTTAAGTCAAGGGAAAAGAGAATTATGTTTGCAAATGGAAGAAGAGCTTGTATAGTCTAAAACAAGATCCCAAACAATGGTACAATAAATTTGGTTCTTTTATGAGTCAGCAGGACTTCAAGAAGACTTCTTCAGAGCATTGTGTTTTTGTGTAAAAATTCTCTGATAGTGACTTTATCATTGTTTTGCTTTATGTTGATGACATGCTTATTGTTGGTCAGAATGCTTGCAGAATTCAAAAGTTGAAGCAAGAATTTAATAACTCTTTTGATATGAAAGACATGGGACCAGCAAAGTAGATTCTTGGCATGTAGATTATCCGTGACAGAAAGTCCAAGAAGTTGTGTCTATCACAAGAGAAGTACATTTAGAAAGTACTTCGCAGGTTTAACATGGAAAAAGCTAAGGTTGTCAGTACACCTTTAGCTATGCATTTCAAATTGAGCACGAACCATTATCCTTCCAGTGATGTGAGAAGGAAGATGTGAAGAAAGTTCCTTATGCTTCAGCCATTGGTAGTTTGGTGTATTCAATGGTGTGTGCAAGATCGGATATTGATCATGTTGGTATTTTTATCCGTTTACTTTCTAATCCAGGAAGAGAGCAGTGGAATACTGCAAAGTGGATTATGAGATATCTTTGTGGCACTTCTAGTCTGAGTTTGTGTTTTGGAATTGAAAAGCCTATTTTCTATGGCTTTACAGATATGGCTGGTGATGTTGGCACTCATAAGTCTACTTCAGACTACTTGATACTTTTATAGGGGGAGTTGTGTCTTGGCAATCTAAGTTGCCAAAATGTGTTGCTTTATCTATTATAGAATCTGCGCTTATTGCTGCTGTTGAAGCTTGTAAAGAGTTGCTCTGGATGAAGAGATTTTTGAGAGAACTTGGTTGTGATCAGAAGAAGTATGTTCTTTATTGCGACAGTCAAAGTGCTATTCACCTTGGCAAGAATTCTACATTTCATGATTGGTCTTAACAGATTGATGTGAGATACTATTGAATTCGGGATGTATTGAATTCTAAGTTGCTTGAACTTGAGAAGATTCATATGGATGATAATGGTTCCGACATGATGTCTAAAGCTTTTCCAAGAGGGAAATTTGAAGAATGTTGCATGATCGTCGGGATAGCCTTCTCCTCCATATAGTCGGGAGGGGCAGAATTGTTAGGTTTTGGTCTTTTTCCTTTTCTATGTGGATAAATAAAATTTCAATTTGGACTAGTCCACTTTTGCCCATAAGCCCAATTCTTATGGTGCATATGTAAGACTCTTCTAGGTCTTTTTTTCACGATTCACAAGAGAAAAAACTAACAACCACACAACAGAGAAAAGTGAGAAAAGAGGGCAGGTTTTCGCATCTCGATTTCAGCCCTAGCAGTCATTTTCAAATCGCAATTCCAACTTCGTTTCTTGTTCGATTGAGATAATATTTGGGTAGCTTGTTCTTCTCAATGTAATATTTGATTGAGAAGTAACATAGGTGAATTCGGAGTCCTATAGCTTCATATTTCTGGTTGTGAACAATAGCTGCATTTTTGGTGATTTTAATCCTTTCTTCTCTAGTTCTTTGGTGCTATTTTGTAGTTGTTGTTGCTCATTATTTGGCACTTATTTGATGGAAATTTTGGATAACATTGTTGTAACTCTTGTTGATTATAGTGAAACTTTTGGTCCCGTAATTTTTACTCTTCACAGGTTTTCACATAAATCTTAGTGTCTCGTATTATTGATTTAATTTTGCCTTGCTATATTTATTTTTGTGATATGCTTGCTGCCCCAAATATTATTTATGCTTGAATTGGTTTGTCTCTTCTTGGTTCAAATAGAAGGAAACGTTTAGATTTGGATTTTCTTCCCTTATTGCCTTGTCGTGCACCTTTATTTGTGCTTGCATTTCCCAACAGTTAGAAATGTTAATTGAATTTTTTATATCTCTACCATAGACAAAATTATTATTTAACAATTTTTTCTAATATTTAACTCTTAATATTAAGTATTTTTCCCATTAAATATAGGAAGTTCTAATATTTAGAAATTTCAAATTAAGATAGATTTTACTCCTAAAATTTCTCCGTAAAAACACGTCAAGATCAGCCTTTCACAACAATATTTGCAACTTTTTTCATGTTCACTATAATTAGTTGGTGGCTTTATTACCACGCTTTGCTCAATTGGAAGGTTTGAATGCAGTATCTTATTAATTTGGGAGTTCAATGGTTAACCAATTTGGAAGTTCAACAGTTAACCAAAAACCAAAAAAATTGTTCAATAGACTTGATTGTTGAATTTTCCTCTTAAAAATTTTGACTATTCAGTCAACTTATGTGTTTTACACTTGAGAGGAAAACTAAGGTTTTTTTTTCATTAGGTGTCCAGCATATTTGACTGGAGCCCAATTAATCCGAATTCGCACCATATGGGGCCCCATTTGCGAGGAAGCACTTTCTATCAAAAAAACTTCCATATCCAAAACTGAAAATTGAGAATTTTGGTTAAGGAAGAAGTAATTTCATCTACTGCACCACATCCTTTAGTGGTTAAAACAAAGCTTTATTAATATATGTGGTTAAAGGTGGTCCCAAACATTTTAGCTGTAAAGAAAAGTACATACATACTTATTCACATTAGACAAAAAATATCATATAACTATTTTCTTAATATTTAGAAAAGTTAAAATGAGTTTAAATTTTACACAGCGTCTTGATTTTACTTTTAAAAAATGAGTTCAAATGTACACCATCCAATTAAAGTACAATGATTGACCCATTTCTTGGACGATACTAGATTTGACTCTATTTGAGGAAAAATGAGATTTTATTTTTCAGTAATTTGATTCACAAATTGATGAGTTAGAAAGGATACTCGAATAAAGAACAAACAATGGAGAAGCAGGACATACTTTTTTTAAAAAAAATCAATTAATTGAGTCTCCTTGTTATTCATTCTCTTCAATTTCTTTAGTCATCTTCATTAAATATATATTATTATAATAATAATGAAATCCTAATATAAATGTTGATGGACCTTTTTATCATTTAAAATAATTTTATATTAGATACTTATAATTTAGTTATTTCCCAATTTTAAAGATTTTCAAATCAATTAAAATTTTGATTTTACATCTTTCAAGCAAGTTGATTGTTCTAACAAGTGAGAAATTCGAAATTGAGTAAGATTTAATTTTATATAAACTATTTTCTTGTTTAGACATGCTAAAATAATCAAAGCAACCAAAATATCAAAAAATAATAAATCATTTAAAGAAAAAGGTCATGTGCCATATACTAGACAATAACATATTTGAGATACAATCTATAGTAATATCGTTTAAATATATATAAAATTTATTTTAATATTAATTACTATATTTTAATAATTTTGTTCTTCAACTATATATTTTTATTTATTGACATGATACACATATGCACACACGGACACACATACACTAAATTAGTAGCAATAATAACAAGAAAAACATCAATAACAAGAGCATGCGGTAAACTTAAGTGATCACTCCACCTGATAACGCATAAGAAGATCGGAACTGTGTTTAGTCTCAAAACGATTGTTTTGAAACTCTGCACGAAACTTGTCAATCTCTGCCAGGTCTTTTGGAGACCCGAGGTTTGGTTCAAACTCCCATACCTGACGTCCTATGTGATTGTTTAACGTTCGGAGCCATGGACTGCCTCCTTCAGCAACTTTCAACTTCCACATTCTTCTAACAAATTTACTCTAAGTTGGCGGAACAAGGAAAGATGTCGAAGCGCGGGAGTGCATTATATTTGAGGTAGAGAATAATGGGGAGTGTAACGGCCGTTTGCTAGTGAAATATGGAATATTTCATTTACTCCATTTAACTATATGAAGTTATAAGTCTTATCTTAATTTTAATAATGAATATTTCATTTAATCATACAATTATAATTTCAAATTAACTTTGTCCACAAACTAAATTAGAGTTAGGCAGTAATCAATATTCTTTTGAGTTTAGATAAATGTCCACGTGCAAATGAGTATAGTACATACTGTTTCACGCTTGTCAGTTGTTATGAATGGAAGTACCTCCTAGTCTCCTGCAATGGATGACCAGCTGATGACAAAATAGAAGATTCCTTGAATTTAAAATTATAAACTACCAATTGGTGCATCAATTTCACATACTAGTTTAGTGTAGGTGTTTTACACGTGAATTTTGCATCTATTAAAACTACATTTATAGAATATAAGAGAAGAATGAATCAATCAATATAAAACGAGATGGAGATCAACTTTTTTATTTTATTTTGCACACTAGCAAAGATATTTTTATTTAGGTTAGGACAACACAATATCTCAAGTTAATTAGTTTCCACGACTGAATAATACGGGTCATGAATCAAGTCCATGATCCGTAGTATCAACTCATCAAAAACTTTCAAAACTTTCAAGTTTCCACAACTGAATAGTACGAGTCGTGAACCAGGTCCACGTCTGTACTATCAGACCACGAGTTGTGGTGTGACTCACAGAAACTTGGTTCTGGAAATTTCGAAATATTTTTAAGTGTATTTTCAACTTTTCTTGACCCTATTACCAACTTCACTATGTTTTGACTTTCAAAAAGCATAAATATCAAATCCTAAGTCAATTCATTCTTTCCAACTCAAGTCAAGAACAAGTCCTCTAGAGCGAGTCTCTAGGGCACGTGTTTTGTTCAAGCAAGTCCATTAAGAGTTCCTACTTCTAAATCAAGGTAAGCATACTTCACAATTTTCTAGTAATTATAACATATTATTTTGTACCCTAAGCAAGAATTCTACACTCAAAACCTAGGGTTTTCAAGATAACTCATCTCAAGGTTTGAGAACAAACTTTTGTAATTCTGTTTCAATGTTAGGGTTTCAATTGGAGAGGTATGTAAGACTATTATAGTGAGGAACTTAGTTTTTCCTCAAGCCCTACATCTATAGTTTCAGTTAGTAAGATCAAGTTAGGGTTGTTACCCTAAAGTCCATGAATTCGAGTTTCCTATAATTCAAACTATATATTATTGAAACTATTATATTACCTATTTATTGATGATTCATGCTTATTCTACTACATAGACCCTTTTAGCTAATGTTACTTGCAAACCTTGTTATGGAATTCACATGTATTGTTGTAACATCCCCTAAAATGCTCGTAAGTTCCTTAAGGATGCCTTGGAAATAGGCCGCTCAAGTAATGCATCATCCTTAATCTTTTTAGAAAATTCGAATTCGAAATATCGATCAGGGGGTCAAAACATGTGGAAAAATAGTTTTGGTGGATTTTTAGGACCCGTAGATCAAAAGATAGATTTCTCAAGAAATTGTATAAAATAGAAAGGTCTGCGACAAGTCCACGTCGCGGACCTAGCAAGGGTTTTCTGATCGAGTTGGATTTTTAGTAAGAGAGTTTTAGACTTTTTCTAAATTGTTAGCTAATGAACCTAGACATTTTTAGGACCTAATTCAACTCTATAAATAAACCTAAACCTCTAATTCTATTCATTCTTCTACAATTCACCTACTCAAATATTTCTCTCTCTACAAAAGACTCTCAAGGACTCCATTGAAGACTTCAAGTAAATTCACTCAAGCTCTCCATCAAAACTCTCAAGTTCTTCTAAATTAATTGGTGTTCTCACTTAAGGTATGTGGGTATTGATTCATGGATCCTTTCAATCAATTTCTCAAGTCTTCTATCAAATTAAAGTATGGTATTTTATAGGTTTTATGATCTCTACTCCTATTGCATGAATTTTGATTCAAATTATGATTATGAGTCTATTTTGATATAAATTGATGTTTTTTGTATTAAATTGAAGAGTTTTTTCATGAATACTCCTATTTTGATTTTTGGGTTCATGATATAAATTATGAGTATTTTTACTTATACTTCCTAATGATACTATCTATATGAATTATGTATGGGCTGATATAAAGTTTATGATCATGCATATTTTCAAGTCAGTTTCATAATTTTCAAGTCAATTGATCATGCATTCATGTTTTACCCTAATTTCAAGTATAAGCTATGATCATGAATCTCCAAGTATGAATTATGTGAGTCTATGTAAGTATGATTGTAATAATGAAAGGACAATTCTCACATTACAAGTATGTTATGAAAATGAGCTACTCTATAATTTCAAACCTATGATTATGACTATGATATATGAAATTACGATTTCTATGTTATGTATGTATTCCATGGGATTTGACTTGACATCGAATGTGGACTTGAGGTGGGGGCTTGAAGTACGAGGTCCTTATATAAAGTCTCTTGTCTCATAACTACGTGCCACCGTAGGATTGCCTTTTGTCCTAGCTAGTGGATCCACATATAGCATATGTATGACCCGCCTAGCGGGTAGAGTCTACCTTGGCAAGTAAATTTCTCTTTTTCTTTATTGTATGGGGAGACAATGGGATTCTATGTTATAGCTCGCATGATCTTATTATCGGTTATGGTTCCTATCCCACATATGTATGATCTCTTATGTACACTATGATTTTAAATTATTCTTTTTAAATGCTTGAGTCAATATGATTTTCTCATGACTTTACTTATTCCAATTTCATGTCTTAAATGAAATGAGTGGACTAGAATCGGCAGTATTCTAATAGATAGCTCATCTTACCATGTGATTTACTTGACCATTGTACTCCCTGATTTACGTTGCATGTCATGCCCACATACTTAGTACATTCTAACGTACTAATGCATATTTTTTGCCTACATTATCTCATAATGTAGGGGTTGAGGTTGAAGATCACACTCATCTACGTGGCTAGTTAAGCTATCATATCAAGCGGTTGTGGTGAGTCCTCATTTATTGGGGACTAGTTATCGAGTTAGTCATTATTTTTAAATACTTTTGCTATGTTTCATATTGAGGGTGAGCTAGAGACATATCTTAGCCCCTGCCCATATTCATGAGTAGAGGCATCTAGTTGGACAAATATTTTGAGTCTATGTTGTCATGTGTCTCTCTTAAATTTCTATTCATAATTTAGATTCTCTTATGATGTTTCCTCTTTTACTTTACCTTATGTATGCTTATGACATGTACAAGAGGTTTGGTTGGAGCCCTTCGGAGCTTCGATCACCGTGTTATGACTAAGCCCTAGGTCGGGTACAACAAGTTCACTCCGGTTCTAAAGAATTATTTTGAGCAAAGTCTCATAATTGATTCAGACAGATAGATAGTTTATCTATGTATGAGCGTATCATTATATACAGATTATTTCACGAGGATTATTTTGCACTAAGAGGATGCGAGTTTGAAAAACCCAAATTCCATAACTATGTGCAGTGTAAGATTTTTCAGCACACTGCTAGACGATAAGCTTCTGTATCCCAAAAGGCTTAGTAGTGGATCCACATAAACAAACATGTTTTATATCCTAGCAAAGTATAGGGCAGTCCTTCCAACTGAGATTATAAGTTGGATAGCATGAGCTCACATGGTGTACGTTGATTGTAAGAGACTTCCCACTTAACGAGTATATATACATATATTTATAGTTCCACATGATGTGATTATTTATGAAGTTATGTATATGATGATTTCTCATATATATTGAGCTAGACTTGTTCTCAGCTCAAGCCATAGAAATAGTTTTTATATCATCAAATGAAGAAAGTGTTTTAAAACAACTTACATACTATTTTATGTTTTTCTCTTCTTAACCTCATATATTCAGATGTCATGTTTTAGTTACTCAAATTTAGAACATGTCCCAACTTTTCAGTTGAAAATATTATTTTATATTATTAACTTCTCTATTTTAGTCTATTTTCAGAGTTATTCATTTAGATAAGTATGTTCAATTTTATCCAGTTGTTATATTAAGCTATTTTACATGTCATACATTCCATGTACTGACATCATTCACCACTACATCTTCTAATGATACAGATTCAGGTATTTAGGATTGACAGTAGATGCAGGATCTCACATTTATCCAGCTTTGGTGAAACTATTCTGCTTTTGGACGGCTCTAGTTTATCTAGAGTAGTAGTAGTTATTAGATGTTGTTAGTAGAGTCTTGAAGTAGCCCGAGGTATTATCTCAATCTATCTTCAGTACATTAGAATTCTCATAGACGAGTTAGTTGAGTTATAACTTTAAGTATTATTTTATAAATATATGCATATGATATAGTTAAAGATATTAAATCTATATTTGTAAAACAATACTATGTAGTTGCAGTTATGCACCCAGTAAGTCAGTAATGAGGTAGTAAGTTGTGTCAATCTTTAGATAGAAGAGAGACTTAAGCCTAAGTAAGATATATGTGTACCCAAGATAGCATGTAGTTGTTTGAGGCTCTAAGTTTAAGATGTGCTATATGTGAACAACTATATCCTTGAGTTGTCAATTTGGCATAGGCTGATGTAAGCATTATATAGTGCCCTTAAGAGTTGCGCTGAAAAAGGTTATAGATAGAGAATGATTAGCCTCTCAATATAGTTTAAGTTCCCTTCAGTTAGGCAGATATGAACTTAGAAGAATAGTGTTAGTAGACTAAGAAGAAAGGTCGGATTATTAAGAGTTAGAGTAAGCGGCTATATTCACTAATAAAAGTAGTGGTATAGAAAGATGACTATAGAGGCCGGATGAAGTAGAGAAGTATCTCAAAAATAAGTCCTTGAAGGAATTTTAGTATGAGTAGGTATGGTCCATCAAGGAGAGTTTAGTAGTCATGTGATTAGCCTTGCCCCAATCATTAGAGTAAACTAAATATAGCTTAGTTAGAGAATATATAATAGGTACACATGCTTAGAATATTGGCTTTAGAACTAAGGGGTAGATAATAAGGTGAAAAACCAAATCAGGTCTTAAAAATAAGATAGTTATGTGTTGAGAAAGAGTTATGATGAGATAACGATCCAACCTTACTCTAGCGTATTCCTCAAATTTTAGTTGTTATGACACCCTATTTATGTCTCACATATCAGCGTTATGACCATGATCCATGCTCTTGCACTTTATACATATTCATATCTATGCTCATTTCCCAAAATAAGAGGTGATAATTTTAGTACATGTCGTGATTCGAGACTATCCCCTAATCACGATATGGTGCTGAGATTCACAAGTGACCCTAGGCTAACAACATGACATGACATGTCACTAAGAATCACAAAATAACATATGAGATAACAAGGGCAGTCTAAAAGAGTTTAAATATCGCATAGACAAAGTCTGAGTGCACATAAGTGGAGATCTAATTATTTGTCTAAAAAGCCTCAACTAAACTATGAGTTTTAGGACAAACTCCTGGCTAACTCAAAATGTCTAAAATTGAATGAAACAATAATATTGAAAGAATGGTAAGATCGTCTTCAAATAATGAGTACTCACCAACACTGGTACCAATTAATTTGGAATAGCGCTAACCGCGCACTGGATGTGAAGCGTCAGAACCTATAGTATCAAATAATATAGGTCGAAAATGTGTGGTCATTATTTTGAATGTACTAAGTATGAGTAATATGAATAAATAAATATGATATTTGAGCACAATAAATCTTTAAAATATGTTGATGTAATGATCAAGTAAACAATATAATAGCTGACAAACTGAACTAAACTAATTGAATAAATTGAATACTTGATCATGCAATAACCGAAATCTAACTAACTGCGGGAGATACCATTAACCGACATATAACCATGTGAGCTACAATATGGAGTATGGTGTATCTTCCCACCAAAAGTGCCCACTATACTTGCCAAGGTATAAAGGTTGAGTCCAAGCTAATGTGGATCCACTAAGCTAATGTCCAATCAGGAGAAATCCTATGGTGGCACGTAGTTCTGAAAAATAGAAATTGTTACTAAAGGACCATGGACGCTGATAAGCCCAAATTACACCTCCCAAAATAAGTATAAAGCGGTTGTTGATCAAATATAGAACCTAACAGAGGTTAGGATCGTTCCTATGAGGAATTAAGTTTAGACTTAGGTTAATCATTTGTTATTTTTATTCGTAGTAGATTATTTCCTTAAGGGGGAGGGTTTGTATAAAAATAATTAATTGATTCAATTTCAAGTATCAAGTAGCAAAGTAACAATTTCATGTGATTGAGTTCAATAAAAGACGAAAATAGGGTATGTGTGTTCCCCACGAATCCTTAACTCAGTAGACCCTTATATTAGTAATCCATGTCTAGTGTGTTACATGAAATATTCATAAGTTAATTTAATCTAAGTCCTTGATCAGGCAAATAAGTGATTATCTTCACACTACTTGGTCCGTCTATGGGTGTATGCTTTAGTAACCCTTACCACCGATACCATCAATAATCCTAGATTAGCGATCTTTTGGTTCGTTCAAGCTATTAGATAAGGGTCGATAGCCTCAATTCTCCATTGTATAATCCATTTCCCATATGTTACCTCCTTGATACGTCAAGTAAGAATAAGGTGAGTTCTAACACATGCACTCATTAAAAAGCAATCAAAACGAAGGAAAAAATAATACATGCATGCACACTATTTAAGAATTACGTTTTATTAGGTCTACATCATTAATTTTTCATGGTTACCACAATCCTAATAGTGAAATTAATACTTATAATTAGGTGATCACAATTTATAATAATTTTGCTAAAATAAATCACGCACTTACATTTAACGAGTATAAAAATTCAAAAGCTTCAATTGAATTTCAAAGTCAAAGTTCGATAATAAAATTCCAAGAATTCAAGACTTAAGAATAAAAGTAGCCTATGATTGATTCCCAAACTCCAAAATGTGCGTAATTTAATAAAAAATTCCAAAAATATATTTATAGACATCTAATCCTAAGTAAAATGAATCTAGGAAAAATAGGTTGGTTAGGTGTCTATGACTCGTGCCTACAGATCGTAGGTCATTAGACAAGTCGTAGACCCACTCGTGGTCACAACTTCAAGTCAGTATTCTATCTCTTTTCTATTGACATCTTCCTATGGATTGTTGCTTTACCTAGTAGGCTAAGTCTTGTACTTCATACTCTGCTCATCTTTTATGCCTCGTCCTACGACTTATAGAAATTCCTACAGCTCGTAGACACCCCTCATAGCTCCAGACTTATCCTCACAAATCATCATTCTATTGACAATTCCACCTACAACTCGTAGAACTTTCTACAGCTCAAAGATTGGCTTCGTAGAAGACCACTTTCAGCTGCGTCCACTAGTTTTCCACTCTTCATTGTCACAACCTATTTTTCTGCAAAACAAGGACAAAAATAATAAAATCTACTAACAAATGCTTAAAAGACATGCAAATTCTTAAGTTTAAAAAATTACAAGTATCGTAAATCCACGGTACATCAACACCATCAACATTAAATGGTTTCTTTTCCTTAATTGACACTACTATCACAAAACGATGCTATGCAAAAAAAAGATAAAAAAAACTGTGGCATTCTTATGCCTTTTAAATTCACAACACCCTCCAACTTTCTATTAAAACATCATTGCAATCATTATCTCTAAATCAAGATAACTCATTTGAATCAATTTATGACATCAATACACCAATAGACACATTTACATACATAGACAACAATCACCTAGATCATGACTTTTTGATAAAGTTACCTGTGCACTCAACTAAAAGAAGTCCCTTTTTCACATATATCTCACAATATTTTTCAAGAACAAAGACTCAGTATACGCTCACTCTCATAAAAGAAAATCTAAAATTTATGCACAATACCATAGGTTTGCCCTTATTTTCAATACATAGACTCTTACATAGGTAAATTAGAATCATAATAGGACTTTCTTGGCTTGTAACGTAGGCTCGGGGACACGTGTGGTATATTTATATTAGACTTTTTTTCTTCTAAACACTACATTAGCTTTGTTCCACGTCTCACAATCCATAGCTTATTTCGCCCCTATTCTCTTCTTTCATTTATGCTCGGGTGTGACTTTCGCTCTTCTTTTCTAAATGATTTCTTATATTTGGAAATTTCATTAAGTTTTCTTTTCTCATTTGCTCTATTCTTTTATAGCGGCTACACCCCATCTATTTTCTTTTTTTCTCGTTATATGTTTCTTTTTATATCCCTTATTTTATCACTTTCCTCTATAGTAGCCACCCTCAACTTAGACTTTTAGCCCTAGTTGAAGTGAACATTGTTCTAAGAGAGACCAAGAATAAAATAAGGGTTTAACAGTCAATGATGGGAAGGTGAATTCTGTCAATTCAATAAAAGGTATTTTTAAGGCTCAAATCTTTGGATCGAAGTGGTACAATTCCATTTGATTGGTTGTTTTTAAGCTGAGTGTGTTTATGTTTCTGCTTTATGAGTCAAGTATAGAATCAATGGGCGATGCTTGGTTACAATTTTCAAATTTGTTATTATATATTTGCTCTAGTTTTTATTGTTTTTGATGTTGAAATAGTGTTTCTTTATCCATGGGAAATGAGTTTCGACATATTGAGTGTATCTGTATTTGTAAACGCTTTTATTTCTGTGCTTATCTTAATTATTGGTTTAGTTTATGCATGACAAAAGGGGGCATTAGAATGGTCTTAGCTCTTGAATATTCAAACAATAAAAAGAAAAACATAAAAAAATAAGATCGAGACAGTTATGAATTCCATTCAATTTCGTTTACTTGATATTACAGCCCCAAATTCAGTTATTTCAACTACATTAAATGATATTTCAAATTGGCCAAGACTCTTTTTGGCTTCTTCTCGATTGTACCAATTGTTGCTTCATTGAATTTTCTTCACTAATAGGCTCACACTTTGACTTTGATCATCGTGGACTAGTACTAAGATCGAGTCCGAGACAAGCGAATCTAATTTTAACAGCCAAAATAGTAACAATGTAAAAGATTTGGAAATGAGTAGGCTAGAGGAATCAGATAAGATATTTTATCTAAAGCCCATCAACCATCATCGTTTTTGACATTTGCTATAAAAAAGACTTTCTTCTCGCAAATGTTTATTGGACATTGTGCATGCTAGACCAAACATAGGATTTAGATTTCCTCTCCCTACTTCTATTCCTTTTTTCTACTAAAGCATTTTTGCGGATGGAATTCAACCCCTTTCCATAGTGAAGCTTTAGCTTGCTTCTTTTCTAGAGTGATAGAAGGACAGATCTTTTGTTTTGAACCTTGCTCACATAAAGTATTAGTTCTATTTCAATCCAACAATCAGGATGGATAGAAAGACATACCATATGTCCTTTTATTCGCTGGTGGATTTGGAATTATAGAGAGAGCTATAGCAAGATGAAGATTAACGCCTTGGCATTACCGGATAAGGAGATGGCTTAACACCCCATACTATTCTAGCTTAGACCAATTATGAAAATCAAGGGGAAATCTAAGAAAAAGATAAAGAGTGGACTACCCAATACCCACGAGTGGCACCTACAGTTGGTAGGAGGGTCTACGGGTCATAGATGGCCATTTTTTGACCACCCCAACTCATAGAGAAAAGCTTAGTTTCTTCAACTCATCCCACGAGTGGCTTCTATGGCCTATAGGAGTTCCTATGGATCATAGGTAAGGATCGTGATGGGGGATCAGTGACCTTAAAATTTTAATGTGCAAGACTTTTCCTAAGATTTAGAAGATAGTCTGTAGACAGTCCTACGACTCGTAGAAAGTGGTCTATAGGTCCATCTTCAAAAACCCAAGTCACATGCCTAGGTTCCTATGAGTAGAGTTCCTATGACTCGTCAACAGGTCTATTGCCCGTATGATCTTGTAGATATTCTAAGAAATATAAAAGAAGTGTAAAATTGGACCCCAAGTTCTACGAGGAGGACCCCGTAGTCCGTAGGAGTTCCTACAGTCTATAGGAAGGGATCCATAAACGACCTAGTTCATTTTAATGAGGGGTATTTTGATCTTTTCCCCCACCTTTCCCAAACTTAAAACAAACCATTTTAGGACTAAATTTATCCCCTTATCGGTATCCAATATTTATTTCCTCTCATTAACACTAAGAAATTTAAGAGCACCTATGGAGAGAAGGAGAAGATCTAGGGTTCAAGAGTTCCAAGTCAAGTCTTCGATTTTTGCTTAGTTAATCTTCGTTCCAAATATGTAAGGCTATCATAATATTGGAATAAGTTTATCCTCAAGCCCTACATATCTTTATAGCCAAGTCGTGTTTCAATTTTGAGTTTTAATTCTGATAATATGGATTCTTGAGTTACCTATATAAATTCTATTGAGTTCTTGTATATAGATTCAATTATACATTGATGATTTTTATGAGTTGAGTATTGGAGATTGTGTGTTCATGTTTGTATTCATATGAACCCTAGTTGAGTCTTGTGTTTAATTATTTATGCACTGTTTCGAGTTAAAGAGTAATTATTTTTCATCATTTAATTAAAAAGGGGTTTGAGCATGAGTTGAGTTTGAGAAGTCTCTTATTTATCATTTTGAGCATGAGTTGAGAAATCTCTTAATCAATATTTTGATCATGAGTATTATTGAGTATAAATGAGTTGAATATTTTAAACATCTATTTTGAGATTGAATTAAAAAGTCAAGTATGCGTTAAAATATATCCATTGTGTTGAGATTATATCTATTTTAAAGAGAAAAATAAGTTGAGAAGAGTTGAGTTTTGAGTTAAGTCCAAAAGAGACTAGATGAGCTAATTGAGTAAAATACACTCACTTGAGTTATGAGCATAATAAATTATTTAGGAGTAGTATTGAACACTGAGTTGGCTAAAAGTATAGAACAAATCGAGCCCATAAACTACGTAGGCAGCATAGGATAGGATCATACTGTTTATTCGGGCGACTCTTCATAGTCCCAAAAGAGGACTTTTATTGGATCCAGAAATGAGTTTGCATCCCTTATCCTGGCAAGGTATATGATGGCTGTGGCAATGACAACAGTTCGTTGTATCATCATGCAGCTTATATATGATGATTGTCGATTAAAGAAACTCCCCAAAAAGTAAAGTATTATATTTTATACATTGAGTTGCATTATTATCTTTTTATAATGTATCTTTTTATATTACATGGTTATTTGAGTTGAACTATTTTCAAAGTTGAGTCCTTGAGTTGAGTATCCTAATGTAAGTTTCCTTTTTTCATTTTACATACTTGTACATTCCATGTATTAACTTCATTTGACCAACATTATTTTATGATGCAGACACAGGTGATAGAGATCCTCAACAGGCGCATTATTGAATCTAATTTTCTACCCAGCTTTGGTGAGAACTCTTTGCATTCAGAGGTGCTCTTGAGTCTTTACTTTTGAGTTATAAGTTATTAGTTTGAGGTAGCCATGAGCCTTTCCAGGTACCTATTTTAGAGTCCGTATTTTAGAGGATTCATAGACTAGTTAGACATTGTTTGATTTATTTTCTGTGAGTATGTTTTGAAAATATTGAGTTTAAGTCTCATACATTATTATATATTTGAGTTTCATGATCTATGTTAAAGAATATTAGGTTGCATATTTCATTGTGCCCATCTAAGTACATTTATGAGTTCAAGTTTTTTAGTGAGTGAGTTAGCTAGGATAAGTGTTTTGCTTGGGACTAGTAATGGTTTCCGAGTGTCGGCCACAACTAGGGTGTAGGCTTAGAGCTTGAAAAAGTTAGTATCACAGAATAGAGTTTAGGAATCCTAGGATGTCTATGAAGCCGAGTCTAGTAGAGTCCTTCTTATTGGTGTGAATCACGTCACATCTATAACAGGAAGACTACAGGAGTTAGGAATTATTTCACTTCCTTCTTACTCCATCTCGTTCTATATAGTTTAACTCTATAAAATCTCCTAATTTATGTGTTTCACAATTTTAGATCATGCCTCTAAAGAGAACCTTGAGCCAAAGGAACGTCGCTGAGGATTAGATTTCACATATGGTATGCAGACCCAAAACTGAGCCTGATCTACCGAGAGTGAGAATGTGTTGGAGAATGGGACTCAAGAGGTTCCATAGACTGCTCATCCAATAATGACTTTCGAGGCTAAATTTAAGGAAGCTATCTCTATGCTCACCCATCTAATGGTTGCATAGATTGGTCATCAGAATGCCCCAGTCCTGAGCTCTAGTTCCCAAGAGCTAACTATGTGAATAGGGTTTGTGAATTTCCGAGGATGAACCCACCAGTCTTTACTGGGTCCAAAGTTGAGGAAGGTGATCTAAACTTCTTTAATGACATGTGGATCATGAAGACAATGCATGCCATCGAGTCAAAAGGAGTTGAACTTGTCTCTTATCAGCCGAAGGATGTTGCTAATGTCTGGTATAACCAATGGGATAAAAGTAGAGGTGATGATGCTGAGCCTGTAGTCTGGGATGATTTTGAGAATGCTGTTACACCCCACACTTTAAAACGCGGAATGTCTCATAAGTTCCTTAGACATTATCATATGAGCCAGATACGCTACGACACTATCTAACGACTTTAAGGAAGGGAGAATGTGATACCCCATAGTAGAGAAGGTTGGAAATGGAGTCATAAGAATTCGGAGGGAATTGGAGGCCAAGTAATGAGTCGTAGGACTCGATTTACCTACGTAAGTTATTAATGTAAAAGTCTTATATACTTGAGCTACTGGAGGATATACTAAGCCTGCGTAGCATGTGTGATATAGGCTCTTTAAATAAGGTGAGATGACGAACCTACGAGAGGGAGAAAAAAGTAGTTTTCAAACTTACGAAAGTGAAGCAAGCAGGTGACAAGCAAGCAGGTGACTCACCTGCCTGCTTGTGGGGTGAACCCCGCTGCCACATGGTGGCGTGTGATAGGCCGCATGAGCCTAGATGGCGTCCTAGAGGGATGCCACATATCACCCCTAAGGGGCTGCCATATGGCACCTTCTAAAGAGGGGTATATATGTGTGTTTGGATGACTATTAAGTCATTCTTATTCCATTTGGAGCTGCAACTCCAGCAACCAAAATAAGAGAGAAACGTGAGAGAAAGGCAGCCATGGGTTTGGAAAATTAAAGGTAAGTTTTCCAATTTTCCTCCGTCAATTAATTATCTACGGTGTTCCTCAACCACGTGGAGGTGTATATATGTATCTTACGATGTCTACGGAATTAATTCTTCAGCTTGGAACTTGATAGAAAGTTGAAAGAACAAAGAGAGAAAACGTTAAAAACTAGTTAACAAACCCGTTTTTGGAAGGGACAGTTGTTAGTAATATTGGTATAACTTCTTGTGTATAGATTCGTTTTGGGTGATTCAATATGTTTTGGAAAGATATTTCATAGGTATATAACTTTCATTTAGACTCTAAAATCTAGTTTTGCATTTATCCTCTCGAAATATGGTGATGAAGTGTAGAGGAGGTACTGCCCAGATTTTGGTTTTGGAAATCTTACACGGACTGCTGTTGGTATTTTGGGCATATCTTTTTGTAAAGAACTAATTTAGGGTTGATTAAAAATTGTATGCGACTCTAAGACACATGTCTATAACTTTCATGAGGACGTAAATCCTGTTTCTCTCAATTACCCCTTCAAAACAAAGCGACAAGGTAAAGGAGTAAGCTGTCCAGAATTCACGTTTTGACAGTTTTGAGTGAGTTGTTTGGGGTTTGTATTGTGTAATGTTGGTGTGAATTGCTTGTGTATATGTTGCAAGTTGTTGTTGTTGGTTGACTGTAGGTATTAGGAGTGGAATTGGAAATTCGGATAGGGCACATTATAGGAGAGGTGCTGCCCAATTTTCGTTAACGCCTTACCTAATTAAAGAACTAGTTGAAGAGACAGACAAGGAAATAGATTTCAGGAATTCTAAGGTGCAACCTAAGATGCTGGAAAGCTAAGAGTGGTTGATATTCGTATTACTTTCATTTTGAATAGGTTCAAAGGACGACGAGGTGAACGGAATAAAGAGTAACTCACAAGAGGTATGTGGAGCTTTCTTTTGGCATATTTTTGGTATAAGTGCGTACAACTATCTTTCTTTCCTTTTGGCAATATTTTGCCTTAAGTGAATTGTATATGAAGTGTGGGGATAATTCCATTTCCAAAATTCCAAGTACACCTCATAACCCCTATCCACTATTCAGTATTAGAGTTCCTGTAAAGATTAAGTATTGCCTAGTAGGGCTTCTATATGTTAGAATATAGTGTGTGAGAGGCTATCTCTCCTTTCCATTGAGATGTATTTGATACGAAAATGTGATTACTATGCCATAGTGGTTCACCGAGCCCTATGATGGGCTGGGTACGAAATATGTATATGTAGATCACCTGAGGGAAAGTACACACTATATAGAGCTTATTTTCTTTCTTCTTTTGGGCATGTCCTTGTCTTAGGTGTAAGTTGAATATAATCTGATCTCCGGGGTAACTCTATTCTTAGCATCTCCTGTTTACTTTTGAATATTGAACTCTGATAGTAGTTGAACTATTTTCCTGGAAACTTCTATACGTTAAAGAGGTACCAAATGTACAAGCTCTGAGTCGTAAAGACTATAAGAGACTATGTGTTTTGATTCCATAAATGATTTGTCCCTACATTAATACATGTCTAGGGTCCCCAAGATTACTTTTGAGATAGCCCATAATAACATTTATAGAACGCTCAAGATGACTACTTCGTTACTCGGGTCCTTAAATAAAAGGTCAACTTTCTTATTCTATCGGGTCTCTGATAATGATTTAAATTGCATATAGTTACTCACTACTCTACTCGTGTATACTGTAACACTTTCACCGAGTCCTGGGCTGGGTCCGTTCATGCACAACTCACTGCATTGTCCACCGAGCCCTTCACTAGAGGGTCGGGTACGTATGTATATATATATGATGATGATGTGTTGCAATAAGGTGGTGATGGCGCCGGGTCTATGATGATCCTACAGATATGATTCACCAGACCCCTGGAAGGGCCGGCTATATTGTATAATTTGAGCATGCATGCTTTTATGATTCATAAAGTACAGGTACATGTTTTCAATTTTGATATCTTATCCCCTGCTTCTCTACTTCAGATACGCTTCCAGTTGTATTATGTTATGTTTTACATACTCAATACATATGTCGTACTGACCCTCTTTCTTCGGAGGGCTACGTTCATGCTCACAGGTACATATATATTGTCATTTATATTTTTAGAGGTCTGTAGACATGTATATGTGGGTTGTGTATATTAGTTTGATTCAGCTGGGTCTACCTGATATATGATATATATGATTATGTTGTGGCAGCCTTGTCGGCTTGCGTGCCCTGTCATGTTGTGATACAAACGAAAAGGGCTACAGATATATGTAAATGTTATCACCCAGTGGGGCTCTGTTATATGATATTGTCTTATTTACAGTTCAATGTGACCACAACTGATAGATATATGTATGGGCGGTCCAAGTCGGACCCCAGTCATAACCTACGAGGTTGGGTCGTAAAAGAAGTGGTATCAGAGCAGTTTGTTCTGGGAGTGTCTACAGACCGTGTCTAGTAGAGTCTTGGTTATCGATGTGTTGCACGCCACATCTATAAACAGGAAGCTACAGGATATTTAAGATGTTACCTTTCTTCTACATCTGAGATCTTGCTATAGATCCGAGTTATAGGAAAATTCCTTATACTAACCTTGGATCTTAATAGAAGGACGACATCAACTGAAGGAAGTAATTAACGACATGAGACGTCACGAAGCATGCAGGTAAGTAAAGTAAAGACACGAAAGATATCTATCTGTTTGAGTAAGGTATAGAAGTAATATTGGAATGTAAAGTCGAGACCTGAAAGGAAAGAAGACAAGAAGTGCAACAAATGCAGTTTGAAGTCTGACTTATGAGGTAAGTCCAGTATTTTTATATTATTATTGACATTGAAAGCCCTGTGTGGCTGCGATATGAGATGATATTGAAAGCCCTGTGCGGCTGTGATATGACCTGAATATATATATATATATATATATATATATATATATATATATATATATATATGTTGGCCTTGTGAGACATTGTTGGTATTTTCTGCGTGCAGGTTGTGGGATAGTAAGAAGTATAGAGGAAAGTCTGCCAAAATTTTCCCGGAACAAGGAAAAGGGAATAAAACATAGATTTTTGAGATGTCTGGAAAATTGATACCGAGTACCCAGAGGATGCTAAATTCAAGTTATAAGAGATACTCTTCACGTCATCGATGAGGGACACCCTCTTTACTTGGGGAAGTTTATTTCGAAGAAATAAAAGTCCCTTTGAGCAGTGCAGTTCAGACTGCAGTATCTTCAACTGTAATTGCGTTTCACTCTTTTTGAAAGCACCAAGCCCTTAACTCCTAGTGTAAATTAAATGAGTTGTTCATAACTTGAGGATAAACTTGGAAGGAGACCAGGTCGGGCAAGTATTAAAAGGAAAGTACTGTGATATTGAAGAGGTTCGGATTTCTTCTAACAATGGGTGGGGAATGGTTTATGATAACAGTTTATAGTTCTCCACCGACTAATTGGGGAAAGAACCTTTAATAGAAGTACCTCAAAGAGATGTCAGGAACTGAATACAAATACGAACTAAAAGAGGGATATCGATATGTAAGTATGAATTGAACAGTGTGATACAAGTATACATGGATAAAGTGAGACCGCTAATAAGGCGCCCTTGGTAGAGGCTAACTAAGTTAAAAGCTTGCGTTAAGTAAGCAGTAAGAGTATGGAGCTTAAGATATAAAGGAATAACGCGTGTGCACAACGTCGCCCCAAAAACAGGGGAACCCTTAAAAGACAAAGACGACAGACTTAGGGAATAAATGGTGCAACTTACGTTCATCCCAAGAAACAAAGGATATAGGTTGGGACAAAGCCACTGCTTCAAGAAAACTTGGAATAGTTATCGTTTGAGTATTAGCACTGCCTAGTTAGGATTGGAATGACTACAAGTACTAATTAAATTTTGATGAAGATAAGTGGGATGTGGTCTCGAATGAGTTGTTCCATGGATCCCATTACTAGAGTACAGAATAATAGATGAGATGTTCCACTATGTATGGAAAGGTTCTCGTCTCCTTGTAGTTTCACCAAGATTTCATATCATTAGGTTATGAAAAATACGGGAAGATGGGGACCTGATGTGGTACCAAATAGATTGGTAAAAGGAATTGGACAAAAAATGAGATTGGACATAGAGACGTAGAACAAAGTACAGACAGAGAAAAGTACGGATACCCTCTAAAGGGGGGAAGTTAATGAGAAAATGGAAAAAATAGGAGGAGGCAACTGATATGGCAATATATTTGAGATGGACGTCTAAACATCAATAAGACATCTCGTTGAACCAAATTGGAAAGGTCCGGAAGCTACCAATAATTGGATGGAAGCCAGAATGCTACATAAGGCAGCGGTAAGAAGTTTGTGACGAGACCCTGAACAACATAACACTAGAAGGCGGCTGTGCATAAAAACAAAAGAGTGTAACCATAAAAGGATATCAACCAACTTAAGAGACACTACGAAGGATGATGACAACATGGTAGACCAAAAGCCAAAACGTTGGTTATAGAGTTAGTCGCAAATGATGTTGCGAAAGATAATTAACCAAAGAAAAAGGAATAGAAAGCCTCCTGTGGTAGAAAATGAGAAGAACGCAATGTGAATAGAGGATAGGCAAGCTTATATGTCAAATCCCTTTAAAGCTTGCCAGCTAATAATAGCCAAAAATCAAAGCGGCTCCAAAGGTCATTATATGACCGAACTTTAGCACTACTCAGTAGCCCACCCTAATGAATGGGTGCGTATAGAAAGGGAGGTCACCCATCCCAATATTACTCTCACCCCAGCACGCTTAACTTTGAAATTCTAATGGAACTTAATGCGTTAGTGCTGGTATGATCACGCGAGATGGAAGAATCTGAACTAGCGACAGAGAAACGATATGAGATTATGTTCCAGAGTATTATAAGATACGTTAAGGCAATTGTAACAAGGACTTAAGCAAAACAAAAAGGATTAGCTAATTGCTAATTGATGATAACTCGAGCCACAGTTCTTCAATATAGTACCTGTTAATGAGAGGCAAACCATCAAAGGGCTATATGGACCAGTGGGCGAGGGAATTTCGACACCACTTGGCAGGCAACTCTAAGGATTGAAAAGCAAAACTCAAAAAGGTAAGGGTACTAGTTAATATAATTTATGAAAACCAGGAAGTAATACCCAAGGTCAAAAATTCCACAATATGACCAGGACTACAAGACTCATTTTACACTCTATCGACAGATGACTCTAAAGGGTAACAATGATATTGGCCCCTGCTCCTTTGATCAAAGTCTACCTACTCAGCCGAGAAGGTGTAAAATTGTAGGGTGAAAAATGGTAAGACCTTACGGAGTCCCCATAGCTATTATTCCAAGCAAAGAAGCCCAAGTTATAATTAACTACCGAGAGATGCAAAGATAGGTTAAGCCAAACTATCGAGATAGAATTGGTACTACGGGTGACATAATATATGGCCATGATTGGGCCAAAGATCTCCCCCGACATCGAATGTAGGATAAGGGAGAAAAAGGCAAGGTAAAACATGAGGACTAGCGAGAAAGAAAATAACATAGGATAGTGTGTCTAGAGGGTTACAAGTGGGGGTAAGAAAAGTGGTGAAAGAGTTTAAACGAAACTGGCAGAACTAGCTGGTTACTACAGGATGGCGAGTATATATGCCAAAATTTCGTCAGACTTATATCAGATCATGTTTGACAAAGCACAGAATGACTATGAGAGCCATTACATGAGGGGACTGCAACATTTTTCGGTAGCCAACCCTAAAGAGTGGAAAGAAAGTGGAGAAGAAGGACCTCAAAAAAAGAATGCTAATTACAGTTCTGAAAAGAGTCAAGAAGGACTATAAAAGGCTAACGAATCAGCCCATTTGCTTTCAAACAAGAGCACCTATGCAACTGAAACTAGGTGGAATTATAGAACATGAAGATAGTAAGGTTCCGGGAGGTTTCCCCAGCTAGTATCTTAGATAAAAGGACTTCAATTATGATTAACGTTTGGACCTCAATCCAAGAAGAGGTCGGGAACACCGACAGGCCTTCGTACCACATTTTCCTCGGGCTGCTAAACAGACTGAGCATACTATCAACTGCTAGAAAATATATTGCGAGCTTATGAGGTTGGCTTTAAGTGTAGCTAGGACTATCGTCCACCACTTATTGAGTTTGCCTACGAGAAGGGATACCGTTCCAGTATCCAGATAACCCCCTACAAGATGTTGTAAGCCAGAGCGTATAAGTCCCCCTGGTGGGGAAAAGACTAAGCTGGTAGGCCAAACAGGATTAAGCAAACTATTGACTAATGACCCAGAATTGGCCGAAATGATGTACAGATAATCGACATCAATATTCAAAGTTCAAATTAATGATTGAATATTCATAACGGGGTCACTCAAAAAAGGGAACTTAACCCAAAATATATTAGACTGTATCAAGTTATTCATAAGGTGGGCAACGTGGCTGGTAAGTTGAGCTTACCACCTCATTTGGAAACTATACGCTCAGTCCCTTAAATAGAAATGCTTTGCAAAGATACTGACAAGCTATCCAGGGTATATGCCATAGGTGAGGTCCAGGAAATAGAATCCTGTGAGAAAAAACCTATCACCATCTTAGATCGGGAAATAGGAAGATTATAGACTAAAGGCGTGCCTTCCGTCAAGTTATAATGGAAAAACCAAAACCAGAAAGAGGATGATCGGAGAACTGAAGAGAATATGAAATACAAGTATTCACACCTATAATCGATATTTACAGGTAACCCCAACTCCTGAAATTCATATATTAATTACTTGGATAGAAGTAGGTGTTATGGAAACAAAACAAATCTCTCTACGATTTGTATAAGGTGCTAAGGAAAGTTTTGTTTAACATTCGGGGATGAATGTTCTAAAGGGGGAAGGATATTACACCCCATACTTTTAAATGCGGAATGTCTCATAAGTTCCTTAAACATTATCATATGAGCCAGATACGCTACGACACTATCTAATGACTCTAAGGAAGGGAGAATGTGATACCCCATAGTAGAGAAGGTTGGAAATGGAGTCATAAGAATTCAGAGGGAATTGAAGGTCAAGTAATGAGTCGTAGGACTCGATTTACCTACGTAAGTTATTAATGTAAAGTCTTATATACTTGAGCTACTGGAGGACATACCAAGCCTGTGTAGCACGGGTGACATAGGCTCTTAAAATAAGGTGAGATGACGAACCTACGAGAGGGAGCAAAAATTAGTTTTCGAACTTACGAAAGTGAAGCAAGCAGGTGACAAGTAAGCAGGTGACAAGCAAGCACCTCAAGCAAGCAGGTGACAAGCCTGCCTGCTTGGGGGGTGGACCCCGCTGCCACATGGTGGCGTGTGATAGGCCACATAAGCCTAGGTGGCATCCTAGGGGGCTGCCACGTATCACCCTTAAGGGGCTGCCATGTGGCACCTTCTAAAGAAGGGTATATATGTGTGTTTGGATGACGATTAAGTCATTCGTATTCCATTTGGAGCTGCAACTCCAGCAACCACAATAAGAGAGAAATGTGAGAGAAAGGCAACCATGGGTTTGGAAAATTAAAGGTAAGTTTTCCAATTTTCCTCTGTGAATTAATTATCTACGATGTTCCTCAACTATGTGGAGGTGTATATATGTACCTTACGATGTCTACGGAATTAATTCTTCAGCTTGGAACTTGAGAGAAAGTTGAAACAACAAAGAGAGAAAATGTTAAAAACTAGTTAACAAACCCATTTTTGGAAGGGACAAATGTTAGTAATATTGGTATAACTTCTTGTGTACAGATTTGTTTCAGGTGATTCAATATGTTTTGGAAAGTTATTTCATAGGTATATAACTTTTATTTAGACTCTAAAATCCAGTTTTGCTTTTATCTTCTCGAAAAATGGTGATGAAGTGTAGAGGAGGTACTGCCCAGATTTTGGTTTTGGAAATCTTACATGGACTGCTGTTGGTATTTTGGGCATATATTTTTGTACAGAAATGATTTAGGGTTGATTAAAAATTGTATGCGACTCTAAGACACATATCTATAACTTTCGTTGAGGACATAAATCCTATTTCCCTCAATTACCCCTTCAAAACGAATCGACAAGGTAAAGGAGTAAGCTGTCCAGAATTCACGTTTTGACAGTTTTGAGTGAGTTGTTTGGGGTTTGTATTATGTAATGTTGGTGTGAATTGCTTGTGTATATGTTGCAGGTTGTTGTTGTTGGTTGACTATAGGTATTAGGAGTGGAATTGGAAATTCGGATAGGGCACATTATAGGGGAGGTGCTGCCCAATTTTCGTTAACGCCTTACCTAATTAAAGAACTAGTCGAAGAGACGGGCAAGGAAATAGATTTCAGGAATGCTAAGGTGCAACCTAAGATGCTGGAAAGCTAAGAGTGGTTGATATTCATATTACTTTCATGTTGAATAGGTTCAAAGGACGACGAGGGAAACGGAATAAAGAGTAACTCACAAGAGGTATGTGGAGCTTTCTTTTGGCATGTTTTTGGTATAAGTGCATACAACTATCTTTATTTCCTTTTGGCAATATTTAGCCTTATGTGAATTGTATATGAAGTGTGGGGATAATTTTATTCCCAGAATTCCAAGTACGCCTCATAACCCCTATCCATTGTTCAGTATTAGAGTTCTTATAAAGATTAAGTATTGCATAGTAGGGCTTCTATGTGTTAGAATGTAGTGTGTGAGAAGCTATATCGCCTTTCCATTGAGATGTATTTGATACAAAAATGAGATTACGACGCCATAGTGGTTCACCGAACCCTATGATGGGTCGGGTACAAAATATGTATATACAGATCACATGAGGGAAAGTACACACTATATAGAGCTTATTCTCTTTCTTCTTTTGGGCATGTCCTTGTCTTAGCTATAAGTTGAATATGATCTGAGCTCCGGGGTAACTTCATTCTTAATATCTTCTGTTTACTTTTGAATATCGAACTCTGATAGTAGTTGAACTATTTTCCTGGAAACTTCTATATGTTAAAGAGGTACCAAATGTACAAGCTCCGAGTCGTAAAGACTATACGAGACTATGTGTTTTGATTTCATAAATGATTTGGCCCTTATTTAATACATGTCTAGGGTCCCCAAGATTACTTTTGAGACAACCCATATTGGCATTTAGAGAACGCTCGAGATAACTACTTCGTTACTCGGGTCCTCAAACAAAAGGTCAACTTTCTTATTCTATCGGGTCTCTGATAATGATTTAAATTGCATATAGTTACTCACTACTCTACTCGTGTATACTGTAACACTTTTACCGAGTCCCGAGATGGGTCTATTTATGCACAACTCACTGCATTATCCACCGAGCCCTTCACTAGAGGGTTCGGTACGTATGTATATATATATGATGATGATGTGTTGCAATAAGGTGGTGATGGCACTGGGCCTATGATGATCCTACAGATATGATTCACCGAACCCCTGAAAGGGCCGATTATATTGTATAATTTGAGCATGCATGCTTTCATGATTCACAGAGTACAGGTACAGGTTTCCAATTTTGATATCTTATCCCCTGCTTCTCTACTTCAGATACGCTTCTAGTTGTATTATGTTATGTTTTACATACTCAGTACATATGTCGTACTGACCCCCTTTCTTTGGGGGGTTGCGTTTATGCCCACAGGTACAAATATAGGTTTTGGAAGTCCGTTAGCTTAGGATTCCATACAGCTCAACTGAAAGAGGCTCTATTGTATCGGGGCCTAGTTTTTGATACTGTCCACTGATGTATAAAATTATTTTGTCCATTCGGGGGTACGGAGGGGTCTCTGTCCCGCCATATGTTGTCATTTATATTTTTAGAGGTCTGCAGACATGTATATGTGGGTTGTGTATGTTAGTTTGATTCAGCTGGGTCTACCTGATATATTATATATGTGATTATATTATGGTAGCCTTGTCGGCTTGTGTGCCCTGTCATGTTGTGATATGAACAAAAAGAGCTAAAGGTATATGTAAATATTATTGCCCAGTGGGGCTCTGTTACATGATATTGTCTTATTTATAGTTCAATGTGACCATAGTTGATAGATATGTATATGGGGGGTCCAGGTCGGACCCTAGTCGTGGCCTACGGGGTTGTGTCATGACAAATGCATTCCTTGACCACTTTTTTCTGCAAGAACCAAGGGAGGAAAAGATAGAAGAGCTAGTTAATCCAAAACAAAAGGGGATGACTGTCAAGAAGTATAACCTCTAATTCATTCTACTGTCTAGGTATGCTCCAGAGATGTTCCTGATGTGAGAGCCAAAATGATAAAGTTTGTTTCAGTTTTGGGCAGACATGTGAAGAAGAAGTGTCACGCAGCCTTGTTGATCTTTGATATGGAAACCTCTCGACTCATAGTGTATGCCTAAAAATTTGAGGACAAAAAAGAGGGATAGAGAGGAGCACCAGAGTAAGAAAGCTAAGTCAGCGGACAATGAGGGAAATCTTCAGAAGAGTAGTAATGATTATAGTTCCTTTTTCCAGAAGAGATCTTCTGGTTATGCACCCTCTATAGAAAGTACATTTGCAGCTAATAACAGGAATGACCAGAGGGTCAAGGTAACCAGAATTTCAGAGCACAAGGCCTGAAGTTTGAAGGAAGTATGGTTTAGGGTTCAATATGTAAGACACCTTATGGTAAGTGGAAAAGACTTCACTTGGGAGAGTGTCGAGATGGCAGTAATAGTTGTTATAAGTATGGCCAGATTAGTCACTTTATGAGAGATTGCCCATCAGACAAGTAGGGCAATGAGGGAAATAGAGCCTAATATTCTTCAGCAGCCCAACCTAATAGAGGAAATTAGAGAGGTGCTACTTCAGGGACAGACAAAGGTCTAAACAGTCTGTATACTATGGCTTATCTTCACGATCAGGAGAACTCCCCAGATATTATCACTAGTATTCTTTGAGTCTTTTCTCATAATGTTTATGTTTTCCTCGATGTAGGTGCTACCTTGACTTTGTGACTCCTTATGTAGCTGTTAAGTTTGGGATTCTTCCTGAATGACTCTTAGAACCATTCAACATTTCTACTCCTGTTGGTGAGTCTATTCTAGCTAAGGGAGTCTATCGTGATTGTATAGTCTCTTCTATTACAGAGATACTTATGCATACTTGGTTAAATTAGATATAGTCGACTTCAATGTCATTCTTGGCATGGACTGGATTTATACTTGTTATGGCTCAGTTGATTATAGAACCCGAGTAGTCAAATTCCAGTTTTTGAATATGTAAGTCTTAGAGTGGAAGGGTAGTCCAACGTTGCCTAAGGGTAGATTCTTTTCATACCTTAAGGCCAGAAAGTTGGTATTCAAAGGGTGTATCTAGCACATTATTCAAGTTAGAGATAATAGTGTGGAGACACCATCCCTTCAGTCAATTCCAGTCATTAGCAAGTTTCCTAAAGTATTTCTTGGAGATTTTCCTAGATTCTCTCGTGATAGGGAGATAGACTTTGGAATAGATGGTCTTTCTAATACACAGACTATGTCTATTTTTCCATAGCTAAAAAACTAGTTGAAAGATCTTTTAGATAAGGGATTCATTAGGCCAAGTGTCTCACCTTGGGGTACTCTTTTCCTATTCATACAAAATAAGGATGGTTTATTGAGAATGTGTATTGACTACCATCAACTGAACAAGATTACCATAAAAAATAAGTTTCCCCATTCTAAGATTCGATGATCTTTTTGACAACTTCGGGGTGCCACTTGTTTCTGTAAGATAGACCTCAGATCAGGCTATCATCTAATGAAAGTAAGAGAATGTGACATCTCGGAGATGGCTTTCTTAGCTAGGTATTGTCACTATAAGTTCTTAGTTTTATCCTTTATTTGACTAACGCTCCCGCAACATTTATGGACCTCATGAATAGAGTGTTTAAGCAGTAGTTAGACATGTTTGTTATTGTATTTATCAATGAAATCCTGATCTATTCGAGGAATGAGGAGGAGAATGCCAACCATCTCAAGATTATTCTACAAACTCTCATGGAAAAGGAGTTATATGTTAAGTTTTCAAAGTGTGAGTTTTGTCTTGCATCTGTGGTATTCTTAGACTATATTATTTTTAGTGATGGTATTCAAGTAGATTCACAAAAGATTGAGGTAGTGAAGAACTGGACCAGACCCATATCCCCATTAGATATAAGAAGCATCTTGGATTTGGATGGTTATTATAGGAGGTTTTTTGAAGGATTCTCATCCATATCGTCGCTATTGACTAATTTTCCTCAGAAGAAAACAAAGTTTCAGTTGTATGATGCTTGTGGGAAGAGCTTTTAAGAGTTAAAAACGAGATTGACTACTATTCTAGTTTTGTCCCTACTTGAGGGACAAATGAGTTTGTAATTTATTGTGATGCATCTAGAGTTGGACTGGGTTGTGTTCTAATGCATAAAACCAAAGTCATAGTATGCTTTCAGACAGCTCAAGATTTATGAGAGGAAATATCTGACTCATGAGCTAGAGTTGGCAGGGGTAGTATTTTCTCTCAATATTTAGGGTCATTATCTATATGGTGTGCATGTTGATGTGTTTACAGATCAAAACATCCTACAATATATGTTTAGTTAGAAAGATTTGAACCTAAGGCAGATGAGATAACTTGAGTTACTCAAGGACTACAAAATGAGTATTCTCTACCATATAGGTAAAGCTAATTATTGTTAAAGCCCTTAATAGGTTTTCCATGGGGAGTACTGCTCATGTCTAGGAAAAGAAGAAGGAGTTAGTTAAAGAAGTGCATAGACTTGTACGTTTGAGAGTTCATCTTATGGATTCTGATGAGGAGGGAGTGATTGTTTAAGTCTTCATTGGTTGTCAAAGTTAAAGAAAATAAAAACCAATATCCTATTCTCCTTCAATTGAAAGAAGATGTTCATAAACAGTAATAGCTTTTGTCGAAGGGGGAGATGGAGTGTTGATATATCAAGGTAGATTATGTGTTTCGAGTGTTGATTGTCTTCAAGATAAAATTATGGCAGAGGCCCATAGCTCTAGATATTCAATCCATCCAGGTTCTACAAAGATATACCATGACGTGAGAGAAGTCTATTGGTGGAATGGTATAAAGAGAGATATTGCAGAGTTTATTTCCAAGTGCCTAAATTTTCAACAAGTCAAGGTTGAGCATCAAAGACCTTGTGGTGTAGCTCAAAATATAGAATTTCCATAGTGGAATTAGGAAATAATCAACATGGATTTTATTACTGGCTTACCACGATCTTGCAAACATCATGATTCAATTTGGGTGATTATGGATAGAATGACCAAATCAACCCATTTCTTGCCCGTTAAGACTGCAAATTAAGTAGAGGATTATGCAAGTTTGTATATTCGAGAGATAGTCAGATTGTATGGGATTCCCTTGTCCATTATCTCAGATAGAGGTACCCAATTTAATGCATAATTTTGGAAGTCATGTCAGAAAGGCTTGGGTTCAAAGGTGAATCTTAGCACTGTTTTCCATCCGCAGATAGATAGTTAAGCAAAATGTATAATTCAGATCCTTGAAGATATGTTGAGAGCTTGTGTCATTAATTTCAAAGGTAGTTGGGATGAACATTTGCTTCTTATTGAGTTTTGTTATAATAATAGCTTTCATTCGAGCATTCAAATGGCTCCATATGAGGCTCTTTATAAGAGGAGATATAGATCATCAATTGGGTGGTTTGAGGTTGGTGAAGCTGAGTTAATAGGACAAGGCTTCGTTCATCAAGCTATGGACAAGGTAAAGATTATCCAATAAATATTAAAAATTGTGCAAAGTCATCAGAAATTCTACACTGATGTTGGGCGAAGAGACTTGGAGTTTGACATTAATGATTGGGCGTATCTGAAAGTTTGCCTATGAAGGGAGTTATGAGGTTTGTGAAGAAAGGAAAGTTGAGGTTGCGTTACGTTGGTTCTTATTTAATTATTAAGAGAATTGGCAATGTTGCCTATGAGCTGGAGCTTCCATCAGATTTAGATGATGTTCATTCAGTGTTCCATATTTCCATGCTTAAGAAGTTCTTGGGATATCCTTCACTCATTGCTCCTATAGAAAACATTGGAGTGAAAGATAACTTTTCCTATAAGGATGTTCCAATCCAAATCTTTGATTGTAAGGATCACAAATTTAGGACCAAAGAAGTTGATTCAGTCAAAGTCTTATGGAAAAATCAATCTGTTGAGGAGGCTACTTGGGAGGATAAGAAGGATATGAAGGCCAATTACCCGCATCTATCCATTCTTCCTAGTGTCGATGGTGAAGGTAATATTCCTATTCCTATTTTTGAGATAGTACCTTCTTGAGTTTGAGTATTTGAGTGAGTTATTCTTGATGTTGAGGTTTTGAGTTTTTGCATTGCATTCATGCATTGAGTAAATGCTTAGCTTAGTTATCATTCTAGGACGACTGATCCCAAGGGGGAGATATTGTAACAAAATGTACTATTCTAACTTAGACCAAGTCCTAGAAACAAGGGGAAACCTGAGAAAAAGCTGAAGAATGGATTGTTGAATGCCCACAAGTGGAACCTCAAATTTGTAGGAGGGTTTATGGGTCATAGGTGCCCATTCGCAAGTCATCCCAACACTTAGAAAAATATGAGTTTTGTCAACCCATCCCACGATTGGGTTCTACGGCCCATAGGAGTTCCTACGGACCGTAGGTAAGGCTGGTAGATGGGGGATTAGAGACCCTAAGATTCTTATGTGCAAGACTTTTCCTAGAAGGACAATCCATAGACAGTCCTACAACTCGTAGAAAGAGGTCCGTAGGTCCATCTTCAGAAAACCAAGATAAGTGCTTAGGTTTGTACGAGTGGACTTCCTACGACTAATCAACAATTCTATGACCTATAGGTGCTTGGTCGTAGACCCTCTAAGAAACTTTTAGTAAGTGCAGAATTGGACTCTAAGTCCTTCGAGGAGGACCCTATAGTCCGTAGGAGCTCTTACGGCCTGTAGGAAGGGGCCCACAAAAGGCCTAGTCCATTTTAGTGAGGGGTATTCCGATCTTTTCCCCACCTTTTCCAAACTTAAATCAAACCATTTTGGGAAAACTTTATCCCTTGATCATGATCCAATATGTATTTCTTCTCATTAACACTGAGAAAATTTGAGAGACGCATTGGAGAGAAGGAGTAGAGCTAGAGTTCAAGAGTTCCAAGTCAAGTCTTCAATTTTTCTCAGTTAATCTTTATTACAGATATGTAAGGCTATCATAACAATGGATTAAGTTCTTCCTCGTGCCTTGCATCTATTTATAGCCAAGTTAAGTTTCAAGTTTGACTTTTAATTTTGGTAATGAGGATTCTTGAGTTACCTATAAAAATTCCATTGAGTTTCTATATATATTCAATCATATATTGATGATTTTCATGAGTTGAGTATTGGTTATTGTGTGTTCATGTTTGTATTCACGTCAATACTAGTTGAGTCTTGTTTTTAATTACTTATGTACTGTTTTGAGTTAAACATTAATTATTTCATCATTTAATTTAAAAGGGGTTTGAGCATGAATCTAGTTTGAGAAGCCTCTTATTTATCATTTTATGCATGAGTTGATAAGCTAGGCCCTAGGTGTGATACGACAATTACGATTCCCAAAAAACCCCCAAACAAGACTCTTAGCATATCATATGTGTACTTAAGGTATAATAAAGCAGAAAATTATAAAAAATCCAAGAACATAGCATAGCTAGAATGAAATAAGACAACATAGACTCCATAAACATATCCAACATGCCTCTACATGACTACATAAGCGGGGACTAGGACATGTTCCTAGCTTACCCTCAAAGGAAAGAAATGAAATAACATGGAATGGTCTCAAAACATCATCATAGTCTAGAAATAACGATAAGAGGAAAGATAGACTCGGTTTTACCTCGAAGCATGAAGATTCACCACACAATCTTTAATAGATTACCAACTAGCCACGAGAAAAAGATGGAACATCTGTCCCTACACTGTGATATAATGTAGGCAATGAAGAATTCGTTAGTACATTTGAATGTACTATGTATGTAGGCAATATAATGTATAATAAAACCATATTGTATAATGGACCATTTCAAATAGCATAATAAAGAGGCAGTAAAATCATAAGTAGAGATAAGATGAGTCAATGCACAATAAACCATAAGAGTATCATGTAGAAGTAAAGGAGAGGATTAGTCATTTAAAAACATCATAAGGATCATACATATGTGGTAGATAACCATAACCGACATTTAAGACCATGCGAGCTATAACATGGAATCCGATGTAACTCCCACATCGAGAAGAAAGAGGCTACTTGCAAAGGTAGACTCTATATCATCATCATCATCATATGTTATATATAGATTTACTAGCTAGGCCATAAAGGCAACTTACGTTGGCAACATAGTTAAGGGACTAGAGATTGCTATTAAGGACCCCTTAAGTCGAGTCCCCACCTCAAAGTAATCTCGGTTCTAAGTCAATATCTCACGGAATACATATCATTATCATAAATCATAAGCTTTTCATAATCATAGTTCATACTTGTCTTGAAAACATAAACTTATCATGTGCAAAGTCAATCAAGAACTACCAATCCATTTCATAAAAATGTTCATAGGAATAGCTCATTATCATATGATTCATGCAATGTGGGTTTAGGCCTTCCATCATTATGAATCCTTTTTCATAAAAAGTATCATTAGGATCTTAAGTCACCCTTCTTCATAAAACTCTCTTGAACACTTGAAATCCCATGATCATGACCCATACTTGAAATTTAAGTGAAAATGTAAGTTCATAATTGATTGACTTAGAAATCATGAAATTGGATTGAAAACATGCATGAACATATACTTTATATCAACTCATACATAATTCCTGAAAATAATTGCAATTGGAAGTAAAATTGAAAATACCCATCATGTATTTCAGGAACCCTAAAACGTAATGTAGAAAAATTCATAAAAAACCCCTTCAATTCTATGAAATAATCATAAATTCATATTAAAATAGATTCATAATTATAATTTAAATCATAATTCATGTAATTGGAATTGAGATTAGAAAATCCATAAAAATACATACTTGATTTGATTGAAAAAGATGGAGATTTGTTGGTCTCCATGGGTGAAGGTACCCTAGGATGAATTCTCACATAACTTGAATGAGAAGATCAAAGAAACTTGAAGAAATTTAGACTTTTAATACAACTTGAGAGAATTGTTTAAATGTCTTCAATGGTGATTTGAGACCTTTTGTAGAGACAGAATTATTTGAAATAGATGAATTATGGAAGAATAAGGGAGAATGGGGGTTTAAGGTAGTTTATAGGATCGAATTAAATCCAAAAAATATCCAGGTTCATTAACTAATAGTTAGAAAAAGTCTAAAGTGCCCCTACTTAAAATCTGAATTCGGACAAAAATGGGCACCTAAGTCCGCAATGCGGACTTTTTTCCTGACAGGATAATTTTGAGCGAATGAGAATTTGGCCAGATTTTGACTAGGGGAAAAATTATACTATGGGGGTAGGTCCGCGATGCAGACCTTTCGTGCACCCTACTGGAAATGCAATTTCTTAATTTTTTTATTTTTCGAGATACATGACCTAAAAATCCACCGAGGTCATTTTCGCTATGTTTAACCTTATTATTTCATATTCCAACATTCAAATGCTTGGATATTATACTTTTATTGGATCCTGAGATGAGTTTGTGTCCCTTACCCTGGAAAGGTATTGGAAGGCTATGTCAACGATAGTAGTTCATTGTATCAATGCGTAGCTCATAACTGATAATTGTCGGTTAGAGAAACTCTCCAAGAAGTAAAGTATTATATTTTATGCACTAAGTTGCATTATTATCTTTTTAATGTATTATCTCTTGTTATATTGCATGCTTATTTGAGTTGAGCTATTCTTAGAGTTGAGTTCTTGAATTGAATATCCTGATGTAAGTTTACTTTTGCCATTTTACATACTTTTACATTCCATGTACTGACATCATTTGACTTGCATCATTTTATGATGCAGATATAGGTGATAGAGATCCTTAACATGCACATTGTTGAAGACCTAGTTTTCTATCTAGCTTTGGTGTGACCTATTTGCATTTAGAGGCTCTATTAAGTCTTTACTTTTTAGTTATTAGATTGAGGTAGCCGTGGGCCTATACTGGTACCTATTTCAGTGTCAATATTTTAGAGGCTCCATAGACTAGTTAGACAGTGTTCGATTTATTTTCCTTTAGTATGTTTTGAATATATTGAGTTAAAACTCATACATTGTTATATATTTGATGTTTCATGATCTATGTTAAGGAATATTAAGTTGTATGTTTTCATTGTGCCCATATGATTATATTTATGAGTTTAATTCTTCTGCTGAGTGAATTAGACAGAACAAATGGTTCACTTAGGAGCAGTATTGATTTTCAAGTATCGTCACGCCCAGGATGTAGGCTTGGGGAGTGACAAAAGGTCTTAAAGCTTGACTAATTAAAATGTATGTCTTGGTAAGGACATTAAGCATTACAAACCTTGGTCTTGGGAATAAGAGGAAAAGTTCAACGTACTTAAAATTGATCTTTAGCATATGGTTGTAAGCCCACGAAAGTTGAAAAGTCCTAAAATGAGGATCAAAAGATGAATTTACAGAAAAATGCAGCTTTTGACACTAATTGATCACCACGAAGGACATCACAGGTCGTACTCTTCACCACATTTCGTAGTTGAGATTCAGAAAGTCAAACCCTGGAAGGAAGGGACCAAGGGCCTTAGTTAGCACCATGAGTCGTGGTTCCCTCTATGCGGACCCTCCCTAAAAACCTTCAAAATTCATTCAAACACATAGACCATAATTGAGCCACCACGGGTCGTATTTCCTTTCACGAACTATCTTGGGTCTCATGGTGGGCACCCTTCTTCAAGACCTATTCCACCAAGTTAAGTCCATCACCATGACCCCCAATACCATCCATAATGACCTTCACGAGCCATGGTGAGGGTCCGTCTTGAGTTTCGAATTCAGTTTTAAGTTAGCGTTATATTGGTCTTTTCTTTATATTTTATTAATGAATATGGATGGTTTTTGGGGCTAGATTCTTGCCTATTAACTATCCTAAATCCCCTTAACCCTCTCATTTTCACCATAATTCCCAAAATCACAAATCTTCTCTCCCAAGTTTTCTCTCAAGAGTTTTCTTCTCCCTCAAGTAATTCAAAGGATTTCTTCCAGGTCAATCTTCTATTCCCTTTAGTTTAAGGCACAAAAAGGTCAAGGTATGTGGGACTTCATCCATGGGTACATTTTACCCATGGAATCCCAAATATTTCTTCTCAAATTCTCTTATGTTTTTTCAATTAAAATCCCTAATTTCATGAGTTTCATTGAATTTCCTCAATTATAATATACTTCACTATTATTAGCCTAATTACACATAATTCACATCACATTGCATAATTTCAAGTTGAATTTTAATGACCTATTCTATATGCTAGTTTCAAGTATGATTTATGAGATATGATCATGATTTTCAAGTTATTTCAATGGAAACTTATGAATAAGTTTAAAGTTGCTTTATGCAAAAGAGTTTGTGAATGATGATTCTATGATGTTTCAATCAAGTTAATGATAGGGTAATTTAGACTCTAATGATATTTTTATGAGCATAGATATGTAATGATGGAAAGTCTACACTCACATTACATGAGTTACATGATAGATGAGTTAATCCTATGATTTTATTATGACAATATTAAATGAGCTATTCTTATGTTATTTTAGAAAGATTGATTGATATCTTTTATTATCTTTCCCTATGATATTATTATCATGTTTTATGAGAGTTCCATTGGGATAATCATTAAGCACCGAGTGGACTTTGGGATAGGCATTCTCTCCCATAGGTGAGGTAAGAGACCCATAGTAAGATTCTATTGTCCCATAACTGCATTGCCCGCGTAGGTTTACATATGCTAATATGGCGAAGTTAGTGGATCCACATAGCATAGTTAGATGAGTTACTCATAGAGTATGCCCTGGAAAGGTAGCCTCCCTGTCTCGATGCAGGAGTCATTGTATTCTATGTATTAGCTTACCTGATCTTATATGTCGGCTAAAGGTCTTATCCCACACTAATTTCAGTTGAGTTATGAGTTCTTATAATTTTTATGAGTTTTGATCTATTGACCAATGAGATAAATGTTTAATGTTTTTATGATCTTACTCATGTTTTAAAGATATTGGTCTTGCATCCCATGATTCATATTGATTATGTCCTATGTTTATTGTCCATGCATCTTTTCACATACTTAGTGCATTTCATGTACTAATGCATACTTTTGCCTATATCATATCATAATGTAGGGTCCAACGATCACATTCATCTTTCTCTCACTCTTGTCTAGTGCTTGCTATTAGCTTACTTTTGGTGAGTCCTAATAATTTGAGGACGTGACACGTATTTCATATTTGATAGTTGTTACTTGATTTCTCTTGTGTTGTCTATTTAGGTGAGCAAGGAGCTTGTCTTATGCCCCCATCGAGTTAGTAGAGGCATGTTTAATACTAAAGTCTGTGTTGTCATTTTTCTCATTTAAGACGTATGTTCTATTTGATATTATGCTTCCGTATTTTGATTTAGATTTATTACTCATTTAGCTTATGTATGCTCATGAATGTTATGCTAAGAGTCTTGGTTGGGGTCCTTTGAAATTCTAATCACTGTGTTACGGCTAGCCCTTGGTTGGTTTGTGACAAACTTTGTATCAGAGTACAAAGTTTCAGTGTTCTAGGGAGTCTAACATGTCGTATCAAGTTAAGTTTTATTATTGAGTGTGAAGTGCACCACATCTATGAATAGGAGGATATAAGGCGTCTTAAGAAGCATTTCACTTCTTTCAGAATCTTATTGTGCTATAGAGTTGTACCCTCAGGTTTCCTTTTTTAACGCTTTCTCTTTGCGATTACAGAATCATGCCTCTAAGAAGAGCTCCCATATAAAGGAATGTTGAAGAGGATCCATAAGATCTAAATGCCCCTATGAATGAAAAAGTGACTAATGTGGAGTTTCGAGCCGCATTTCAGATGCTAGCCCAAGCCGTGATTAATCAAGTGAATCAAGAAGTTGTTGTTCCTCCCAATGTGACTACACCGGCTTCTAGGGTTAGAGACTTCACAAGAATAAACCCTCCCTAAGTTTTATGGGTCCAAGGTTGATGAGGATCCCCAAGACTTTGTTGATAAGTTGTACAAGATCATGGAAATTATGAGAGTGACTTCGGAGGATAAGGAGGAATTAGCGGCCTACTAACTCAAAGGTGTCGCTCTAGTGTGGTACAATCAAAGTATGCTCATACCCCAACTTATTGTTTTGGCTTATAAGAAGTTTTCAGCTTATAAGCTGCCGACTCTCGTTCCCAAATGAGCAAATTTTTTTCAGGAGTGTCAGACTTGGTTATGAAAGAATGACGAATCGCTATGCTCAATGAGGATATGGATATATCTAGGCGCATGACTTATGCCAAGCAAATTGAAGGATAGAAGCTTAAGGAAAGGAATGTAAGGGAGTCCAAGAGGCTTAGTTTGAATGTGGGTTTTCTAACAACAAATTCGGTGGAGATAATGTTCATTTCTGATAGAGTCAAAAGTTTCAAGGCCAAGGTTCTTCAAACACTCTGGCTCCAAATTTTGAGAAGGACAAGGTGCCGAATCATAAGCAACAAGGAGGAGCTCCAAGTGGTCAATTTATCCCTCCATGTAAGAAATATGGGAGGAACCATAAGGGAGAGTACTTTGTGGGGTTGAATGTTTGCTACAAGTGTGGAAAGTTAGCTTATCATGCAAAAGATTGTAAGGGTGGGGCTAGACCCCAAGTTCAGACTCCGGCTACCGGTCATCCGGATCAGCGTACTACTTCTTTGTATAATGATCAACGCCAAAATAGATTTATGCCCTTCAAACTCATCAAAAGTTAAAGGATTCCCCCAATTTTGTGACTGGTATGTTGAAAGTCTTTGACTTTTATGTTTATGCATTATTATATTTGGGTGCTACTCTATCATTTGTTACTCCTTATCTTGCTATGAGATTCATTGTTAGTCCCAAGATTTTGCTAGAGCCTTTTTCAGTCTATACTCTAGTTGGTGATTCAATTATGGCTAAAACAGTTTATAGAAATTATTCGGTTTCAATTTTTCATAAAGTCACCTCAGTTGATCTTGTAGAGCTTGACATGATTGATTTTGATGTTATTCTATGTATGGATTGGCTTTATGTATGTTATGCCTCTATATGTTGTAGAACCCGTGTGGTTAAGTTTCAGTTTCCAAATGAGCCAGTCCTAGAATGGAAAGGTACTAATTCAGTGTTTAAGGGTCAATTCATCTTATGCCTTAAAGCTCGGAAAATGATTTCTAAAGGTTGCATCTATCATCTAGTTTGGGTTAGAGATACTAATTCATAAACTCCCACTATTGAGTCAGTTTTTATTATTAATGAGTTTCTAGAAATTTTCCCCGATGAACTACCAGGCATTCCTCCTGAAAGGGAGATAGACTTCAGTATCGATCTCCTCCTTGATACTCAACCTATCTCTATTCCTCTTTATTGAATGGCCTCGATAGAGAGTTGAAAGAATTAAAAGATTATTTGAAGAATTTGCTAGATAAAGGGTTTCATTAGATCGAGTATCTCTCTATGGGGTGCTTCGATTCTCTTTGTTAGGAAGAAGGATGGTTCTCTACGTATGTGTATTGATTACTGACAATTGAACAAGGTCAGAATTAAGAATATCCCATCCCAAGGATTGATGACTTGTTTGATCAACTTCAAGGAGCGAGCCACTTTTTAAAGATTGTTCTTCAATTGGGTTATCTTCAACTTCGAGTAAGGGAATGTGATATTCTGAAGATAGTTTTTAGAACTCAGTATAGTCACTTTGAATTCTTAGTTATGTCATTTGGACTAATGAATGCCCCTGTAGCTTTTATGGATTTGATGAACAAAGTGTTTCAGCAATACTGGATATGTTCGTTATTGTGTTCATTAACGATATTTTGATCTACTCTCAGAGTGAGGAAGAGCATGCCTAGCAGTTGAGGATTGTGTTGTAAATTCTCATGGACTGTTAGTTGGATGCAAAGTTTAGTATGTGTGAATTTTGGTTAAGATCAGTTTCTTTTCTTGGACACATCGTATCCAGTAAAGGAATTATGGTTGATCCAAAGAAGACAGAGGCGGTTAAGAATTGGCCTAGACCATTGACTCCTTTCGATATTGGAAGTTTCTTGGGCTTAGCCGATTATTATAGATAGTTCACGGTAGGTTTCTCTTCCATTGAATCACTCTTGACTACTTTGACTCAAAAAAAGGTAAAGTTCAAATGCTTTGAGACATATGAGAAAAGTTTCCTAGAGTTGAAGGATAGGCTTATCTCCGCTCCAGTGTTAACCTTACCATAAGGTTCGATGGATTAGTTTTGTATTGTAATGCTTCATGAGTTGGTATTGATTTTGTTCTAATGCAAAATGGTAAAGTGATAGCTTATGCTTCAAGGCAACTCAAGAAACATGAGAAGAATTATTCAACTCACGACTTGGAGTTGGCGGCGTTGGTATTTTCTTTGAATTTGTGGAGACACTATCTCTATGGTGTCCATGTGGATATTGTCACCAATCACAAGAGTTTTTAATATGTGTTTACTCAAAAATACTTGAACCTTCAACAAAGGAGATGGCTTGCATTGTTGAAGTATTATAATATTAGTGTACTATACTATTCGGGTAAGGCAAATGTGGTTCCGATGCTCTTAGTAAATTGTCCATGAACAGTATTTTCCATGTTGAGGATAAGAAAAAAGAGCTAGTGTGGAATGTTCATAGATTAGCCCATTTGGGAGTTCAATTGATTGATTTCGATGATTGTGGTGTTATTGTGCAAAATGGTTCAGAATCATATCTTATAGCAGATATTAAGTCAAAACAAGATAGTGATCTTATTTTGGTTGAATTGAAGAAAGTGATTGCAGAAAAAGCCATTGAGGTTTCTCCCAAGGAGGAGATAGTGTTTTGAGATATCAAGGCTGATTGTGTGTTCTGATTGTTGATGGATAAAAAGATATGATATTGTCCAAAGCTCATAGTTCATGGTATTCTATTCATCCGGGTTCCACCAAGATATATCGAGATTTGATGGAAGTGTATTGGTGGAATGGCATGAAAAGGGGATATTATGAAATTCGTGGTTAAGTGTCCTAACTGTCAACAGGTGAAGGATGATCATCAAAAACTAGGAGGTTTGGAAACTTTTCATTTTCAGGAGTTCCTTCCTCTACCACAGGAACATCTTCATTGATAAACCATTGTATACTGAGTGTAGTCAGATAGAAGAACATCTTCTGCTGCTACCATTTAAAGTTAATACCGGTGAACTTTCCAGGCTTTTCTACAGTAGCTATTGCTATAGAAACTAGTGTTCTACTGGTTGAAGGCATTTTGTTTGCTTCAAAACTTGATACATTTGTATCTCTTTGTCATGATCCAAGCCTAGGACCTAGATGTGACACGATGAATAAGACACCTAGAGGTACCTTACCCAAGCCTCTTAGCATTCATTAAGCATGCATTTCATTGATAATAATAAAAAATCAAGCGGAAAACAAAAGGGATGTATCCTACTTGGAAATAGGAAACCTTGAATATGAACTTTATTAGAGGTATGCCTCATACTATTACGCAACATGACTCTATTTGGGTGATTATTGATCGAATGACTAAGTTGGCTCATTTTCTTCCTATCAAGACTTCATATTAAGCCGAGGATTATGCTAGATTGTACATCCGAGAGATGGTTAAACTTTATGGGGTTCCATTATCTATCATTTCGGATTGAGGTACTCAGTTTATATCTCAGTTTTGTAGGTCCTTCCAAAAGGGTCTTGGTACTCAGGTGAAGCTTAGTACAACTTTTCACCCTCAAGAAGATAGAAAAGCTAAGTGTACCATTCAGATATTGGAGGATATGTTGAGAACATGTGTTATTAATTTTAGAGGAAATTGGAATGATTATTTGCCATTGATAGAATTTGCCTATAAAAATAGTTATCACTCTAGCATTGAGATAGCTCTATTTGAAGCTTTGTATGGTAGGAGGTGTATCCCCTATTGGTTGGTTTGAGGTTGATAAAGTCTCTTTGATAGGAACCTAGTAGGTATTTGAGTCTATGCAAAAGGTTAGACTCGTTAGAGAAAGATTGAAAATAGCCCAAAGCCGACAAAAGTCTTATTAGAATGTAAGAAGAAGAGAACTTGAATATGAGGTTAATGATTGGGTTTACTTGAAAATTTCACCCATGAAGGGTGTGATGCATTTTGGTAAGAAAGAGAAGCTAAGTCCCAACTATGTTGGGTCATATTAGATTTTGAGGCAGATTGGTAAGGGGGCTTATAAGTTGGATTTGCCTTCTGAGTTGGCATTGGTTTATCCGGTGTTGCATGCGTCCTTATTCAAGAAGATTGTTGGTGATCCTAGATCCATTGTACCCTTGGAAATCATTGAGGTTAAGGAGAATCTTTCATATGAGGAGGTTCTGATTGAAATCTTATACTGGCAAGTTAGAAAGTTGAAAAAGAAGGAAATAACTTCAGTTAAAGTGTTATGGAGGAACTAAGAGGTCGAGGGTGCTACATGGGAAGCCGAAGCCAATATGACATCCCGATATACTCATCTTTTTCCTTCCATGCCTAGTTAAGGTATTAGTTCCTTCATGATCCAATCAGCTTAAATCATGTGTTTTAGTTGTTCTCATGGTCTCATATACATTCATGTTAATGAAATGAGTTTTAAAGTCATATTTTTAGCTCGAGATTAAAAGTTTCATCTTATATGCATTATTGAGATGTTTTGCATTCATGTTAGTTTGAGTCTCATTTGAGGATGAATATTCCAAAGGGAGAGATATTGTAAGACCCTAGATGTTCAAAAGTCCTAAGAGATGATCAATAGATGAATTTACAAAAAAAATACAGCTTTTGGCACCAAGTGATGACCACGAAGGCCATCAAGAGTCATACTCCTCACCACAATTCGTGATGTGTTACCGTGGTGGAGATTCAAAAACTCATAACCTGCAAGGAAGGGAGCACACAGAGACCACAGGCCGTGGTGAGAACCAAGAGTTATGGTGACTACTTTGTCCCATGGTAAGCACCACGAGCAGTGGTGACCCTCCCTAGAACCCTCCAGAATTCATTCCAAGGCAGGGACCACATTCAACCACCACAGGCCACATTGCCTCTCACAGAACGTAGTGGTTCTCATGGTGGGCACCCCCTTCATGACCCATTCCCGTAAGTTAATTCCATCACCACGACCCCAATACCATTCGTATTGACCTTCACGGGAGGTGGTGAGGGTCCTTCCTGAGTTCCGAATTCAGCTTTAAGTTGGCAATATTTTGGTCATTTTCCTATATTTCATTAATGAATGTGGACATTTTTGGGGACTAGATTCCTACCTATTAACTAACCTAAATTCTCTTAACCCTCAGATTCTCACCATAATTCCCAAAATCACAAATCTTCTCTCCTAAGTTTTCTCTCAAAAGTCTTCTTCTCTCTCAAGCAATTCAAAGGATTTCTTCACAGTAAAGCTTCCACTTTCTTCAGTTGAGGGCTCAAAAAGGTCAAGGTATATGGGACTTCATCCATGGGTATCTTTCACCTATGTAATCCCAAAGATTTCTTCTCAAATTCTCTTATGATATCTTCAATTAAAATCCCTAATTTCACGAGTCTCATTGGGTCTCCTCAATTATGATATACTTCATAATTATTAGCCTAATTATACATAATTCACATCACATTGTATGATTTCAAGTTGAATTTTAATGACCCATTCTATATGCTAGTTTCAAGTATGATTTATGAGATATGATCATGATTTTCAAGATATTTCAATAAAAACTTATGAATGAGTTTAAAGATGCTTTATGCAAAGGAGTTTATTAATAATAGCAAGTTAATGATAGGGAAAGTTAGACCCTAAAGATATTTTTATGAGTAAAGATATGTAATGATGGAAGGTCTACACCCTTATTACATGAGTTATATGATAGATGAGTTAATCTTATAATTTTACTATGATGATGCTAGATAAGCTATTCTTCTGTTATTTTATGAGAGTTTCATTGGGATAATAACTAAGCACCGAGCAGACTTTGAGATAGGCATTCTCTCCCATAGTTAAGGCAAGACATATAGTAAGATCATTTTCCCATAACTACTTTGCCCATGTAGTTTTATGGATGCCAATATGGCCAAGCTAGTGGATCCACATAGCACAGTTAGATGAGTTACTCATGGAGTATGCCCTGGCAAGGTAGTCTCCCCTGTCTGGATGTAGGAGTCATCGGATTCCATGTATTAGCTCGCATAGTCTTATATGTCATTTAAAGGTCCTATCCCACACCAGTTTCAGTTGAGTTATGAGTCCTTATGATTTTTATGAGTTTTTATGCATTTACAAATGAGATAAATGTTTAATGTTTTCATAATCTTACTCATGTTTTAATGATATTGGTATTGCATCCCATAAATCATATTGATTATGTCTTATATTTATTGTTCACGCATTTTCTCACATACTTAGTGCATTTCATGTACTAATGCATACTTTTGCCTATATTGTATCATAATGTAGGGTTCGACGATCACATTCATCTTCCTTCCGCTCATGTCTAGTGCTTGCTATTAGCTTACTATTGGTGAGTCCTCACAGTTTGAGTACATGACACTTATTTCATATTTGATAGTTGTTACTTCATTTCTCCTATATTATCTATTTGGGTGATCTAGGATCATATTTTATGCCCCCATCGAGATAGTAGAGGCATGTTAGATAGTAAATAGTCTATGCTATCATTTATCTCATTCGAGACTTTTGTTCAATTTGAGATTGTGCTTCTGTATTTTTATTTATCTTTATTATTCATTTACCTTATGTATGCTCATGAATGTAAAGCTAAGAGGCTTGGTTGGGGTCGTTCGGGATTCTAATCGTCGTATTACCACTAGGACATAGGTCGGGTCATGACAATGACATTGGGACAAGCTTATCGATATAATTTCTTATAATAAGGTAATAGGATGGGATGGTTTTAGTAGCAATAAGAGTTGAGGTTAGCTTAGTCCTATGAGGGGATCCAGTAAATATAAGTCATTCATGAGAGAAGATGGTGTTGTTTCCTTATCTAGCTTGGATTAGGAAGAATGAATCATCTCTAGAACCCTTGGTTAGTCTAGGCAAAGCAATAAAAGAACTGGTATTTTTGGATAAGTTATTTCCTCTCCTTTGTTATATATCTTTAGTCCCATCCCTACCAAAGAGGATCTCCCCTTAAATATTTGTATCTCTATTGAGAGATGGGATTCATACTCAGAAGCAGGAAAGACAAGGTTAAGAATCTCGGTGTCAAGTGTAGCCCAGAGGAAGCTGCTTAATAATCTAGTCCCTACCATGTAGGAAATAAGTTCTTTGTCACTTGAAGGTGCTCTCTTGCAGCTTATTTTATGGGAAGCCTTGAGCTACCATTCCCTCTTACCAGAGATATCATTAGTGAAGACTTACATTTAGTTAATTATTATAAAAACCTTTGCCCTATCTTGGATTCATTGAACATTCACTCGAGCTTGATCGAGGTACTTGTCTATCACACTTAGAATAGAAGATAGGATACATCCCCTTGGCGTCTGGGTTTTAAAGGCAGGAGGAATCCCTATAACAGTAATAACCCTCCCTGTCCAAAAAATAGAGATAACTTCTTCCCTTTGTGGAGTACGGATCTTTCGAGCAATCAATCTACTAAAAGTGGAGGTATTTTTGGGGGTAGACTATGCGAGTCCTATGAAAAAGAGCGAATGAATATATAATAGCAAAGGCTTTCTGGTCGATAAGTCAACAAATCTTTCCCTATTAAAAAAGGGAATTCTACAAGACTTTCTATTTGTATCTAATCTAATGACTGAAGCTTAAAGAGAAAGAAATTCGTATGTATAGGTTGATCAACTCATTTTGGGGTTAATATGTTAATCAACTCTAGGTTGAGCTTCTAGTGAAAAACTAAAGCCCTAACCTATAGAATGAAATTTCAAAATTTTTTTGCTATAACTTGCCATTTTTCTTCACTTCAGCTTTGAGATGATTTTTTCTATCGGAGACCAGCTCAATAAGCACCTTTGGGCGGTACTTTCTCAATTAGCTATCTGACTTATTTAGAATGATGGTGAACAAGGACATAAAGAAGTACAATGCAAAAGAACTCCTTCTTTATGGAGGCCTTGGGCAGTGGAAGATAAACAATTGCTAAGGAATACCTTGAACCAAAAGGAATGAAGTAATACTTAGCCAATTCCCCGGTATTCATTGAAGACTGTGCATGTAACCCCACTAATTCTTTTTCTAATACTAAGGCCACATATTTGTACTAATTATTAGGAAAAGGCCCTTTCGTTCAAAACAATCAACCAAGACTAGTGCCATTGACGCTTCTTCTGACTATTGAAAGTAGAAGTTTAAGATTTAAAGCTCATTTTTAGCATTCCTTTTAATTCTTTTGACTGATTTGGCAACTTTCAACTATACAAAGTTAGGTGATTTACTGGGTCAACATTTATCTTGATTTCGGCCTTTTCTTCCTTTGAAATGATTGGCTCTACCAACTTCAAACTTGATTGGATTATCTACGGAATCCAAGCCAATTGAAAACTCTATTTTTTGAAGACTCTTCTTTTTCATTTTAGTAAGACGATTCCCATCCATTCTTCGAAGCTTATGTGGAAAAAAACATTTGTTCTATGATGTGAATATTCAACTTAAAACTTTGAAACTATACCAAATCATACTCGACAACTGAAGCATGGAGGAGATGAGCCTGAAAGGGCGAAACCTCACTTTTAAAAAAAATATCCCACCAAAAAATAGTGCAATAGAGAACTCTTTAGTGGAAATGGTTTCCTAACCTATTGAAACCCTTTCGGCAGATTCGCGGAAACACATTACTTTAGATCAGATTTATGCCAATTCATCCCTTCACGAAATTCCCTTATCAATCAAATTTTCTCTCTCTTACTAGAACTACTCTCTGCAACACAGCTCTTCAATCTTTCATTGAGAAAATCAAACTTGGATGTCAAAGGGACTTTCTCACAACTTCATTCCTTGTATTTATTTTCCATCTTTAGCAGTTCCATATTAATCGGTTTTATTCCGACGGTCGAGATGGTTAACTTGGGCGCTAATGGTATTTTGTATTTAGAATACCTAGACTAATAACAATCTTCCTTACTTGAATTAGAATATTAAGCAACATAATTATGATCTTCATTTTCCTAAGACGATCCTCTGTTCAAGTACCCTTTCTTGTACTTAAGCCCCGGCAGAGCATTTTTGATCTCATTCACATTCTAAGGAATTCTAAAGGAATCTTTTATATTGAACCAATGCTAGAAAACAATGGATCCTCCTTTTTTCAACTAGTAGATCATCTTTTCTTAAGGTTTCATACTATTACTCAAGTAATACATAAATTACTCCAGAGATATTTTTCTAACCGGATTGAAATCATGAGACAGTTCAATTCTCTAAACCTATTTGCCTCTCTAGAAAAGGGGCACGGTGATGAAATTGTTGAATCGGAGAAATGAGTAGGAAAAGAGCAAAACAAAAGTAGACAAGTAAAGATCAAAATAGACAGGCTTATGACTAAACAATACCCAAAGTGAATCCCAATTGATTTGAATCGGTCAGTCGAACAAACAAAGACTATAGTTTGGATCAAGTCATTCGCTTCTATAGCAGTCCAAAATTCCATTTTTCTCTGTAAAGTTGTTCAATTGATCCATCAAGGATAGGAGAGAGTAGGGGTATAAGTAGGGAATTCTTGAATTGGATATTTTGGATGTCCCATAATGAAGGCATCCAACTATATGTTATAGCCTTCATGCCTTCGATCCGACGGTCCTCATTCTCCAACTTGTCAAGCTGCTACTATGAACAACAAAGTCAAGGATGCTTCCAGAAATCGTCTAGGTTCTTCCTAGGAAGATTCCTTCATTCTTTTCTATCCTATTAAGAGGATGATCACTGGCCATCGCCTATGGTATTATATTAGAAAGGTGACCACATCTAGTTTCTAGGTTGGCTTAACCTAACTTGATGACAAGCTTATAGAGACCTAAAATATTACTTTAAGTGTCTTTCTTGCTCGGTGACCAGTCAATGAAGTCATTTTGGATCCCTGACTCATCTCATTCCAAGCCTTTGGCTAATTTAACATTGGGTGAAATCTGTCAGTTGGGCATCTTCCTTTCTCTTGATCTACTTTGGTTAGAACTCAATAGTAAGTTTTAAGGGTAAAGTAAGGGATTGAGTTGAGAGAAAGTCATTTTCCTGCTATAGATGAAATACTTAATAGCTAATGATCGTATGGAATCTATCTATCCATGCTGATGTTTTTGTGACTGAGAGCTTGGATCGAGGTCCTAAAGAGCATGAAATGTAGTAAGGACATTGATGAAGTATAAGCCCTAGAGAAAGATAAAGATGGTAAGAAAAGAGAGCTATACCGATCCTCTAAAGGGGATGTCAAAACCCATGTTAAAGTAAAAGAGATACTGATTCATTTATGACTATCTACAGGAAAAATATTGTTGTAGAAAAGATGAGCTTTTCTATGAAATGAGACCACAAATATAGCCCACCACTGAAACTTGCTTTGCTCTCGCTCAGCTCTCTTCGACTTATCTTTTTCCCACTATAGTGAAAGATCTTTCACTTCACTATAGCAGGAAACTCAACCTCATTGACCTTATGGTGAGTTAGTATAATCTAAGCTAGGTCCCCACCAGTTTATTCACCTATCTTCAACGATTATTAAGGGACTTAGAATACGAATGAGATCAAAAAGGTCATCATTAGTGCAAATAATGCAATATCTTCGGTTAGAGCAAAACCTTAATTGGCATAACCAAATAGTTATTTTGCCTATGATGGATTTCGCGTCATGTAATGAATCCCAAGGGAAGACAACCAACCAGTAGAAAGAAAGTGGAATCAAGGAGAAGGATGTCAAAGTACAAATGGAAAGGGCTTCTTATGTAGTGAATACTTGGAAAGGAAAGTCATGGATTTCATTCTTTTTCGTTCCAATTTTCTAAGCTATGGTTCAATTCATGGGCCTTAGAGTAGTTTTTCTTGGGTTTTGTGGTTAAATCAACAACAATTTTATTCAATTTAGTAAATTCTAATTCTTTATCCCCGGTGGTTACAAAAAACTTTTCTCGAATTAGTTGGGAATCCTCCCATTTCTTCTCTAGATACATATAGAAATAAGATCGATAAACGCTTTCTTTTTCTCCAAATGTCGGGTGGCTAGGTTGAATAAAGCAGTTCTTTCTTCTGCAGAAAGGGACTCCACTGATTGGTTTAGTTAGGGTTTGGCGATTATCTGCCTTAGCTCTTTTTTAGGTAGATGCTCTATTTTCTTTTTGAGTTTCCTCTCCTAACTAGGAAGAGAGGCTTCGCCACTTTCTAGCGGTGTTCCTAGTTGTCCTAATCACTATTTCAAATCTATTAGGGTTTCTGTGCACTTTGCTATTTGCATGAACCTTGGGAAATACAAATATAAACAAAGAATACCCGTAAAAAAGGTACGAGTTTTCTTAATCTGAAGTACCCATGAATTATAAAATTTTTGATAGTGGAAATGCCATAAAGGGCAAACCATTATCCATGATACAAAAACTAAAATACAAAAAAGTAAAAGTAGGAAATACTCAAACATTAAGCAATTATACAATAGAAAAGACCATTTATAGAGCTTTAGCTCTATCATAATAGCAAAAATAATGGCTAAACCTATCATTGAAAATGGAAGGAAAAGGGGAGGTGATGTGGGAATTGTTTTTGATAACATAATAGCATATGCATAAAAATAAGGAGAAATTCAAATGATAAATAAGTTGTGCTAAGGCTTTTGTGCTATTGATACTTATGATATTTTGAGTTGGATGTCTTAAATTCATATAGATTTTATCAAACTCGGGATTTTCCTTTTCTTCCCTTAGACTTTTTGTACTAAGATGGGACCTAGGTTTGAATTAGGTTATAAGTATAGGATGATTGAAAGAACCTTTGAATTGGCTACTTCCTTTGAGCTTCTCATTCAATTCCAAAGCAAAGCTTCACGCTTTACTAGATCGGGGGAGAAGGAATCTAGGATTGCGTGGAATTTTCAATCTTGAATGAATAAGCCAAGGATGTCAATCCGTGGATAATAGTACACTATCCCTTCTCACTTGGTATTCTAAGCATATATTTAGCTGGCCAAATGACTACAGGATCACCAGTCTACTCTACCTCAATTTACCATTTCGAACCTTATACAAAAGGTTTTTCCGTAATATCTCCTTCTACCTATACTGCAGTTGAAAACCTAAAGGATAATTTGGTGTCTTTCTGATCAGTAAAAGAAATAATTATCCCTAGCATCATAAAATAAGAACACTAGGCTTTGCCCATTAACAAGTACTCGATTCTATGTCTAATCATCATATGCCAGCAAATGTGGTCACCATCATAGGCACTCGAGATATTGTGTCTGGAGAGTTGGATAGATATGATTAAAGTTGCTTGATCAGGACCGTAGCTTTATTACAAGCTAAAAACCCAATTTATACGACCTTTTTTATTTAAGGATATTTTATCCAATTATCAGCCCCGATGTGGAAAGGAGTAAAGAAAGAAAAGTTGAAGATGGCTTAAAAATAAGAGAGAACCTCCTCATCTCATGGCTAGGAACATCTATGTAGATGGGATTGGATTCATAGTTCCAGTTAGGGGTAGGTATAATAAACCTTCATTCATGTTCTTTGATCTTCCTTGGAATATACATCATCTTGGTCTAGACCTTGTTGAGCACTCCAAGATCGAAAGTTCCTATTTTGCTGCCTTTTCAATCATCTCCGGCTCCCTAAAAAAGAAGATTGGTGACCTAGATGGTTAGGGTATTTCCTTACCTTATCGGAGTCTTATATTTTTTGAACATTCCTATTCATCTTTCCTTGTCTTGGGAACCACAGTGGACTTATTATCCTATATATAATATCTACTCTAAAGATTAAGATGATAGAGGTCTCCCTTCTATAGATTTGATTGGGATTGATTTTCAAGATCAAGCCCTTATCAAAGGCATACCTACAAACACCTGTCAAAGTCTTTGCTTATATGTGTCTTCTTCCATTTGCTCTGGCTATAAAAGAAAAGAATGGGCATAACACTTTATTCTATTCTACCACTCTTTATTTACTTCTGGCTTTCCTGAACTCTTATAAGGGGGAGTCAAATCTAGGAGTAAGCTTTTTTCCATGGGAAGTTTACTCTAGAGTTTAGGTCCCTAATTCAATCTATGTTTAGGATTCTGGCGTAATCAAAGGCGAGGGGCTCCAAAAGTGGATGTGATCAGCTAAGAGGAGAGAGGAGGCAACTATAGGCCTACGTATAGGATAAGATTTTCATTCCTCCTACCAAAGCTAGAAAAAAAAGGAGTTCTCTTTTTTTTTTCCAGTCTTTTTCTTATTTTCAAGGTATATAGTGCGTTCTCACTTTCAGGGGGAATTCAAGTAAAAATCTAGTAGAAGGGGGAAGTTAAAGGCTAGTATACAACCCCAGAAGTTTGAAAGTAAAAAAAACAAGGTTCAAAGGAAGTTTCTCAGAAAATCTCAGCTTTTGGCACCAGGTGGTCCTTCATGAGGCCATTAATAGCTTTACTGTTCTCCATGAACCATGGATATTGATAGTGAAGATCACCTGCTAAAGGAAAAAGTTGGATGAGGGACCATGGAGATCCGTGATGTCCAACTCCTTAGACTCCTCTCTGGAGTGTCTACCACGAAAATCACTATGAGCCTTGTGAGCACCACGTGTCATGGTGGCCCCTGTGGAGGCCATCCTTGATAACCCCAATTTTTTAGAGTTTAGGGCAGTCACCATGGGTAGTGGTGAGGTTCACGGACTGTGATGGGTCCTCCATCTAGTTGCAGTTTCATCTTTAAGTTGGGGGTAGTTTGTTCATTTTCTGTGTTTTTAGTAATGAATGTGAAAGGTTTTGGGGAGTTTATTATAACCTATTAACTATCCTAATCCCTCATAACCCTCTTACTCTCACCCTAACATTCTAAATCAAAAATATTCTCTCTAAAAGTGTTTTATCCAAGTATCCTTCTTCCTCAAGCTTATTCTAAGGATTTCTTCAAGGTCAAGCTTCAATTCTCTGAATTTTTGGCTTATAAAGGTCAAAGGTATGTGGAAATTCTTCCTTGGTCCCTTTCACCCATGGAATCCCAAAGATTTCCTCTCAAAATCTCTTATGAATTCTTCTTCTAGAAGCCCTAATTTCATGATTTGCATTGGGTCTTCTTAATTATGATATAGTTCACTACTATTAGCCTAATTATGCATAACTCATATTAAATTGCATTATTCAAGATGAATGTAAAAGACATATGCTATATGATAGTTTCAAGCATGATTTATGAGTTATGGTGATAATTTTTAAGTTATTTCAATGAAAGCATTATGAATGATGTTCAAAAATGCTTTAAGAAAGAAGTTATGAATGATTTTTCAATGATGCTATAAGAAAATAAAATATAGTGCAATAAGGACAATTCTTGCACAGTCATGTTAAAAAGGTTAAAGGTTGTGATGGAATTTCCTCACACATTCATGAAGTTTATAGATGAGCTACTCTTATGTTATTTTATAAAGATGGATTGGTATGTATTATGACTTTTATGAATGATGTTAATGACTATATTTTCATGAAAGTTTCATTGGGATAAAGACTTAGAACCGAGAGGACTTTAAGGTAGGGTTCAGTCTGGTAGCCATTGTAGATATCCAGGAGAATCCTAGTAGCAAACTTTATTCCCTAATTACGTTGCCGGTGTAGGTATAAAGATGTCAATATGGTAAATCTATTGGATCCACATATAGAAAAAGTTAAAGAGAGTACCATGATAGGGTATACCCTGGCTAGATGGCCTCTCTTTTCTCGATGTGGGGATCATCAGATTTCATGTAATACCTTACATGGTCTTAAGTGTCGAATAAGGTCTTATACCACACCAATTAAAGAAAAAGGAATAAAGTTCTCATGATGATGATGATTTGATGGATTGGCCAATGAGTATCATGCTTTAATGTTTTCACAGTTTTACTCATGTTTTAAGATATTAGTCTTGTATCTCATGATTCATATTGATTATGTTAGATGCTCATTTTTCATGCATAATTCTCACATACTTAGTGCATTTAATGTACTAACGCATACTTATTACCTACATTGTATCATAATGTAAGGTTCGACGATCACACTCATCCTCTTGTTCGTGGCTGGAGCTTATTACAGTTGTACTTGTGGTGAATCCTCATGTTTTAAGGATGTGACACTTTAATTTCTTATCGGATTATGAATTATTTTTCATCCTTTATATTGGGTAATCTAAGATCTTATCTTACTCTCCATCTAGTTAGTAGAGACATGTTGGATGTTTAGAGTCTATGTTGTGTTTCATTCCATATTTTGAGACTTATGCTCTATTTTGAGACTATGTTTTTGTGTCTATGATTTACGTTATTTTTCTTATTTACCTTATGTATGCTCACGAATGATATGCTAAGAGGCTTGGTTGGGGTTCTTCGGGATTCCAATCGCCATGTAGCACCTAGGGGCTAGCTTGGGTTGTGATAGCTAGCTACCAGGTATGTAACAGAGTATGACTATAACAAATCATAGAGAAGTGGGATCATGCCCATCCCATTAGATATCATTTGAGCTTCCCCATTCCTAAGATCCTGGACATGCTACTAATGGATGAACTTGGTTACTAGTTTGATTGATTTGTTGGCAAAAGGGAAAGTTTGTTCATTTGTCTAGAAATATGTTTTTGGCCTATCTATCAATTGAACAAGGGGCTGGGCTCTTGTTGACATACATAAGAAGTGAGATTAAGAATAGGGGAAGAGTAGCACTACTCATACTTCTGCTTATGGAAAGACATAAGAATCACCCTATAAAACATGCAAGATCTCTTAGTAAGCCCTTATTGGCATATCAGGTGCCATTGAATACAGTCCAGGGAAACCATCTATCTACAGTGATAGTGATCCATCTCTTAGACTTGAGTCTCTACCACATCTATTTTTGAATCTCCATCTACTTTAAGTGGGCGCGAGCTAGAATCCTTATGTCAGCTTGGTTGTTCAAAAGATTGTCTTTTTACCCCTTGCATTTTCAAATTTTCGAAAGCCCAGACCTTTTTTTGGATCTTCATTAGTCCTATTTTAGGTGCAAAGCCTCTTCAATTAAGACCACTTTTTGGATTTCTCCCCCATTTCTCATTTTGTTCATCGAAAGAGAATAAGCGCTATCCATTGAGTAAAGAGAGGGTTTGCTATAGCGATACAGGCAGTTGGTGCCCTACAAGAGTTACGGGTCCTTGTCTCTCCATAAGTGTTAGCTAATCTGAAAACTCCTCTAACACAAGTCTTAGTCATTGCGCTGCGGTCCATTTCCCATCTCTGCTTGTGCGATTTGCACTTCTAATCGGTTCCAGCTATCCCCAATCATAATGGATGGACTATGAAGGGGTCAGTCAAGTGGTATAGGATTTTGGTTGATTCTCGTTCACCTCCCCCATATCATAGTTCATTAGTAAGTAGGGTGGTCAACTTAGGGGGTGTCGTCCTCCTCTTCAAACGTGTCCTAGACAACCTAGCGATTTTTTGATCTCTTCTTTTAGGAGCGAGAGTGCTTGTTCACTGGGGGTTACTTTTCCTCAACCAATTCAGTTATGTCAGCATTGGTCTAACATTTTGTTATGAGTTGGCTGGACAAAGATGGATTGAAGGTCAGATAAATTTGAGTTCAAGTGGAATATCACCTTTGATCGACCATAGGGTCTACTATACCCTTACCAAATTTATTCTTTTGAAATGTAACAGAAAAAGCTTCTTCTCATCGTGTATTTCCTTGGTTTGGAAGTTCTAGAATCTTGTAGATGGATTTCTCTAACAAAAGAAAGCCTCCTACCCTAATACTATGCCATTTGATTGAAATAAGTTTTGTACTGTTCACTACTCCTCGAGGCCAAGGATAGGGTCGAACCGTTATTCCAAGATTTGCGATCCAATATATTTCTATTATGTTACCTAGACAAACCCGCCACCTCATGTGCAAAAGTAAAACTATTGTTCTTCCTTCCCTAGTGCTTCTTTTTCTACATATGCGGCGGTGGGTTACCAGAGAAGGGGGACAACTCCTTTCCCCTTTACCTTGATCAATCATCCTTTTCTAATTGAAAGTAGCAAGCCACTCTACTATTGGTATAGAGGCCAGATAGAAGGTTGCTAATCTAACCTAGTGGATTTATTGCTTATACGGCAGTGTAGTGCAGCTGAAAAGGGGAAGCCCCTTTTTATTAGTAAGCTATAGGTTGGTTGGGGAAACTCCAAAAATAGGGTTGAAAAAATCTTACCTTATATTATAGAAAATTTTGAGAAAGGAGCACCCATTCTATACCCTTAAATTACAAGCTAGTGCGCAACAACTGAAAAGCCATTGTTGCTTGCTGCTTGTAGGCTCAAAAATGTCTCTTTCTCCTCACATCCCTATTTTAATTCTAATTGATTAACTTTTTCCTTCACGCAAGATGCAATCTAACGACCCCCTTGTTATGTTGCATTTTGTGATCTTCTACTACAGTGCGTGTTTTTTGGATAGCCAAGACCTGATGTTGATTTTTCAATTTAAATATTAGTTCTAGGTTTATGGCGTACCATCTGATTATTTCATCTATTATTGCTAGAAACCCCAACAATTTTGAGGTTGCGTACTCCCCGTCTGCCTATCTCACACTCCCAAATAAAAGAGCCGCCTTTGCAAAAAAAATAAGGAACTCACTGGGCCTTCAAGACAAAAGCAATTATGTTCATACTTCAGACAATCCAGCTAATTTTATATAAAACTATCTAATTTCCTTTATATATATATATATATAAAGGCATAAGGGAGAAGGCCTATTTAGCAACTTTTTAAAGGTAAGCAATTAGGTTGGCTTTGGAAAGGATAATCAGGATCGGGTGAAGAATGAAAAATGTCTGCAAAAGCCCATGGGATAAGGTTTGCATATGCGATCATGAATCAAAATAGTTCAAAACATTTAGCTATTGATGGAAAAAGTCAGAAGATCAACTGCAAATATTCGCTGCTAGTTTGGATTCTTCCATCTCGTGCGATCATACCAGCACTAACGCACCAGATCCCACCAGAATTTCGAAGTTAAGTGTGCTTGGGCGAGAATAGTACTAGGACTTCCTAGGGGGTCACCCATCCTAGTACTACTCTCGCTCAAGCACGCTTAACTTCGAAATTCTGGTGGGATCTGGTGAGTTAGTGCTGGTATGATCACACGAGATAGAAGAATCCAAACTAGCGGCGAAGCAACGATACGAGATTATGTACCTAAAGTGTTATAAGTTACGTTAAGGAAATTGTAAAAGGGCTTAAGAAAAACAAGCAGGATTATCTGATTACTAACAGATGGCGCACATGTATGCCACAGTTCTTCAACATAAACCACTTAATGATAGGCAAACCACAGAACGGCTATACAGGCCATTGTGTGAGGGAATTTTGACACCACTTGGCAGCCAACTCTAAGGGGCAAAAAGCAAAACCCAAAAGGTAAGGGTACTAGTTGATGTCATCTAAAGAAGGAAGGAAGTAATACACGAGGTCGAAGATTCCACAATACGACCTTGGCTATAAGACTTACTTCGCACTCCATGGACAAATGATTCTAAAGGGAATGTTACTAGTAGATTAACAATATTAGTCCATGCTCCTTCAATCAAAGACTACCTGCTCAGCCGAGAAGGTTTGAAATTATAAGTTAAGAGGGTGGTAGGACCTTATGGAGTCCCCATAGCTATTATCCCAGACGAAGGAGCCCAAGTTATAGTTAACTACCGAAGATTAGTCCATGAAGAGATTGGGAAGACAGATAGGTCTTCGTACACCACTTTACCCTCAGACTGATGGATAGACTAAGCTTGGTAGCTACACGGTAGATGATGTGTTGCGGGCTTATACAATTGATGCCAAAGGTAACACGGATAATTGCCTACCACCTGTCAAGAGTACTTACGATATTAACTATCATTCCAGTATCCAGGTGGCCCCGTATGAGACATTGTATGGTAGATAGTGTAGGTCGCCAATTGGTTGGTTTGGTGTTAGTAAAACATGAGTAATAAGCCAGACGTGGTTCAATAGGTGGTATAAAAGGTGAAGATTATTCGGGAGAGATTATTAGCAGCACAAATTTGAAAGAAGTCATACGCGGATAATCTACGTCGATCTCTAAGGTTTCAAGTTATAATTAAGCACTCTCAAAAATGTCGCCCACAGATAAAGTGATAAGAGCCAGCAAGAAAGAGGACCTTAGTCCGAGATGCATTGGCCCTTATCAAATCCTCCATCGAATAGGCAAGGTTGCCTACAAGCTGGACTAACCAGCGGATCTGAAAGTAGTACACCCTGTCTTCCATATGTCAATGCTTCGATAATGTATTGGGGATCCATCTCGGGTATATCACGTGGATGATATCCAGGTCATAGAGGAGTTATCCTACGGCGAGCAACCTATCGCCATCCTAGATCGGCAGATTAGAAGATTTCGGACTAAGAACGTAGCTTTCATCAAGGTGCTGTGGCGAAATGAGAATCGAGAAGAAACAACCTGGAAAGCTAAAAAGGAAATAAAACACAAGTATCCGTACCTATTCCCTATGTCTATAGGTAATCCCAACTTTTGAAACTTTTATATTGGTTGCTTGATAAAAGTATGTGTTATTGCAATAGACAGGAATTTCCATATAATCTGTATAAGATCTTAAGGAAGGTTTTGGTTCACATTCGAGGAAGAATGTCCTAAAGGAGGGAAGGATGTTACACCCCTTACTTTTGTACCTTGGAATGCGTTCTTACGTCTCTTGAAAGGTTCTTAAGTCTCTTGAAAGATTCTTAAGTCTCTTGAAAGGATCGTAAGCCTCTTAAGTTAGCTTCCTAAAGTTCTTAAAGCTTCTTAAGACCCCTTAAGAACTCTTAAGCTCTTAAGAGTTACCATGTGAGCCAGATAATCTATAACGCTACCAAATAACTCTAAGGAAGGGGGAATGAGATACCCCATAATAGAGAAGATGGGGAATAGAGTTGTAAGAATCTGGAAGATGTTGGAGACTAAATAATGAGTCATAGGACTCGGCTTACTTACGTAAGCTACCAACTTGGAAAGCTTACATGCTTAAGTTACTCAAGTACATACCAAGCTTACGTAGCAAGGATTACATAGGTTCATAAAGTAAGATGAGATTACGAACTCACAAGGGAGAAAAAAATATGCCACATGGCAGCATGAGGGAGTGCCATATGGCAGCATCTAGGAGTGACATGTGGAAGCATCTGGAGTAAGGGGTGGGCCCCCATATGCCATGTGGCAGCCCATGGTTGGACCTGTGGTGCGTTGGCCCTATAAGGGCTTGACATGTGTCACCACTTAGGGGTTGACATGTGTCACCCCTAAAAGTGGCCTCTCTATATATATATGTTTTATGACTTTAGTTCATACTTATCCTCTAGTCATTCTTATCAAGAGACTTATAAAGACAAAAAGAAGAGAAGAGAAATCTAGAACAAGAGAGAGGAGAAACCTTAAACTTGAGAAAGAGAGCCACAGATTTGGAGCCAAAAAAGGGTAAGTTCTCCGATTTCGTTCTGTGAATTAATTATTTAGGGTAAACCACAATTTTATGAAGGTGTTATTAATGAAAATTTATTATTTGGATCAGCCCAAAACGTTATCAAACAGCCACAAAGTTTTAGGCACGCTAAAGGAACTTCCGAGGCAAGTTTCGATGAGTTTGATGAGTTTTGGGTAAGGTAAGGTTTTACCTTTAATATTGGAGTTTATGATGTTGTTATGAGTTATATTACATGTCTTAAATAAGGTTGTAAGTAGAAAAACTGCATAAGGATGATTGACGTTAGAAACAAACTAAATTAAAGTAGTTATAGCTAAATCAAAGTCGAGTAGTGGGTTGTCGTTGTGGTGCTGCAGGTGAAGCTGGTTGGGTTGCGTGTTGCAGTACTTTAAAGTTTTAAAAAGGGTGTGGGTGCTTCTATTTTAAGCCACATGACCTCCGTTTGGTATGGTTAAAGATTTTGCGAAATAAAGATTAAAAACTCTATTTTCGTATCGTAGTTTGGAGCTTGTATTGTGTAAGGTTGAAGGGATTTACTTATAAATATGCTGCTGGTTGTTGGTGGTGGTATAGTTGTTGATATTATGTCCAATTTGAAATCTCGGGGATGTTGAAGTTATAAGGGAGATGTTTCCCGATTTTTGGTAGATTCAGAACTAGTAACAAACTAGTCGAGGGTAATGGATAAGGAAATAACTCCTATGAGTACTTGGGTATATAGTAGGTAATTGGAAAGTGAAAGGTCATTAACCTTAGTATTACTTTCATGTTAAATAGGATCAATAGAGGACGAGGCGAACGTATAAGAGTAATCCATAAGAGGTATGTGAAGCTTATTCTTTCTCTTGGCATGTCATTGGCATAAGTATGTAAAGCTTATTCTTTCTCTTGGCATGTCGTTAGCATAAGTATGTAAAGCCTATCCTCTCTATTCTTTTGGCATGTCTTGATATAAGTATCACATGATGCAAGCTTTGGGGAGTATCCCATCCATAAAGCTCCGAGCAAGAATTATGAGTCTTACCAACTTCCTAATGTTAGAACTTCCATAGTAATAGAGCTACGGCTCTCAAGCCTTCTATATGATGGAGGGTAGTAAGTATGTGAAGCTAACTCTTTTTTCTTGGTATGTCTTAGCACAAGTATGAGATGTGTATGAAATTTGGGAGTAATTCTATTCTTAAAACTCCTAGTATGGTCCATAAGTCTTATTCACTTATCGATGGTAGAACTCTTATACTAGTTGAGTTATTGCCTCTCAAGCCTTCTATGTGATAGAAAGTAGTAAGTATGTAAACTATCCTCTCTTCTCGTTTGGCATATCCTAAAAGTAAGTGATATGTATACAAGCTGGGGTAATCTCATTCTTAAGTTCCGAATAGGATTTTTGTCTCTTACTCATTTTCTGATGTTAATGCTCTTATGGTAGTTTAGCTACTACCCTCGAGCCTTCTGTACGTAAAACGGGAATTGGCGTGTGGAAGTCCATATGCTCACAGATGCTATAGTGACCCATGTCCTTACTTTGAGAAGCTCCTATTCCTAAGGACTCTAAGATGACCAATACCTCTGATTTCATAAGCCATTTGACATTACTTGATAAATGCCTATGATTCCTGAGACTCTAGTTGATACGACCCCTAATGACACTTATAGGGCACTTGGGATAAGTACCATTCTGAACCTCAAAGGGTAGTCTAGTATGATTGTTATATTGAGCCTCAGATAATAATAGGATGATTATGACACTGAGTCCCCAAAAGGGCCGGGTACGGTATATGATGAATATGGCACCGAGTCCCATAAAGGGTCGGGTACGGTATATGATGATTATGACACCGAGTCCCATAAAGGGCCGGATACGATATATGATGATATAATGACACCAAGTCCTATAAAGGGTCGGGTATGGTATATGATGATTATGATACCGAGTCCCGTAAAGGGCCGGGTATGGTATATGATGATATGATAACACCGAGTCCCATAAAGGACCGAGTATGGTATATGATGATATGATGACATCGAGTCCTATAAAGGGCCAGGTATGGTATATGATATGTGGATTGGACCAAACGTTCCTCGACATTACTATATGATACGTGGATCGGGCCGAACGTTCCTTGGCATTACTATATAATATGTAGATCAGACCAAATGTTCCTTGGCATTATTATACAATGTGCAGATCAGGCCGTACATTCCTCGGCATATACTTACTATATACATGGATCAGGCTGTATATTCCATAGCGCTAATAATATGTATGTGCTTATGATGACAGAATGATGTAGATGGTACACCGAGTCCCCTAACGGGCCGGGTACAATACGTGATGGTAGTATGTATGACTTTCTTTTATACGATGTGAGTACGGTAAATGGTTAAATGTTATACTTTCCCCCTGCATCCCTACACCAACTGTAATCTCCTTATGATGTCTATGATTTACATACTCAGTACATATATCGTACTGACCCCCTTTCTTTGGGGGGCTGCATTCATGCCCGCAGGTACAGATACACACTTTGGTGATCTGTCAGTGTAGGAGTTCCACTCAGCAGTTTAGAAGTGCTCCATTGTACCGGAGCCTAGTTTTGGTATTAACCTTTAATGTATATATTTATTTATTCACGGGTACAGCGAGGGCCCTATCCCTCCTTATGTTACTATTTCTTTTTACTCTTAAAGGTCTGTAGGCATGTATGTGGGTTGTATATGTATGTGTGAACAGTTGTACCTATATGTTGCGATAGCCTCGTTGGCTTATATATATTGTCTTGCTTATTGGCATGTTATGACTCAAATAGGAGACAAGTTTCCCTATAGTTATCAAGGGTACACGCGAGTGTCCAGTTCGAGCACCCGTCATGGCCTATGGGATTGGGTCATGACAAAAGTGGTATCAGAGCAGTCTTTTCTTGGAATGTCTACAGACCGTGTCTAGTAGAGTCTTGTTTATCGGTATATTGTGCACCACATATATAAATAGGAGGCTATAGGACATTTAGGATGTTATCTTCCTTTCTTGTCTTAGATCGTGCGATAGATCCTAGCCATAGGACATGAAATTCCTTTTTCTAACCTTTGGTTTCAGCTGAAGAATGACATCGACAGAAGAAAATGACGGATGATATTGGAAGATACCCATTATACAAGCAAGTAATGGTGTGAAGGAGGCATGCTAGATAATGTAAGAAGATTGAAATATGATTGAAATATAAAGTCGAAGATTGAAGGGAAATATAGACAGGAAAGTGTAACGGTTGCAGTTCGAGTTGGACATACGAGGTAAGTCCATTATTTTATATTGTTGTTGATATTGGGCGCCCTGTATGGCGGTGATATGAATATATATATATATATATATATATATATATTGGCCCTGTGAGGCATTGTTGGTAATTCCTGAGTGCAGGTTTGGGATAGTAAGGAGTATAGAGGAAACCCTACCGAAATTTATTTTGGGAGATAGAAAGAGAATGAGATATACGGTTGTAACATATCTTGAGAGATTGTATCAACGGTAACGATAAGGATGAAATCTCATGAAGTAGAGAAGGGTATTGTGTATATGTACCTCCACTTTGGAAAATAGTGGGATCCCTTGAAGATAGGGAATAGAAATTGCAAAACAATTGAGGCATTGTGAAACTATTAAAGGAACAAGTGGTATCCATTGGAAAAACAATATGATAAACAAAACGTGAAACACGTGTCATCAGAGTATAAGTTCCCCCGAATGGAGAATCGGACACGATTATAAGCACTAGTGACGTACTGATTGGGATGAATGAAATGTGGCTTCAGTTAAACTACTACTTTAGTTATATGACTCGAGTACCAGTACATGGACTAGAGTGTGTAATATTTATCGAGAATTCTAAGCCCCCATGATTGTACTAAGATTTCTTATAGGGGAAACCTAAAGTCTAGATGATCTAACAGAAGGAATAGACATGGGGCAGTATGACAAATGTGTTGGAACAGAATCACATGCGTACGGACAATGGAAAATAAATAGAGGATGACATGGGTACACCCTAAAGGGAGGAAGTGGACAAGAGAAATACAAGTGTGAGATAGAATTCAACTGACACTATCACATGTTGACAGGAACGCTTAAATTTCAAGCGAGATCCCATGCTGGCATGAGTTAGCAAAGGCTAAAGGCCAGCAATAGATAGATAGGATCCATGATATCTGAGACCGTGCAGAGAACCATTGGTAGAGACCCGAATGGATGGGTGCATACAAAAAAGGGTGAATATGATAACAGGGTAAGACTGAGCAAACTAAGGGCCGCGAAAAGGGTAGTAGGGTCGTGTTTGAGTAAAGATTAATATATGGAAACGGCTTCATTGGTCGCTAAGTAGCAAGGAGAATAGAAAATCTCCTATGGTAGGAAATAAGGAGACCAAGAAGTACGTAAAGGAAGAAAAGAAAGAAGTAGGATAAAATAGCATTAGCACGAGCAAGTCCTAGTGTGAAGTCGATATGTAAAGCAAGACGGTCCGGGAGATGAAAAGACTGCATTTACCTCATACCAGTGGTATAAGAGTAGTTGTGCAACCTACAAATAGTTATATACAAGATAAGACCAAGCGGAGGAGTACATGATGAAAATGAGTTATGATATTTTGGAGACGTTACAAAGAATACGAAGAGAAGTTAAATTAAATGGACAAAAATGACACTATCATGGTTGAATTAAAGATCTACCCCGACATCGATTATGAGAGAGAAGAAGAGAGGGCAAGGCGAAACATGAAGTAGTGAGAAGACGCTAAGGTAAATCTTGCAAGAATGGTAATGGAACGTGACACGAGGACTTCCCAAGAAGGTCACCCATCCTAGTACTACTGTCGCCCAAGCACGCTTAACTTCAAAATTCTAGTGGAATCTGGTGCGTTAGCGCTAGTATGATCGCACGAGATGGAAGAATCCGAACTAGCGGCGAAGCAACGACAAAAGGACTTCCCAAGGAGGTCACCCATCCTAGTACTACTGTCGCCCAAGCACGCTTAACTTCAAAATTCTAGTGGAATCTAGTGCGTTAGCGCTAGTATGATCACACGAGATGGAAGAATCCGAACTAGCGGCGAAGCAACGACAAAAGATTATGTACCTAAAGTGTTATAAGTTACATTAAGGGAATTGTAAAAGGGCTTAAGCAAAACAAGCAGGATTAGCTGATTACTAACAGATAGCGCACATGTATGCCACAGTTCTTCAACATAAACCAGTTAATGATAGGCAAACCACGGAACGGCTATACAGGCCATTGTGTGAGGGAATTTTGATACCACTTGGCAGCCAACTCTGAGGGGCAAAAAGCAAAACCCAAAAGGTAAGGGTACTAGTTGATGTCATCTAAAGAAGGCAGGAAGTAATACACGAGTTCAAAGATTCTACAATACGACCTTGTCTACAAGACTCACTTCGCACTCCATGGACAAATGATTCTGAAAGGAATGCTTCCGGCAGATTAACAATATTTGTCCATGCTCCTTCAATCAAAGACTACCTGCTCAGCCGAGAAGGTTTGAAATTATAAGTTAAGAGGGTGGTAGGACCTTACGGAGTCTCCATAGCTATTGTCCCAAACGAAAGAGCCCAAGTTACAGTTAACTACCGAAGATTAGTCCGTGAAGAGATTGGGAAGATAGATAGGTCTTCTTACACCACTTTACCCTCAAACTGAAGGACAGACTAACCTTGGTAGCTACACAGTAGACAATATATTGCGGGCCTATACAGTTGACCCCAAAGGTAACACAGACAATTGCCTACCACCTATCAAGAGTACTTACGATATTAACTATCATTCTAGTATCCAGGTGGCCCCTACAAGACTTTGTATGGCAGAAAGTGTAGGTTGCCAATTAGTTGGTTTGGTGTTAGTAAAACATGACTAATAAGCTAGACGTGGTTCAATAGGCAGTATAGAAGCTGAAGCTTATTCGGGAGAGATTATTAGCAGCACAGAGTCGAAAAATGTCATACGCGGATAATCGACGTCCATCTCTAAGGTTTCAAGTTATAATTAAGCACTCTCAAAAGTGTCGCCCAAAGAGAAAGTGATGAGAACCAGCAAGAAAGAGGACCTTAGTCCGAGATGCATTGGCCCTTATCAGATCCTCCGCCGAATAGGCAAGGTTGCCTACGAGCTGGACTAACCAGTGGATCTGGAAGTAGTACACCCAATCTTCCATGTGTCAATGCTTCGATAATATATTAGGGATCCATCCTGAGTATATCACGTGGATGATATCTAGGTCACAGAGGAGGTATCCTACGACGAGCAACCTATCATCATCCTAGATCAGTAGATTAGAAGATTATGGACTATGGACGTAGCTTCTGTCAAGGTGTTGTGGCAAAATGAGAATTGCGAAGAAACAACCTGGAAAGCTAAAAAGGAAATAAAACACAAGTATCTGTATTTATTCCCTACGTCTACAAGTAATCCCAACTTTTGAAACTTTTATATTGGTTGCTTGATGAAAGTATATGTTATTATAATAGACAGGAATTTCCATATAATCTGTATAAGATCTTAAGGAAGGTTTTAGTTCACATTCGAGGATGAATTTTATAAAGGGGGGAAGGATGTTACACCCCATACTATTTTACCTTGGAATGTGTTCTTAAGTCTCTTAAAAGGTTCTTAAGTCTCTTGAAAGGATCGTAAGTCTCTTAAGTTTCTTAAGGCTTTCTAAAGTTCTTAAAGCTTCTTAAGACCCCTTAAAAACTCCTAAGCTCTTAAGATTTACCACGTGAGATGGATAATCTATAACGCTACCAAACAACTCTAAGGAAGGGGGAATGAGATACCCCATAATAAAAAAGATGGGGAATAGAGTTGTAAGAATATGGAAGACGTTGGGAATTTGGAAGACGTTGGAGACTAAATAATGAGTCGTAGGACTCGGCTTACTTATGTAAGCTACCAACTTGGAAAGTTTACATGATTATGTTACTCAAGTACATACCAAGCTTACGTAGCAAGGATTACATAGGTTCGTAAAGTAAGATGAGATTACGAAACCACGAGGAAGAAAAGAAGGTACCACATGGCAGCATGAGGAAGTGACACATGGAAGTAGCTGGGAGTGCCATGTGGCAGAAGCTAGAGTAAGGGGTGGGCCCCATATGCCACGTGGTAGCCCATAGTTGGACGTGTGGTGCATTAGCCCTATAAGGGCTTGACACATGTCACCACTTAGGGGTTGACACATGTCACCCCTAAAAGTGGCATATATATATATATATATATATATATATATATATGTTTTATGACTTTCAATTAGTGATCGTTTAGTTTAAGGTTTATTGGATGGTCAGTGCAAGGCCAGGAATTAGAACATATTGATTTTGTTTATTCCCATCATTTGCCTGTCCCTCGATGTGGTTAGTACTTAATACAGTCGGACATTGAAACTTACACTTGTTCACTAATTACTATGGTTCACCAAGGTCTCTTTCCTCCTCCCTTTTCTTCTCACTCATAGGGGCCAGGACTCTAACAAAGAGAGAGGGAATCTATTGAACATCTCAGCCACTAACGAGAGTTTTCCCGCATCTGATTCCAAATTTTTGTTCACCCCGAATGATCATTTTAGGTTAATTGTGACCTCATACAATTATGTTGGGTGAGCAACAACCACTTTATTGCAGTACTTACTTATGGGCTAATGGTCACACTTTTGCCAAGTATCCTACAAAGAGACTCCTGAGAGCTAGAAGTATTAAAGGAATGACCATATGCATGGGTACATCATGAAATTGTAAGATGTCTCACCCAAGTGAATTAGTTGTTACTAGAAATGTTAGAAAAAAGTGAACGAATGGAGTAATAAGAAGTGAAAAGGATAGATACACTTCCCAACCAGAAAGAAAAGTTCCCATATATGGTATACTTAGTGTAAGCGAACTCTAAGGTCACATCGTTGGAATAAAATTTAGTTAGAAAAGGAAATCCAATTAGAGATAAGTCACTCATGAGAATCATGGCATAGGTAAAAGAGAATGAGGAGGCAAGCCCCCTATCTTCCACATAACTTGCTCATACGACATGGCATGAATCACAAAACCTGCACTCAAGAATAGTAAATCTTTCAAAAAGGTGTGATTCATTAAGTAAAATAAGCTAACCGAATAGTTAGAGATGTCATAAGAAAAAATTATATAGCCTAATTGACTACAAGTTGAATAAACTATGACCCTCTTTAGATCATTCTGTAATATTCCACTGGTTGCCGCAAGGAATGATGTCATAGCTCCTGCAAAATTAATAACAATCAAAGTTGTAGGTGTGTATTCAAATAAAGGAGAACACCTTTCTATCATGAAAACGCCATTTGTTACCATAGTAGCTGCATGAATCCAAAAGGATATTGGAGTGAGACCCACCATAGCATTAGGTGACCAAGAATGTGATCCTATCTGTGTAGATTTACCAGCAACACCAATAAAAATTAAAATACAAATAAGAGTTATTGGTCCAAAGATGAAATTCTTAATGATAGTTGATTGTATTCGGCAATTTTTGCAATAATAACTTGGGTCACAGTGGGATTAACTGCATTTTATATGTTTCAGATCTATATACTTACTTTTGAAGGACATTTAAACATAAATTTTTCAAAATTATGGTGGGAAACACAAAACCCTTTTCTATTTAATATCTCTATGGTAAAATTAGAGTTAGGAAAAACTCTTGTTTATTAACAATGAATAATAATGAAAGTACTTATTTTTTCCAAAAAATAAATATCCAATTGATAAAAATGGAAGAAAGATGATACGACCTTTTATGACTATTGCTTACTTTGAGCATAAAGCGGTTTCTTCCTATCCTTATGAATAAGACAATAGTATGTTATTCCCAATGTTTTGTATTAGGACTCTTTACTTTGTTTTTTGGAGCTATAGGAATTCCTTTAAACCAGAAAGGAGTTAATTTGGATATCTTTTTGAAATGTTTAGCTCCATGTATAAATCTTTTGCATCCAAATTAAAATAATTCGATGGATTGGAATGAAATTTTAAAGGATGCAATTCTTTCGGTCCGTATAGCTTATTTCAGAATAGTTATAGCATCTTTTTTGTATAAACCCATTTATTCTTCTTTAAAAATTTTGGAGTTCACTAAATCTTTTGTTAAAAAAGATCCTAAGAGAATTTAGTGGGATAAAATTATAAATGGTATATATGGTTGGTCCTATAATTATGATCACATAGATGCTTTTTATACAAGATTCTTAGTTGGTGGGATAAGAGGATTAGCTAAATTTACTCATTTTGTTGATCGACGAGTAATAGATGGGATAACTAACGGGGTTGGGGTTATTAGTTTCACTGTAGGAGAAGGTATCAAATATGTAGGGGGTGTACGAATCTCTTCTTATCTTTTCTTGTATTTAGCTTATGTTTTCGTCTTTTTATTAGTTTATTACTGTCACACCCTAAACTCAAGGGGTGCAACTGGGCACCTAATGCCAAAACTCAGGCCCGAGCCGACCCTGCTGAACTATTTGCTACTAGTGCATGGCAGCCATACGCAATCAAGAAAATAAATAAGTATATCTCGACATAAAATTAAGCCCTCGGCCGGCAAGGCCCCTGTCAACAACTCTATAAAAGAAACAACTATTTGCAACAGTTTATATAAAAAAGGAGTCAATTAGCACACAAGTCCTGATTGGATCGTCGAGGCCACCATGATCTCTATACAGAAGTTGAAAGCAAGTATATAACAAGACAATGCATTAAAAAACTATCAATCCTAACAACCCAACAAACCAGGCCAACCTGGCCATAACGTAGCTATTTAACATACACACTAGTCTGTGAGCCTCTAAGAATATTAAAGTTTGGCGGGATAAGGCCTTGACCTACCCAAAAAATACACAACCAAAGCTAACAAACCTCCAAACACTAGCATCTCCGAAAGAAAGGGACTAGCCAACTTGATAGAAGCCAACCTTACTGCTGAAGAGGTCTATCCAGACGTCTATCGGGACTTGCAAGCATGAATGCAGTACCCCTCGACAATAGGGCATCAGTATAAACTAATGTACCGAGTATGAAAGGCTATAGTCTATGAGCATGTATCATAATATACCAAGAGTAATCAGATAAATGAATAAAGATTAAGATAAGTGTACTGACCATATCCTAAATATAAACACATTGAAAATAATAAAACAACAACCTAACTAAGCCCCCATAAGCTCGGCAGGTACAAATAGCAAACAAGACCACATGCCTAGGCCCCCATAAGCCCAAAAGGTGCCAATTGAGTCTATATACCCTGGTAGTCCCCCTAGCACCGTAGGCAGTCACATAGCCCTCTTAGTCAATAATAAAACCCTATAGGAAGCACATAGCCCTCTTAGGCATCAATATAACCTCATAGTCAACTCATAGACCTTTTGGCAACAACATAGCCCCATAGGTAATACATAGCCTTCTCAGGCATCAGTATAGCTCTATAGGCAACTCATAGCCCTCTTAGGAAATGTAGGCAGCACATAGCCTTCTTAGGCACCAATATAGCCCTATAGGCAACACATAGCCTTCTTAGGCATGATCACATTCCTGCAGCTAACCACAATAGCCCAAAGGGCAACAATAACAATTCAATAGGCTAAAAGCGAGCAATTTAACTATAAGAAACCTATTCAAACTATCTTTAAGTCATGCCCAACATAGGGACGCTACTAACAGAATAAGAATCCTAATAATAAAGAACTATAACAACTCGAGCAGCCAACAACCAACAAATATGGCTACACGTATATCAACGATAATAACATCCTTCTTGTATAGCTCATAAGATTTAAGAAAACAGGATGAAAGAAGGAAACATCCTTAACATACCTTTCAACCAAAGCACAAAAGGTTCCTCTATGAAGCTTGTCCAATCCAACAAAAGCAACAACACAAAAATCATCAAGGCTGTAAGAACAAACCATAAGTAACCAATAAGGCTCTAATGCCACACTCGTGACCATCCATGTCCAAACCATAAAATAAGTCCAATAGAAATAATAATAAACATATAAATCCATTTAAGACATTCCAACAATATCTCGAAAAAGCGACAAGCTCCCATGGCAACATAACCAGGCATTCTTCACGTTATTCAATCCAATCATCGAATGCAACTCCAATAAGAATCAAACCAACCTCCCATTCCCTACATAATATTAACTCTATCAATAAACAACAATAATATCCAAACTAACTATGAAAAGGGGGATGCCCACATCCACAATATAAAAGACACTAGCACGTAGCTCAAAATTCTATGAAAATAATAATAGAATATATAATTACGAAGGAGGGTTGTAAGATGATAATTACCTCAACCAAAATATTGGAAATATGAAGCTTGAAAATCTTTCTCCTTACAGAAAAAACAAACGGATCTTAAATCAACAAGAAACTATACCACAACAATGAGCTCGCAAAGTAGAGCAACTTCCGCTAAACATCCGAGTTGAAGAGATCAACATCCATGGAGGCTTTAGTGGATTGAGTTTTGATTTTTTTGGGTATTTAGATCAGCTTTTATTAAAAATAAATGAAGGACACGGATATATATAAAGCAAAACCGACTTACAGCTTGGGGGACCCACTTGAGGTGCTTGCTTGTGCAGTCTCACAAAAATATGAATATCTCTCAATTCTAAAGTCATATGGACAAACGGATTAGTTTTTTTGAAACTAGACTCATAGAACTTCGTAGCTATAGTTCATGGACATTCTAACTCTTCATATATTAGGAAAAATATGCTAAGACATTTGACCCAAAATTTAAGAGATTTCCTTAACGACATTTACAATATCTTTTGCCGACTTTTATTTCGCAACTTCCTTGACTTTCACACTTAACACACGATCCTTTTGAATCTAAAATAACTCATAAAACATCCTTCATAATATGTTAAGAAGTATTAGTCTTATCCCAATAGTACAAGTTAATTCCAATGTTCAAACGGGTGGAGTGTTACATCCTTCCTCTTTGGGGACATTCATCCTCGAATGATAATATCATTTGTTGCAATATTAGAAACAACACAAGAACTCATATAGCTCATAAGTAACATAACTCATATTTTATTTTTCTTAAAAATAATTTTTTAAAGTAGAATTTTTTTCCAAGTTATGGAAATGTTTTGAAGCTTAGTTTTCAAAATCGGATCGTAACAGAATGGTGACTCTGTTGGGGATTCATCTAGGTTCTAACCAAAAGAATTTTATTATTTGACTAATTTTTTATTTGTGTTAATTGTTATTTTCTGCAATTATGTATTTCAATTTTAAATATATTATTATTATTGTTATATTTTATGGCATATTCCAACTGAATATATAATATATTAAAGAATGATTTTGCTGAACCACAATCGGACTTTTTAAATTTAACCCTTTTCCAGAATGATCGCTGATTTATTGGTTCGTCATGCATCCAATGATTATCGTATGTTCCAGCCTAAGTTGTCTGCTTGGGTTATCGGTCTTTCAAAAGCCACTCTAGTCTACCTAGGTTATAGCTAAGCCAAATCCATCATTTAGGTGTATTTGCCTAAGTTGTCCTAATATCCAAGGCATATTAGATCCATTAGAAGACCACCTTGAGTATAAATGGCCCAAGGCTGAAAAGGACAATCATCCAACTATTTGATGAATTTGAAGGATATGTATGTCGATTTGTATGTACCATTGTCCCTTGGGTTGGATTTTTATTTTTAGATATAGTTTCTTTTATTGTAGCAAAGGAAGACTTCCATTCAAAAAATGTTCGGAAGAGTAGTAGAAATTCAACAATGAAGACTTCATATGGAAACTTAGTTTATAATTTGCTATTGTACCCCTGCATGGGACTGGTGTTATTTTCCCCTTTCTCTTATCATGTACCCCCATTTGGTTTATTCACAAAGTTTATAAAAGAGGCAATGGTACATGTTACAAATGATATACACATTCTTCATACGTTATACTTACATTTGGTTTAAAAGGTCACATATATACTTGTGTGTTAATACACATTTATTTTTCTTTAAATATGATTGGTCCATTTTTCCACTCCAAAATATTAGAACGTTACTAGACATACAAATTCAAATTTTGTGTTTTTCTAAAAATACTATTTGAGACTATTGTCAAAATATGTTTAAAATTACTTAAGTGCTATGTTCAAAAAACTCCCAAAATTATTAGGTCATCGCACAAGTTCACATTGACCTCATTGTTCTTAAATGTTTTTACTTAGCAGTGTTGTCAAAATACACCATCAAATCAAATTGTACAAATACGTTCTTCTGAATTTATCCATTCAAGAAATCAAATGGTGAACATTTGAACCTTTAAAATTCGCTTGGTTTAATTTCCTTATTTTTAAAATTTTAGTCCTCAAAATAGTCAAATTTCTATTTATTTGATTCCCCTTTTAAAGTCTTATTTTCTTCGAATTATGGACCAATCTTGTTTTAAGTAAAATAAATGTTATTTCTTTTATATGTTACTTCGATTAATTATTATAATTAATGGACTAACTCATTTACCTTTTGAGATTTTCTTTTCTTTTTCAGATAGAGAGACTGATTTGTATTGGTTTGTGCACTTTACATAAGACTAAAGCAAAACAGTTTCAAGTATGCGCTGGCAGAACATTTGTATTTTACACGGTCTAAAGTGAAGAAAGTTGATATGGACTCATCACTCCTTACTTGGACTACTAAGAGGACTCGTTCAAAAATGAACTCCATTTTGATCAACGCAGTGGTTTCATCTGAACCAATTCCCACTTCAGCTGTCATGGTCAATCCTAGTTCCTCTACCAGAACAAAATCACACTTGGAAGTCATTGTTCATTCAGAAAAACAGATTGCTGAAATGAGTCTCATGATAACACAATACCAAGCTACTTTTCAAAACCTACCCCCTGATGCTTGTCAGGTACCCGTACCACATTCGTTTCCAACTTCAAGTGAGTTTGAGCAGAGAGACCATTTCACTACTTCTCGGCAAAGTCAGAGTGCTTCACTTGTTCGTCCAACTCAGGATGCTCCCCTTGTGTACATATTTACTCCTCCAAAATCTCCTACGGTGTCACTATCACATCATGCTCCGACAGCATAAATTTATGTTACTACTCCACCTGTTACCAAGACTCAAGGAATATACCGTCAGAATATTGATCGCTACATTGATATTAAAAATGATGCAAAATCAGTTGATGTTGAAATGATGAATAAGGATATGAAAATCTTAGAAGATGTTATGAGAGGTCTTTGCGGGTTTGAAAGTAACCACAGTGTAAAATATGAAGAGTTGTGCACATTTCCTGAGGTAAAGCTGCCACCTAGCTACATAATTCCAAAGTTTGAAAAGTTAGTGGACCAGAAAATTCTTTCTTCCATTTGAAAATTTAATATAAAAAATTAATTGGTGTTGGAAACAATGAAGAAATAAGAATTAAATTATTTAATCAAAGTTTGATCGAAAAAGATTTGGAATGGTACTCCAAGCAGGATGTGACTAAATGGCATACTAGGGATGATTTAGTGGATGCTTTTGTGGATCAGTACAAGTCTCATGTTAAGATCTGTCACCCTTGAACCAGTCACGGAGCTCTCAACTGAGTTGTTTAGGGCCTAGACGTGGCATGACGAATGAGGAACCTGAAACTACCTCAAACAAGCCTCTTAGCATTCTTTTAGTCTTTCATAGATAATGACAATAAATAAACAAACGGAAATCATAATAGTAAATCTTCAACTTATATATTTCCAACAATACCTCTAACTTTTAGATTTAATGGGGATAAGACAACTCCCTAGCTCATCCGCAATCATAACAGAAAGAAATGTCATAGTAAGTGTCTAAAGATCTCAACATATCATAAGCTAGAAAGATAAAAGAGTATTGTTTCTAGAACATGGAATTCACCAAAAGTAGTCTTCAAATGAAATCTCAACTAGCCACATGGAGAAGAGCGAGGAGGAGCACTGGTCCCTACATGGTGATATCATGTAGGCAAAAGAGTATGCGTTAGTACTTTGAATGTACTAAGTATGTAATCATGCATGAACATTGAGGAAACATTAAAACATTTATGTAATGTGAAATATAATGCAATGCATGCATAATCAATCATATAGATATCCTTTAAAACATTCATTTTATGGGAAAATGACCATAACCGATATTTAAGACCATGCGAGCTATTACATAAAATCCAACATAACACCTTACGTTGGCCGGAGAGACTACTTGCCGGGTAGAACTCCATCAACTTCATTCATTTCTTTAACTTTAACTTTAAGGGCTATTTGTGGATCAATTAACCTAAGCCTACAAGGGTTGCTACTAGGATTCCCTTACTGAATCTTACCTTAATGACCCATTCGGTACTAAGTCAATCTCACAGAATAGTTTAATACTTCAAAATAGTCAAAGCATATAGCTTGAGAATCAAAATATCATATTCGGTAGAATAGATCATTAAAACCTTTGGTAATTCAAATATGCAAGAATTGCCCTTATTGCATAAAGAATTCATTATTCATATCATTTCATCATTCTTTCATTTCATAAGACTCCTTTTTTATCATAAATATTGCTTTCATAAACATTCATTTGGAGTCAAAGCTTTTAAGTCAAACTTCATTGAAAACATAGTAAAACTAGGTGGGCTCAAATCACTTCAACTTTCAAACATTAATGTAAATGAACTTATACATAAATACTTTGAAATCCATTAATTAAAAAATATTCTTTAAACAATCCACCATGAATTTCAAGAACCTTTAAAAAGCTAAATAGAGAAAATACTTGCAAACCATCAATTCATACATATGAAATTATTTTATATCAAAATAGACCAATAATCATTAGTTTAATCATAATTCATGCTATTAATTAGAAAAAAGAATTACCCATAAGAAAATCTTATTCGAAATCAAGAAATTTAGTTGAAAGAGTTTTGAACCACATGAGTGGAAGAACACATGGATAAACACCCACATAACTTAGAATAAAACTTAAAGAAAATAAACATAATTTATCATATAATTAAAATACCTTAGGCATGAGAGTGGAAGGAAAACTCTCATTGAAGCCTTACATACTTGGAATCTGAAGCATTTCTTAGAATCGAAGAACTTAATGAACACTCTTGAATTCTAGCTTTTTCTCCTCGTCAGAGCATTTTTTATACTATCTGGAGTGTATGAATCACCGAAATAGTATTTCTACACTACTAAAACTAAAACTATATTTTGAAAATGAGAAAAGAAGTGTATAGAAAGAAGAGTTGTTTGAGAAAGCTTGATGAACAAAATATTAAAATAAGGTGGGTATTTATATGTGTAAAGAAGGAACCTAACAATAATTAAAATAATCATAAAGAAAAATCTAAAAATTTAATGAAAGATTGTGATGTCATGGATGATGTCAAATTGAGGACTATTGATGTCATGGGTGATGTCAAATGGATTTACATCTTTCCATGGTTGGTGAGATGAACCTTCTTTTAATAGAATACCCTTTTTCAGAGCTGCGTTTGAACAAGATATCCTCATTAGGATTTGGTGTCTCATTTGAATTGTTGCTCTAGAAGTCTTCTTTCATGTCATTTAAGAATCAACAAATTTGGATCATCCTGTTGTGAGATATGAATTTTCTTCTACAAACACTCCATTTCATCATAACACCGTGTCTTGCACCAATTAATTTATTTGACCTACTTACCTCCAAAATATAAAATATGGTTTGTACAAAAATTGTAGGTACTGATGTTGGAGTTATTCAAAAATTTGAATCACCTAATTTGGACCATCTTTTGAAAAGTTATACTAAAAATACAGAAGTTATATTATTTTCATTGAGAATTGGAACATCATATAACACGTTTTTAGGGGGTGTTACATTATCTCCCCCTTGGCAATATTTGTCCTCAAATTAGGAAAGACTTAGCTTGAATAGAGTAGAATGTAAACTAACAACCCATCATTAATGCAATAGTGTAATTTAAAACATCGCTCGAAACATATTTCATAGTTTTGCAAGCATATGACAAGAAAAGTTGAAATGCAAGGATTTCAAGTAATTGACCAAGGACAACTTAACACCTTAGGTTTTGGTAGAGGGAAAAAGATTAGGGTATCGCTTAATCATATCCGCTTCCGCTTCCTATGTAGTATTTTCGACTTGTTAATTCCTTTAAAGGACTTTAACAGATGCAACTTCTTTGTTCCTCAATCTCTTAACTTGTCGATCCAAAATTTTAACCGAAACTTCTTCATAGGTCAAGTTTTCTTCAATATTCACTACTCTCAAAGGTACAATGAAACTAGGATCACCCACATATTTTCTCAACATAGACACATGGAACACCGGATGAACCATGGCCATTTCCAATAGCAACTCCAACACATATGCAACCTTGCCAACACATCTCACAATTCTATAAGGCCCTACATACCTAGGGCTCAATATTCCTTTCTTACCAAACCGAACCACACCCTTCATGGGTGAAACCTTCAGATATACCCAGTCGTCCATATTAAACTCAAGATCCCTTCTTCTAGTGTCAGAATAGGACTTTTGACGACTTTGCGCAGTCTTTAACCTTTTTCAAATAATCTTCACCTTCTCTAAAGCATCAAGTACCAAATTAGGGCCCAACAAGGTGATCTCACCTACTTCAAACCAACCAACTGGGGATCTACATCATCTCCCATACAAAGACTCAAACAGCGTCATCTCAATACTTAAATGGTAACTATTATTATAGGCAAAACTCGATAAGCAGTAGATGATTATCCCAATTTCCTTTAAACTCCAACACACAAGCCATTAACATATCCTCTAGTGTTTGAATTATCCTTTCGGCTTGCCCATCCATTTGAGGAAGAAATGCGGTGCTCAATTTTACCTTAGTATCGAGGCCCTTTTGAAACTATCTCCAAAAATGAAAATGAATTAGGTACCACGATCCAAACTAATGGATAACGACACACCATGCAATCTTAACAACTCCCGAATATATAACTTGGCATAGTCTTTAGCACTATAGGAAGTCTTAACTAGTAAGAAGTGAGCCAACTTAGTCATTCTATCAACAATTACCCAAATCGAATCATAGCGCTTCCGGGTATGAGGCAAACCACTACAAAATCCATATTCACATCTTCCCACTTCCAAGTAGGGATTTCAATGTCTTGGGCTAGGCCACCAGGCCTTTGATATTTGGCCTTCACTTGTTGGTAATTCGGACATTCGGATACGAACCTTGCTATGTCCTTCATCATACCACCCTACCAATAGAACACTTTTAAGTATTGGTATATTTTTGTTGAACCGAGATAAATAGATTATGTAGAATTATGAGCCTCCATCAAGATCAAATTCCTTAGGCTATCAATATTCGGAACACATAGCCGACCTTTGTAGTATAGCACCCCATCTCCCCTTTAGGAAAAGACCTCTAGCTTATTTTCCTTCACCAATTTTTTTAACTCGATAAACATCGGGTCAAGATCTTGGTTTGATTTAACATCCACCACCAAAGAGGATTTGAACCTATTTTGAACAACCATACTACCATCATCGGTACCACACAACTCCACTCCTAATCTAGCTAACCGGTAAACATCTTTTACCAACTCCTTCTTTCCTTCATCCACATGGGCCAAACAACTCATAGACACTCTACTAAGTGCATCGACAACCACATTGACTTTACCCAAATGATAGTGCATACTCATGTCATAGTCCTTAAGGAGTTCTATCCACCTCCTTTGTCTTAGATTAAGGTCCTTTTGGATGAACACATATTGAAGACTTTTATTATTGGTATACACATACACATGCACCCCATAGAGGTAATGCCTCCAAATCTTCATAGCAAAAACAACAGCCACCAATTCAAGGTCATGAGTAGGGTAGTTATGCTCATGCACCTTTAATTTCCTAGAAGCATAGGCTATGACCTTGTCATTTTGCATTAAGACAGAACCTAAAACAATTTTTGAAGCATCATAATAAACTACAAACCCTTTTAATCCTTCTAGTAGAGTCAAAATAAAAGTGGAGGTAAGTCGATCTTTCAAGTTCTAGAAACTCTTCTCACACTTATCCATCCATATGAATTTGGCTTTCTTTTAGGTCAATTTCGTCAAAGGAGATGAGATGGAAGAAAAACCTTGGATGAACCTTCTATAGTACCCGACTAGACCCAAGAAGCTCCTAATATCTGAAGAAGACAACAGTCTAGGCCAATTCTTGACTGCCTCCATTTTCTTAGAATCAACCTTGATCCCATCATCGGACACTACGTGACCAAGAAATGCCACCTCCTTCAACCAAAATTCACACTTACTAAATTTTGCAAACAATTGTCTATCCCTCAATATTTAAAGCACAACTCTCAAGTTATTTTTATGTTTTTCCTCACCCCGAAAGTAAATAAAAATATCATCAATGAAGACCACCACAAAAGTATCAAGGTAAGGTTTGAACACCCTATTCATCAAGTCTATGAACACCCCCGGTGCATTCGCCATCCCAAAGTGACCATACCTTATTCAGAAAGCCATTTTGGGAATGTCAAACTCCTTCACCCATAGTTGGTAATAGCCAAGCGAAGGTCAATCTTGGAGAAGTGATTTGCCCCTTACAATTGATCAAACAAGTCAAAATACTTTAGGGAGTGGGTACTTATTCTTAATGGTCATCTTATTTAATTATCGGTAGTTTATGCACATTCGAAGCGACTCATCCTTCATTCTCATAAATAACACGGGAACGCCCATGGAAAAATACTTGGTCTTATAAACCCCTTTTCTAACAAGTTCTTTAATTGTTCCTTCAACTCTTTCAATGCTGTTGGGGTTATTCAGTAAGGAGAAATAGAAATAGGTTGGGTATCGGAGAGGATATCGATACTAAAATCAATTCAAAAGAGATACTAGGAAGGTCATCGGGGAACTCATTGACTATGGGAATCAACTCAAGAGGAGGAATTTTGGAATCGACATCTCTAACCCTCATAATGTGGTAAATACAACCCTTAAAATTAGTTTTTTGGCCTTAAGATAAGAAATGAACTTACCCTTCACCATCGAATCACGACCCTCCTATTTAATAATGGACTCATTTGGAAATTGGAACTTGACTCGATGAGTCCTACAATCTATGAAAGCATAAGATGCATATAACCAATCCATCCCAAGAATGACATTGAAATCTACTATGTCACGCTCAATAAGATCACAAGGAATAACTTTATGCATGATAGACACGGGACAACCCCTATAGACCTTTCTAGTGATAACCGACTCACCAATGGGGGTAGATACCAAATAAGGCTCTAATAACATTTCTAGTGACACATCAAACCTATTAGCAAGGAATGGAGTAACAAACGATAAATTTTCACCAGGATCTAATAGTGCATACACATCAAAAGAAAAGACCTTTAACATACCATTAATGACATTGGGTGCGTCCTCAACCTATTGTCTCCCATACAAGGCATAAAAGCGGTTGGTGCATTCGATAACTCCTTGGGCTTATTGACCATGAGCAATTTGGCCTTGAGGTCTACCACCACCACCTCTACAATACCTATTATGGTGACCCATCTTTCCAAATTTAAGCATGCATCAGAGCCAGCTAAGTATTCCCCTTTGTGAGTCCTTCCACACTTCTTGCAAGCGGGGAAAGTTTGAGCACCAACAGTCTCTCTTGGAACCAATGGGTTAGCACCCTTGTCCTTGTTCAAACTTGGAGGAGGAGTATTGGTGGAACCTTGTCCCACAAACCGTTGCCCATCTTAGCCTTTTCCATTATTACCATAACTGTACTTTTGAGGGTTAAACCCTCCACCATCTACTCTAGGATTTTTGAACACCCTTGATCTCTCTCTCAGCTTCTCTTCTTCAATTTGTTCTGTGTAAATCATTAACCGAGAGATTTCCATCTCCTTGACCAATATAACCGTTTTGCACTCCTTGTACACCAAGCTTGAGATACTAAAAATAAATTTGCTCATCCTAGCTCTTGGGTCGGAGACCATGAAGGGAGCATACTTTAACAACTAAGTGAATTAGAGAGCATACTCCCTCATGCATATACTCCCTTGATGGAGGTTGATGAACTCTTGGATTTTGGCCTCTCTTAGCACCAATGGGAAGAAGCGGTCTAGGAAGGCACCTTTGAACTCTTCCTATCCTATCGGCCCCATTTCTTCATCCCACTCAATAACCTATTGTTCGTATCACACTCAAGCCATACCTTAGAGTTGATAGAACACTAGCTCGGCCTTCTTATTCAGTGACACACCCATGATAGACACAATCCGGTACACCTCGCCAATGAACTCCATAAGGTCCTCATCTAGTTTAGAACCATCGAACTCGGGCGGATTCATCCTTTGGAAATCTCAAATACTAGAGGCCGAATTTTGCATTTGGGGAGGAGTAACACCTTGGTGCCCTTGGTTGGCTAAAACTTGAGCCAACAACGTAATGATATTGTAAAATTCGGCATGGGCAACCCCTTTCTCATGATGTGGGGCATTGGGAACTAAAGAAGCTTGGTCCTCATCATCAACCCTTGCTCTTGGAGGTACTCTTTCATGAGTCATTATCTAGAGAAAATGAAATGGATTGTTAGTTAAAGGAAAGCTTAGGACACTCTAAGGCACAACATGAATTTGAAAGAAGTGAAAACTTTTTTAAACGTCCCATAGGCACATTTGATCTAAGATCTTGAGTCTTAACTAGATCTTTAGTAATGGCTTAAGTTTTGTTAGTTGGATTTTCTTATTTTTTATTTATGAAATCCTCATTAAGTTATTCATTAAGGATCACAACAGTCAATATAAACTGGTTTTATTTTATTTTATTTTAAACTTGATAATTCTAATAGTAAGTTCCAATTTTTCTTCACTGTTATATCCGGTAGTAATATTTAGTTTCTTATCTCTATTTTGTCCATGATTTGTTGAAGTCTTGTTGCAATTGTTCCCATCTGATTTCTATCTTAACTGATTAGTTTCTTTAGAGATGTTTCATTTGACTGACCTACCGCTTAATATACTAAGTTCCCTTCCTCCATTTTGGTTCCTATTTAGTCGGTTTATCTTTAATGCTTGGTTGATTTACTACAAGTTTGGATAACTGATTATTTTCTTTTTTTAAAAAAATATTTTGAAGTTTTTTAAGTAGCTAAAATGCTCATATTTTACCTTGCTCGTTGTTTCAAATCTACTTATTTGATAGTTAGTTAGCAATTTCATTGCCATGAAAGGATATTAATTCTTTATTTTTCTTTCTTTTGCATGAACTCTCTCCCATTCGAGTCCAATTGGATTTCCACCACTTGCATTCTTTCTTTTGAGGCATCCTCCATAAAGTCATGAAAGGGAAGATAATATCATCGGATTAAAACTCAAAGTAGTAGTCAGCAGAAATAGCCAAAAGAGGCTAAAAGGAAGATTTTTTTGGACTCTTTAAGAGTTTGAGAATAGCTCTACAGGGACGAAGGCATCCTAGACTTAAAGTCTAGATTCTTTCGAATTATATTTTTTCCATATATTATGTGGTATTATTTTTTATATTATCTGTTGATTACTAACTTCTGTTAAATTAGATGAATCCTCAACATTTTGGGTTTTAAATGGTTATTTCACTTTTTCATTTACTCATGTTGTTTAGGTAGTAATTTCTAATGTAAGTTTTTCTAAAAAAACTAATTTAGTTTGTCTTTTAGACAAACTTTGGAACTTTATAAGAATGACTTAAGGATTTCTTATATCCTTTCATAGTTGTTGAACAAAGGTTCTTTTAATTCACGTTTACGAGTTTGAACTAATTGTTTAGTTCAAAAACCTAACTATGGATGAAATTTTTTAAAGTTTGAATTATTTTGAGACTTTACAAATATCAAAAGATTTTGTCATTTCTAGAGAGAGAATTATTTTTACAAGTACTTTAAATTTTCTTTAGCCAAATAATTTAATTCTTCGGTCAACCGTGTGTTAGTGGATCCTTTAAGGTGCGTAAAACCTTACTTGGAGGATTGTTTGAACCCTTACCCGATTTCTTTTCAAAGTTCTTTTTAGATGATTTTTTTAATTTTCCTAAAATTAAGTGGCGACTCTAATTCCTATTTTCTCTAAGAAAATAACTTAAATGAGAATTTTTCCCCAGCAAAGTCATGAAAAGGTTTTGAAACTTAGTTTTTGAAATCGGATCATAACAAGTAGCATATCCAATTTATTTTTATCAAACCTCGAACAAATCCTACAATCCGTTCGGAGACTTTGAGTTGGTGGCTTAATTATTTTTGGTGTCTGGTGCAATGGGGACCGCAAGCATGGGCCCCTAGCATGTTCGTCGAGATGAGGTTGGTCAATGTTCTGCGATCGCAGAACCTGGAGTGCATTCGCGAAAGGCTAGTATGGGGAACCTCTGTGTTTGCGGTTGATCTTTCCCATTCGCCAAAGCACCTGAGTTAGTAGGTCACTTTCTCATGGCACTATTCCCGCATTCACGGACCTAATATTTAATTTTCTGAACAATGAATTATGAAAATTTAGCTCATTTTTCTCATTTCCATCTTTTCAAACATTTGGAGCTTGAGGGAGACGATTTTTGAAGTAGTCTTTTGAGATAATTCTTTTGAGTAAGTTGATTTATCTATTCCTTATAGTTTCCAACAATTTCATCATTCAAAAATATTTAAAAATCAAGTTTTCAAGGTTGGTTTTGGGGTTTTTCTCCCAAATTTCAAAGTTAGTAATTTCACTATTTTGAATCTATTTCTTACTCGATGTTAATGATTTTTTTCAACTACGAATTCCTTTTGATGTGCAAAATCTGAATTTCAAGTAAAATTCCAGTTTTACCTTTTTATTTCTAGGGAGATATTTGGACGATTTTGACCCCGGTTCCTAAACTTTACAATATGGGTATCGTTAAACTCTTTTTGATGAACTCTTTCCATTCTTGATAATTGGAGATCATATCAGAGATGGTATTTGAGATTAAAGCTCTAGTAGAGTGTTCGAATGAAGAATTTGACCTTTAAGGTAGGTTTGGCTATCCTTCTTTGAGACTAGGATTGGGTAATTTATTGTTCTTATGTCATAGACTTGGGATAAAATCATAAAATGAGTTGGGATTGTTGAATATATTATGACGCCCGTGTAGGGTTTTGATTATATTGTGATGCCTGTGGGGGACTTATTTGTGCGATTTAGCCCGTGTAGGACCTTATTTGTTATTCTATTTGCTTGTGAGCATGTGATATTGACTTGTAATGCCTGAGTGAGGGGTTGAGTTGGAGTTTTGATCACACTTTAGGTAAATGAAATGTTTTCCAAAAGGTGAACACTTATTTCACATGAACTCTTTCCCACTGTTTTTCGTACGGGGATGTATATCATGATTTAGTTGAGTCTTGAAAACTTTGAAACTTTTGTTATATGTTGAGTTGATTGTTGCCTCCATGTTATATGTGTTTTGATGCATTCACCCTCATATATCATATCATTGTTCTTGGGAAGTTGAGAAATATAGAAATTCTTTTTGAGAAAGAAAATGAGACACCTTTTTATATCCCTAACCACGAGCTAAGGGGCAAGTTGATGAGATATTGAGATTTTGATTTGATATATAGACTTGAGTACCCCATGGATCTTAATTGGGAAGTCTTAGCTCGATATGTTATATACGATAGGCTGTGTGACAACCTTGATTCCACCATACCACTTCATTATTGCATTATCTCATTCTATTACATTGATCTTTAAGTTGTTTGACTTACCTAATTATACGTGGTATTGTTCTGATCTTATGTGTTTACTTTACTAGTGTTGTTCTATATGAATTGGCAGCACCAATGTCGGAACGACAGTTTTCTGTATGTAGGTGAAAGCATTTCTTAGTTTATTTCATAAGTTTGATTAATTCATTATACTCAGTCGGTCAAATATACTGAATACATGTGGATTGTACTCACCTATACTTCTGCGTCACTTTTGGTGCAGATTCTAGTTAGGGTACCCCTCGTGGTGGTTGATCACCTCTAGCGGCCTAGAATATGTCTCTCTTCCTTAAAATATTTCATACTTTATGCATATAAATTGTATGCACATTGATCATTTTTTGTTTCCACGCATGATATTACCCAAGGAGGCAAACAAATTTCTTGTAACAATGTAGATTGTATGTCAATGTGGAACCTTCTTAGAGAGTTCCACATCAGAATAGCTGAGGCCGATGCAGTACGAACATCCTGTGACCCGGACTGAACAGTAGAAGAAGCTCATCTTGGGGGTTTAACCAAGAACATTTGATTCTCTAAATTGGTGTTTGAGGGTTGATTTCAACCTTAAATTCAAATTGGTTTTCAGCATTAGTTTCTAAATACTTCAAGGATCGTTTTCATGTAAAACTTCTAGTTTTTTGGATCAGATTTGGCCCAATTTTTAAAAATATTGAATTGGATATCGTTAGACTCGTGTTATCATTGGGATTGCTTATTTGAATAAATTATCTTGATTCAGAATGTTGGCTAGCTCAGATTTCGGAATAGTTCAAGGTTGAATCGAGATAAGTGAATTCCTAAACCTTTGCTTAGGCTTGTAGGATCATGTATTCGTGTCTTATGTGTTGGAGAGCAATGGAAAGTGATTTTGGAGATTATTTGATATTCAATTGAACTTGATAATGAAAAATGGGGTAATAAATGGCAAAAGAGACGCTTTAGCATGTTATGTTCGATATGAATTGATCCTTGACTTATTATGAACACTTGAATATGTTGTTGTGATATGAGTTGTGAATTGTTCATTATATCATTCCATCATTGTATTTTACATAGAAATTTTCTATTTGCATTGATTCTAATACTTTGAGATGGAATTTGATCTAATGATTATGCCGATGGAAAATGGTTATAGCGAGAGATGATTATGCCGATGGGAAATGGTTCCGGTGAAAGATGATTATGCCGATGGGAAATGGTTCCGGCGGATACCTGGTCCATGTGTGGCCCCTATGGGTTCCGGTCGGCTAGTCAGCAGATATGTATTATTTCGGATAGACATGCAACACTGTATGTGACGTTGCATTGCATTATATTGCATCATACATATTTTGCTAGTGTGGACTGTTTTACCTATCATGACCCAACCCCGTAGGCCGCGATTGGGGTCCGACCTGGACCCCCGTATATATATTTATTAGTTGTGGTCAAGTTGAACTATAAACAACATAATAGCATACCTCTAAACCCTATTGGGTGATAACATTTCCATAAACATGTAGTCTCTCTCATTTGTATCACATCATGAAAGGGCACGCAAGCCGACAAGGCTATCGTAATATAATAACACGTACCATACATCATGTAGACCCAGCTGAACTAAATTGACATACATAACCCACATATACATGTCTGCAGACCTCTAAAAATGTTAAGGACAATATATGACGGGATAGGGCCCCTATCGTACCCCTGAATAAACATAAGCAATTATATACATCAGCGGTCAGTACCAAAAACTAGGCTTTGATACAATGGAGCCTCTTCCAGCTAAGCTAAGTGGAATCCTAAGCTGACGAACTCCCAAATCCTGTATTTGTACATGCAGGCATGAAACGCATCCCCCCAAAGAAAGAGGGTCAGTACGACATATGTACTTATTATGTAAAACGTAATATAGTACAACTGGAAGCATATCTGAAATATAGAAGCAGCAGGGGTAAAATATCAAATCAGAAACTTGTATATGTACCCTGTGAATCATAAAAGTATGCAGGCTCAAATTACACAATATAGCCGATCCTTTCAGGGATCCGATAAATCATATTTGTAGGACCATTATAAGCCCGGTGCCATCACCACCTTATTACATCACATCATCATATATATACATACGTACCCGGTACTTTACTGAAGGACTTGGTGAGTTTTCATGTCATTGCATTATTATGTCCTCATATAGCGTAACCGACCCTTTAGTGAGGGACTCGGTGGATAATGCAGTGAACTGCACACGTCTATGTACCCATCCCGGGACTCGGTGATAGAAGGGTTACAGTATGCACGAGTAGAGTAGTGAGTAACCATATACAATTTAAAACATTATCAGAGACTCGACTGTATAAGAAAATTAAGCTTTCGTTTGAGGACCCGAGTAGTAGTATAGTCATCTCGAGTGCCCTCTAAATGCCATTAAGGGCTATATCAATTAGCATCTCGGGGACCCTAGACATGTACTAGGGTAATGCTAACCGCTTAAACAATCCGAAATACTTGTTATCATATAGTCTTTAAGACTTGAAGCCTGTACATTTGTTACCTCTTTAACATATAGAAATTTCAAGGAAAATAGTTCAACTATTACACGAGTTCGATATCCAGAAGTAAATAGGAGATTCTTAAGAGTGGAATTACCTCAGAGATTGTATCATATTCTACTTACGTCTAAGACATGTCAAAAGAAGGAAGAGAATAAGCTTTACACAGTCTATACTTTCCATCATGGGGTTATTATGTACACGTTTTGTACTCGGCCCATTATGGGGCTTGGTGAACAACCATATAATCATAACCTCATTTTTATTCCAACTACCTCTCAGGAGAAAGAAAGGATAGGCTTACATACACTACTTCTTAACACGTGGAAGCCTTGAAAGGCAATACTCGACTCTTGTAGGTGTTCCAACATCAAGTAGTGGATGGGGATTATGAGGCGTACTTGGAGTCCTGGGAATGGAATTATCCCCACATTTCATATACAACCCAATTAAGGCTAATACATGCCAAAAGAAAAGAAGAATAGCTCTACATACTTATGCCAAAATATGCCAAGATAAAGCTTCACATACCTCTTTCGAGTTACTTTCACCTCGTCGTCCTTTGAACCTATTCAACATGGAAGCAATATGAATATCAACAACCCTTGACTTTTTAGCATCTTAACTTGCACCCAAGTATCCATAGAACTCATTTTCTCGCTCGTCTTCTCGACTAGTTCTTTAGTTAGTTAAGGTGTTATAAAAAATCGGGCAACACCTCCTCTATAACATGCTGTTACACCCCACATCTTTGAAGTCGGAAGGTTCCTTAGGTTACTTAGAAGCTAGTATGTGAGTTACTTAAGTTACGATCCTATTGAACAACTCTAATAAGGGAGAATGTGATACCCCATGGTAGGGAAGGTTGGAAATAGGGTCAAGAGGAGTCAGAAGGAGTTGGAGGCCAAGTAACGGGTCGTAGGACTCGACTTATCAACGTAAACTACTAAGTTAGAAGTCTCACATACGTGAGTTACTTGTTTACATACCAAGCTTACGTAGCAAGGGTTTCATAGGCTCTTAAAGTGAGACGAGATTATGAACCCACGAGGAGGAAAAAAAAATCGCGGGGCAGCCAATGGGAGGGTGACATGTGGCAGCACCTAAGCAAGCAGGTGACTCACCTTCTTGGGATAAAGTAGGTGACCCACCTGCTTGGGGGGTCGGCCCCACTGCCACGTGGCAGTCCCACATGGAATGCATGGATACGGTGGCCCAATAAGGGCTGGACACGTGTCCCCTTAGGGTCTGACACGTGTCATCCCTTGGTACCACCTATATAAGTTGATATGTATCCTAATGACTTTAGTTCATTCACAAATTTCCAGCAGCAACGTGAGAAAACAAACCCTAGGGCTAAGGAGAAAATTGCGACGGCTTGGGAGAAAAATAAGGTAAGTCCCAATTTCATTTCGTAAATTAATTATATAGCGTATACCACGATGATATGGAAGTATTAGTAGAGTAAAATTAGAGTTTTTTGCAGCCAAAAAACGGACAGCAAGCTGCCATGACGATTCAGCACGTTAAAAAAAATTCCGAGGAGTGATTTCGGCGAGTTCTAGCCAATTTCGGAAAAGGTAAGTTCTTACCCTATAATTTGAAGTTTATGAGAATAAATTAGGGTGTATTACATACCTTAGGAGCTGCTGGGAGTTGGGGAAAACGTTTGAAAAGTTTGGCGTTCGAAATAAACGAATTTGGAATCGCTATAGTTAAGTTGTTGTCGAAATAAGGTGTTGTACGCGTAGGGGCTTCTGATGGTTATGTTGTGGCGTGTTGCAGGGTCTAAAAATTCTCTAAATGAGGTGGTGGAGCTTATGGTTGTATCCACATGACCCTCCGCTTTTGCAATTAAAGAATTCGCGAAAGAAAGATTAAAAACTCTAGTTTTGGTATCTTAGTTTCGAGTGAATTGTTGGGGGTTTATATTGAGTAATTTTGTCGTAATATGTATATGTATGGGCTGATGGTAGCATTGTTGGTTGGATTTAGGTGCTAAGGATATGGTTGGGAATTCGGATAGGGCACATTATAGGGGAGGTGCTGCCCGATTTTCGTTAACATCTTAACTAGTTAAGGAACTAGTCGAGAAGGCGAGCGAAGGGATGAATGTTATGAATACTCGTGGGTAGTCTAAGTTGCTGAAAAGTCCAAGGTTGTTAATACTTATATTACTTCTATGTTAAATAGGTTTCGAGGACAACGATGTGGACGTGATTAAGAAAAGTCCATACAAGGTATGTGAAGCTTTCCTTTGGCGTGTTTTTGGAATAGATATGTAGAGCTATTCTTCTTTTCTTTTGGCATGTCTTAGATATAGGCTATAAATGATATGTATATGATATTTGGGATTCAATCCATTCGTAAAGCCTGAGTATGAGTCGAGACTCTCATTTACTTCTGGATATTAGAACTTCTGCAATAGCTGAGTTATTGCCTTTAAGTCTTCTATGTAATGAAAATTAGTACATGTAAGGCCCATTTCTCCTTTCCTTTGGAATGGCTTGATTTTAAGTGAAATGGTATATGATATAGGTTTAGAGGTAATTCCATTTACGAGCTCTGAGTGTAACTCGTGACTTGTAATCACTCCTGAACATTAAGAGTCTGAAAGTAGTCAAACTACTATTCTCGAGCCTTCTATATAATGAATAATAAGTGGAAGTACCAGCTCTTCACCTTTTAAAGGCTCTGAAATGGTAAACGCGTTTGATTGTATAAGTTGAGTCTTTGACTACATAACTGTGTCTCTGATTGCATAACTGTGTCTCTGATTGCATAACTGTGTCTCTGATTGCACAATCGTGCCCTTGATTGCATAAACCATATTTTTGATTGCATAAGCTAGGTGGCATTGTATTGATGCATGTCTGTGATTCCTGAGGCCCCAATTGATGTAACTCCTAATGACATCTAAAGGGAACTTCGAATAAGTACCTTCCTAGTCTTCAGGTGACGATTCACTTGAGTGTTTCATTGAGTCTCAGAGGGTGACTTAGTTGCATATAGTTTCTCATTACTCTACTCGTGCATGCTGTAACCCTTCTTTCTTCGCATCCCACGATGGGCCGGATATTATGTCGGGCGCAGCTTTACTACTTTTTTCACCGCGTCCTGGGCCAGATGTGTATAGTTCCATGCACGAGGAGATGATGCCGTACGTGAGGTGTGATATATGTTATATGTTATGACGATACGATTATTCACCGAGTCCCAGGCCGGCTGCAATATGATAGTATATTTGGCGAAATAAGGGAGGCACCACCGAGTCCCTCCTTAGAGGGCTGAGTACGTATGTATATTATGATGGTACGCTATAGACGTACACCACTCCATTCACCGAGTCCCTCACTAAAAGGCCGGATACTTTATGTAGGCATGCATATAAGATTAGAGTGATACATTGTGACCCCGAGTCCCGTAGTGAACCGGGTATAATATGATAACATACATGATAAGATGATACCGTATACGATGATATGATGAAATAAAATGCATTATGATACGATGATATGTGATTATGAAGAAGCGATTATAACACCGAGTTCACTAGAGGGCCGGGCATAGCATATGATGATGTGTATGATTTACATGTCCTAAGGTGCAGGTACAGTAATTCGTTAAGTTGTTATACTTGTCCCCAGCATCCCTATTTCAGTTATGGTCTCAGTTATGATGTGTTATGCTTTACATACGCCGTACATATATCGTACTGACCCTCTTTTTTCGGGGGGCTGCATTTCATGCCCGCAGGTACAGATGTTTATTTTGGAGATCCATCAGCGTAGGAGTTCCTCTCAGCTATGTCGGAAGTGTTTCACTGTTCTGGAGCCTAAATTTTGATGTTGGTCACTTAATGTATATATTTGTACATTCAGGGGTACGGCGGGGGCCCTGTCCCGCCATATGTTACTATTTCTATTCCTAGAGGTCTATAGACATATGAATGTGGGTTGTTTATAAGTTTGTTTCGATGGTGCCTATACGACATGTTTTAAATGTGTTTATGATATGGAAGCCTCGTCGGCGCATGCCCTTTCATGATACGATACGAATGAAAGAGGTTACAGGTATATGAAAAAGTTTTAAACTATTGAGGTTTTTGTATATAGTATCACATCACACATGGTTCAACTTGAGTGTAGTTGATAAATACGCATAAGAGGGTCCAGGTCGGACCCCAGTCGCGGCCTACGGGGTTGGGTCGTGACAGAAGTGGTATCAGAGCAGTTCGTCCTTGGAATGTCTATAGACCGTGTCTAGTAGAGTCTTATTTATCGGTGTGTTATGCACCACATCTATAGACAGGAGGCTACAGGACATTTAGGATGTTACCTTCTTTCATATCTAAGATCATGCGATAGAGCCGAGACATAGGAAATAAAATTCCTCATACTAACCTACGATTTTAGCAAGAGGACAACGCTAATAGAAGAAAGTAACTGACAATATTGGATGTTACGAAGCACGCAGGTAAGCAAAGGCACGAAGGACCTATGTCAGGTAAGGTGTTGCAATACAATTGATATATAAAGTTGGAAAATGAAAGGACAATTATACAGGAAAATGCAACAGGCACAGTTCGAGGGGACATACGAGGTAAGTCCATTTTCATACTGCTAATTGTGGGCACCTTGTGCGGCTGCAATATGAGATGATATGACTATATATGTGTTCCCTGTGTGGCTGATATGTTATACAATATGAATATATATATGTGTTCCCTGTGAGGCATTATTGGTATTTTCTGCGTGCAGGTGTTGAGATAGTAAGAAATACAGAGGAAACTCTGCCCAAATTTTTGTAGAAATAAAAAGAGAATGAGATACATGGCTGTAGTATGTCTTGAAAGGTTTTTCTCACAACAATGATGAGATTTAACTAAACGAGTATGGTTGACCTCGAGAAATAAGTTAATTGCTGAATTAATGGCAATAGAAACTAGGAGGTCGATACTAGAATAGTAGAACGAAGTTAGAAAGGACCTATAAGCCAAAGAAGATGACCCAGAGAGGACGGATAGATCGGGATGAAATGATATAGTAAGGCATCTCCTGAATTGATACATAGGGATAAACTATGACAAGTTATGGTTGAAGGAAGTAACAGTATGACTAAGACAAGACTACGAGGGATAAGGAATTATGACGGCTATGAAGTGTTAAGAAGACAGCTACGAATTGAAAGTATAGTATGATAAAAAAATAATAAGATAAGGCCCCTACTACAACAAAGTCAATATGGTTTTAAGCAGGATTAGAGGAGAGCCTGAAGCACATGACAAAGATAAAAGCTCAGAAGGCATAACGAGGTTAAGATACGTGACTCCACCTTGATGTTTAGTGAGATCCTGCAAGGAGAAGGTATGTCGATTTGCAAAACAACTGCTGTATTACGAGGTTATTAGAAGAATAAGCTGTATTCACGTGAGTAAAGTTAGTATAATGATGAAGCTTGAAACACGAGTCATTAAAGTATAAGTACACTCAAGTGGGGAATTGGCACCAATTATAAGCCCTCACGAATTACTAGTTGGGATGAATAGAATGTGGCTTTGAGTGCACTGCTACATTACGGATACTACTCGAGTATCAATCGTTAGATGAGATTTGATTCGAGATATTCCAAATATTAAAGCACCCTACAATTGTGCTAGGGTTTCCTAGAAAGGCAACCTAACGTGGGGATGATTTAACAGAAGATGTAGATATGGTGCAGCCCGTTAAATATATTGGAATAGAATCATTCGCGTGTAAATAGCTGAAGATATACATAGAATGACATAGGTGCACCCTAAAAGGGGGGAAGTGGACAAGAGAAGTACAAGCGTAAAAGAAAATCAACTGATGCTATCGTATGTAAATTGGAACGCTTAAACCTCAAATGAGACCCCATAAGGGATAGATGCAATCATACCCGCACTAACACACCGAATTCTGTCAAAACTCCGAAGTTAAGCGTGCTTGGATGAGAGTAGCACTGAGATGGGTGACCCCCTAGGAAGTGAAAAAGGGAACAACACGAGAATGAAAAAAGAGACTGTAAGTGCGTGTTAGTGCAATGACATATACATAATAGAGTAAGCCAAGAGCAGAAAAGATTATGACTAAATTGGAACGCACCTCGTGCAAATGACACAAGCATAATTATGTAGCTTACAAGCATTGGAATACTAAGAGTAAGATCAAGTGATTACTCGATAAAGAGAAATCAATAATGGAAATATGATTGCCATAATTAGAATCTATTCAAGAAAAGTGTAAGATGGTTCGAGGCAAAACTATTAAGATATAATCGATATTAAGGACAAGAGTCATAGCGGAGCCCTGACCTTCACCGAAGGATGTAAGTCGCTGGTATAATGACACTAAAGCACTTTCTAAATGGCTCTACATACCTACACACGTTTGGGTAAGAATTGCAATATAATATATGGTAAGAAAACTGGAGAGAAGAGCTGAGCAAAAGAGCAAGATAGCATACCTAAGGTATTACAAGTTGGATTAAGAGGAGTTGTATAATAGCTTAAATGAAATGAAGTCTCACAGTCTTGATAGCCTATTACGGGGGAGGGGAGTCCCTACTTGGAAATGGAAGGCGATTAATGTAGGTTATAGTGCAGGTTGATCTCGCACTCTGTGGAAGTATAAGTTCATATGGGTTATAGTAGATAAGCTGATATAATTAACCCATTTTCTTCCAATTAGGAAGGTAAATTTAGCTAAGGGCTATACGAGATGACTTAGCAAGGAAACAATAAGGTTTCACAGGGTTCCCACATCTATTATCTCGGACGGGGAAGTTCAATTTACAGCTAACCACTGAAAATCATTCCGGAAGGGATTGAGGAACACAGATGAATCTTAATACGACATTTTTCCCTTCGATAAAGGGACATGCCCGGATGTGATCCACTAAATTAGTGATAAAGTAAAGCTTATTCCAGGATAAGATATCGATTAGAAGCCTAGAGTCGGTAAGAAGGGGATACATTGATCCTTCTTAAGGCATTTATAGAATAGATAAAGCTGCCTATGAGTAGGACCTACCGTCCGATTTGAAACAATACATTCAGTTTTCACAGATCAATGCTCCGCAAGAATGTAAACGACGCTCCTAGAATATTTCCCGTGAAGGAGGTCCTCGTAACAGAGAGTTATCCTACAAGGGGCAACCCATTTCCACCCAGGATCAGAAGATTAAACGGGGTTGCGAACTAAGGACGTAGCTTCCGTCAAGGTACTGTGGCGGAATAAGAATCATGAAGACATAACCTAGGAGGTTGAAGAGGACATGAAACACAGGTGTCCGTACCTATTCCCGATATCTACAGGTAACCCGACTCCTGAATACTTGTATATTAAAGATATGGATAGACAAGTATGTGATATCATAAAAGAAAGGAACCTTTCTATAATCTATATATAGTCTTAAGGGAAGTTATAGTTAACATTCGGGGATGAATGTTCTAAGGGGGGGAAGGATGTTACACCCCACATCTTTGAACTCGGAAGGTTCCTTAAGTTACTTAGAAGCTAGTATGTGAGCTACTTAAGTTACGACCCTATTGAACAACTCTAAGAAGGGAGAATGTGACACCCCATGGTAGGGAAGGTTGGAAATAGGGTCAAGAGGAGTCGGAAGGAGTTGGAGGCCAAGTAACGGGTCGTAGGAATCGACTTATCTACGTAAACTACTAAGTTAGAAGTCTCACATATGTGAGTTACTTGTTTACATACCAAGCTTACGTAGCAAGGGTTTCATAGGCTCTTAAAGTGAGACGAGATTACGAACTCACGAGGAGGAAAAAAAAAATTTGTGGGGAAGCCAATGGAAGGGTGACATGTGGCAGCACCTAAGAAGGCAGGTGACTCACCTTCTTGGGGTCAAGTAGGTGACCCACCTACTTGGGGGGTGGGCCCCACTTCCACGTGGCAGTCCCACATGGAATGCATGGATACGGTGGCCCAATAAGGGCTGGACACGTGTCCCCCTTAGGGGATGACACGTGTCACCCCTTGGGACCACCTATATAAGTTGATATGTATCCTAATGACTTCAGTTCATTCACAAATTTCCAGCAGCAACGTGAGAAAACAAACCCTAGGGCTAAGGAGAAAATTGCGACGGCTTGGGAGAAAAATAAGGTAAGTCCCGATTTCGTTTTGTAAATTAATTATATAGCGTATACCACGATGATATGGAAGTATTATTAGAGTAAAATTAGAGTTTTTTGCAGCCAAAAAACGTACAGCAAGCTGCCATGACGATTCAGCACGTTAAAAAAAATTCCGAGGCGCGATTTCGGCGAGTTCTAGCCAATTTCGGAAAAGGTAAGTTCTTCCCCTATAATTTGAAGTTTATGAGAATAAATTAGGGTGTATTACACACCTTAGGATCTGCTGGGAGTTGGGTAAAAGGTTTGAAATGTTCGGCGTTCGAAATAAACGAATTTGGAATCGCTATAGTTAAGTTGTTGTCGAAATAAGGTGTTGTACGCGTAGGGGCTTCTGCTGGTTATGTTGTGGCGTGTTGCAGGGTCTAAAAGTTATCTAAATGAGGTGGGGGAGATGCTGGTTGTATCCACATGACCCTCCGCTTTTGCAATTAAAGAATTCGCGAAAGAAAGATTAAAAACTCTAGTTTTGGTATCTTAGTTTCGAGTGAATTATTGGGGGTCTATATTGAGTAATTTTGTCGTAATATGTATATGTATGTTGGTTGTCTGTAGATTCTAAGTACATGGTTGGGAATTCGGATAGGGCACATTATAGGGGAGGTGCTACCCAATTTTCGTTAACATCTTAACTAGTTAAGGAACTAGTGGAGAAGGCGAGCGAAGGGATGAATGTTATGAATACTCATGGGTAGTCTAAGTTGCTGAAAAGTCCAAGGTTGTTAATACTTATATTACTTTCATGTTAAATAGGTTTCGAGGACAACGATGTGGACGTGATTAAGAAAAGTCCATACAAGGTATGTGAAGCTTTCCTTTGGCGTGTTTTTGGAATAGATATGTAGAGCTATTCTTCTTTTCTTTTGGCATGTCTTAGATATAGGCTATAAATGATATGTATATGATATTTGGGATTCAATCCATTCATAAAGCCTGAGTATGAGTCGAGACTCTCATTTACTTCTGGATATTAGAACTTCTACAATAGCTGAGTTATTGCCTTTAAGTCTTCTATGTAATGAAAATTAGTACATGTAAGGCCCATTTCTCCTTTCCTTTGGAATGGCTTGATTTTAAGTGAAATGGTATATGATATAGGTTTAGAGGTAATTCCATTTACGAGCTCTGAGTGTAACTCGTGACTTGTAATCACTCCTGAACATTAAGAGTCTGAAAGTAGTCAAACTACTATTCTCGAGCCTTCTATATAATGAATAATAAGTGGAAGTACCAGCTCTTCTCCATTTAAAGGCTCTGAAATGGTAAACGCGTTTGATTGTATAAGTTGAGTCTTTGACTACATAACTGTGTCTCTGATTGCATAACTGTGTCTCTGATTGCATAACTGTGTCTCTGATTGCACAATCGTGCCCTTGATTGCATAAACCATATTTTTGATTGCATAAGCTAGGTGGCATTGTATTGATGCATGTCTGTGATTCCTGAGGCCCCAATTGATGTAACTCCTAATGACATCTAAAGGGAACTTCAGATAAGTACCTTCCTAGTCTTCAGGTGACGATTCACTTGAGTGTTTCATTGAGTCTCAGAGGGTGACTTAGTTGCATATAGTTTCTCATTACTCTACTCGTGCTTGTTGTAACCCTTCTTTCTTCGCGTCCCACGATGGGCCGGATATTATGTCAGGCGCAGCTTTTCTACTTTTTTCACCGCATCCTGGGCCGGATGTGTATAGTTCCATGCACGAGGATATGATGCCGTACGTGAGGTGTGATATATGTTATATGTTATGACGATACGATTATTCACCGAGTCCCAGGCCGGCTGCAATATGATAGTATATGTTGCGAAATAAGGGAGGCACCACCGAGTCCCTCCTTAGAGGGTCGGGTATGTATGTATATTATGATGGTACGCTATAGACGTACACCACTCCATTCACCGAGTCCCTCACTAAAAGGCTGGATACTTTATGTAGGCATGCATATAAGATTAGAGTGATACATTGTGACCCCGAGTCCTATAGTGAACCGCGTATAATATGATAACATACATGATAAGATGATACCGTATACGATGATATGATGAAATGAAATACATTATGATATGATGATATGTGATTATGAAGAAGCGATTATAACACCGAGTTCACTAGAGGGCCGGGCACAGCATATGATGATGTGTATGATTTACATGTCCTATGGTGCAGGTACAGTAATTCGTTAAGTTGTTATACTTGTCTCCTGCATCCCTATTTCAGTTATGGTCTCAGTTATGATGTGTTATGCTTTACATACGCCGTACATATATCGTACTGACCCCCTTTTCTTGGGGGGCGGCGTTTCATGCCCGCAGGTACAGAATTTTATTCTGGAGATGAAAAAGTTATAGGTACATGAAAAAGTTTTAAACTATTGAGGTTTTTGTATATAGTATCACATCACACATGGTTCAACTTGAGTGTAGTTGATAAATACGCATAAGAGGGTCCAGGTCGGACCCCAGTCGTGGCCTACGGGGTTGGGTCATGACACATGCCCTATCCAAATTATCAATTACATCCCTAATCACTAAAGACAACAAACAACAACAACCTACAGCTCATATACACATAAAACATGGCAACATTACACAACACAAGATCCAAATAACTTACTTAAAATTACGATACCAAAATAGGGTTTCTAGTCTCTATTTCACAAAACCTTTAACCATACGAAGCAGAGGGTCGTGTGGCTGAAACCAAAAGCTCCCACGCCCCTTTTATGACGTGTTCCATCCCTTGAACACACAATAAAACCATTTCCCATCGCAGCACCACAATCGCAACAATACTATGCAACCTTTAACAACTTTAACTCGGCTAGAAAGACTTTAATTTAGATTGTTTCTAACATCAAGCATTTTTGTGAACTTTTTATACTTCCATACACATACAAGACATATAATACGCTCCACAACCACACCATAAACTCCAAATTTAAAGGAAAGACCTTACCTTATCCAAAACTTGCCAAAATGTGCCTCGGAAGTTCTCTTAGCACGCTGAAAATTTGTGGGGCTGTTTGCTTAACTTCCTTGTAGCCCCAACCAGTAAATTTATGTTATTAACACTCTCAATTAATCGTAGGATACTTTAGATAATTAATTTACGAAGCAAAGCTCGGAGGCTTACCTTGGCAGCCCCTAGGCTGTAGCCCTCTTCTCTTCTTTCTCTCACGTTTCTGTCCAACTTTTCCAAGTGTACAGGTGAAGAAATGACTTCTTAGTCATCATAATATACATATATACATTACCACGTGATCGAGGAACACCTTAGATAATTAATTCACAGAACAAAAGTCGGAGGCTTACCTCTAATTAACCAAACCCGTGGCTACCTTTCTTCCAACTCTCACATTTTCTCTCAACTCTCTTAAGCCAAGGATGAATAATTGAAGTTCAAACTGAAGTTTATCCATATTTACATGTGTATATACACCCCTTTAGGAGGTGACACATGTCAAGACCTTATTAGGCCACCTCAACCACGCAACCACCCCTAGGCTGCCATATAGCAGTGGGGTCCACCCCTCCAGCCCCTAAGAAGGCAGGTGGGTCACCTACTTTCTTCAGCAGCTGCCACATGGCACTGTCTCCTACTTCCATATGTCACTCTCCTTTTGCTACCACGTGCCATCCTCTTCTCTCTCTCATGGGTTCATAATCTCGTCTTAGTTTAAGGACCTATGTAATCCTTACTACGTAAACTTGGTATGTACTCAAGTGGATTAAGTATGCAAGACTTCGAATTTAGTAGTTTACGTAGGTAAGTCGAGTCCTATGACTCGTTACTTGGTCTCTAACTCCTTTCGGACTCTCCTAGCCCTATTTCCAACCTTTCCTCTCACGAGGTATCGCATTCTTCTTTCCTTAGAGTTGTTTGATGTGTGTGGACAGTAGGGGGTCACATGGCTATTTTCAAGAAGGTTAGGAACATGTTTCAAGGTATAAAAGTATGAGGTATAACATTCTTCCCCCCTTTAGAAAATTCATCCTCGAATGTTAACTTGTCATATAGGGTTTTATGAGGATTTTGGGGGTTCTGTATAACCGTCGTCTCTCAATCCATTTAGGAGGTTAGATTACCTTTGTATATAGGGACAAGTATGGATATATTCTCTCTATCTCCTGTTTGACTTCCCAGGTCATCCTCTTTCTGGTTTTTATTTTGCCACAATATCTTGACGGAAGTCACGCCCTTAGCTTGCAACTTCCTAATTTGCCGATCCAAGATGGCGATAGGTTATTCCTCATAGGATAGCTCTTCCATCTCGAGGATATCATTTATGGGACATACTCTGGGTAAATCACCAGTACCCTTGCGAAGCATCCCTACCTGATGGACTGGGTGTATAGTTTCCAAATTAGGTGGTAAGTTCAACTTATAGGCAACTCTGTCCCTTTTATGAGCAACTTGATAAGGTCTAATGTATTTTAGGCTAAGCTTCCTTTTCTCGCCGAATCTTATTACTCCCTTCCTAAGTGCCCCTATTACGAACACTCAATCCTCAACTTGAACTCTGAATGTCGATGTCGATTATCTGCATATCCTTTCTGCTAACTATGGGCTGCTAGTCAATAGTTTGCTCAATCCTATCTGGGCCTACTAGCTTAGTTTGCCTAATATCGACCCAACCAATAGGAGACCTACATGTCCTGCCCTACCAGTCTTGTATGGGTTCATTGGAATACATGAGTGATAATTATTATTGGAGGCAACTTGATAAGTGGTAGATAATCATCCCAGCTACCTTCGAAGTTAACAACACCTGCTCACGATATATCTTCTAGCATTTAAGTGGTACGCTTAGTTTGTTTATCAGTTTTGAGGGTGAAAAGCGGTACTACGACCTGCCTGTGTTCCTGACCTCTTCTTGGACTGATATTCATGTGCTAGCTGTACTTTAAGCCTCTCTACTCAAGACAATAGTTGTGGGGACCTCATGTATTATTTCTCAACTTCCTTAGAAGACTTTAATTGGTACTTTACCTTTTGGGTTTCTTCTTCTTTTTTTCCAGTCCTTAGGTTTGGCTACTAAGTAGTGCCAAGGTTCGTTCATACAGTGACCTTTATAGCCGCTTTGAGTTTTGTCTATCATTAGCTGGCATAATCCCAAAGGAATTTAGCATATGAGCTCGCCATCCTGTAGTAACTAGCTAGTTTTGCCTGTCTTACTTAAACCATTTCACAATTTTTCTTACCCCAGCTTGTAACACTTTAGATTCGTTATCTCGTGTCATCCTTTGCCTTTATGAGAATATGAGAAGGTGTATAACTTAACCTGAGAAATATCTTAGCATCGTCTTGCTAGGTCTTATGTATTACCTTGTCGTTTCCTCCCTTACCCTACAATTGATGTTGGGGTAGATCTTTGGTCCAACCATGGCCATGTCTTACTTTGCTCGTAGTACTACTTCCATCTCGATAGTTTGGCTTAACCTATCTTCACATTTCTCGATAAGGTATCCCAAAATATCATAATTGCATTGTCATTGTTGAAACCCTATTCCTTTTATCTTGTACTTAGTCACTTAGCCTGAGGCTTATATATACATACCTGTAGGTTGTACAACCATTCTGATGCAACTTGTAGGAGGTAGACGTAGTCTTTCTGTCTCCTGGTTAACTCTACTATACATATCTCACTCACATTGAAACTTGTTTGTCCCATTTTGTTACACTTCTTTTTTTCCCTTATCTACTCTTTGCTCTTCTCATCTCCTACCATAAGAGGTTTTCTACCCCTTTTCCTTGGTTATTAATCTATCGCAACATCATTCACGACCAACTCTATAGCCAACATTTTGGCTTTTGGTCTAGCATGATGTCATTCAATGTTTTGTTAAAACCTTCTTAACACTGCCGTACATACCATTCTAACTTTTATCCAGTATAGGTGACTTCCAGACCTTCCTAACTTGGTTCAGCAAGGGACCTTATTAAGTTTAAACATCTATCTTAATTATGTTGCCATATCGATTGCCTCCACCTGACCCTTGCAATTTTCTCATTGGCTTCCCCCCTTTATAGGGTACTTATACCTTTATCTGCTTAGCGTCATCTTATGTGTTACCTTGCCATTTCCTCCCTTACCCTACAATTGATATAAGGGTAGATATTTGGTCCAACCGTGGCCATGTCTTACTTTGCCCATAGTACTACTTCCATCTTGATAGTTTGGCTTAACCTATCTTCATATTTCTCGGTAGGGTATCCCAAAATATCATAATTGCATTGTCATTATTGAACCCCTATTCCTTTTATCTTGTACTTACTCACTTAGCTTGAGGCTTATATATACATACATGTAGGTTGTACAACCATTCTGATGCAACTTGTAGGAGGTAGACGTAGTCTTTCCATCTCCTGGTTCACTTTACTATACATATCTCACTCACATTGGAACTTGCTTGTCCCATTTTGTTATACTTCTTTCTTTTCCCTTATCTACTCTTTGCACTTCTCATCTCCTACCATAGGAGGTTTTCTATCCTTTTTCCTTGGTTATTTATCTATCGTAACATTATTCGTGACCAACTCTATAGCCAATATTTTGGCTTTTGGTCTAGCATGATGTCATTCAATGTTTTGTTAAAACCTTCTTAACACTGCCGTACATACCATTCTGACTTCTATCCAGTATTGGTGACTTCCAGACCTTCCTAACTTAGTTCAGCAAGGGACCTTATTGAAGTTTAAACATCCATCTTAATTATGTTTCCATATCGATTGCCTCCACCTGACCCTTGCATTTTTTTCATTGGCTTCCCCCCTTTAGAGGGTACTTACACCTTTATCTACTTATACCTTGCCCTATGTCTCTATGTCTAGTCTCAAATTCGTCCAATCTCCTTCTCTAATCAACTAGGTACTGTATCATGTCCCCGTCTTTCTGCATATTTTATAACCTGATTATCCATGTACGGAACCTTGGTCACATCACGAAGCGACGAGAACCTTCCCATACATAATGTGATATTTTATCTACTAATCTATACTTGAATAGTATGACCCAAGAAACAACTCATCCAAGGCCACATTCTACTTATCTTTATGAAAGGTTAATCTACACTTGTAGCCGTTCCACTTTTAACTAGGTAACATTTGTATTCCGATGATGATTGTCCAAGGTTCTTTCGGAGTAGTAGCTTTATCCCAACCTATATACTTGGTTTCTTGGGGTGAACGTAAGTTGCACCATTTATTCCTTAAGTTGGTCGTCTTTGTCCCTTAAGGGTTCCATTATTTTTGGGGCGACGTTATGTACACGCATCATTCCTTTATACCTGATGCCCCTTGCCCTTACTGTGTACCCAACACAGGCTTTTAACTTAGTCAACACCTACCAAGTATGCCTTACTAGTGGTCTTACCTTATCTCCGTATTGTTGTACCACACCTTTAAATTCATACTTGCGTATCCCCCTTTTTGTTCATACTCATATTCAGTTCATGACATTTCTCTAGGGTGCTTTTGTTAGAATTCCTTTCTCTAATTAGTTGGTGGAGAACTAATAAACTATTAACATAGAGCACTTTCCAACCACCATTAGAAGAAAACTATCCCTTAAACATCACAGTACTTCCTAACACTTGACCCATATAGTCTCCCTCTGAAATTATCCTCGAGTCATGAATAACTTATCTAATTTACAACTAGGATTTGGGAGCTTAGTACTTTTCAAAAAAGGTGAAACTCAATTGCTGGACATCTTACCCTTTAACCTGAGTTTTTTTTTCCCTACGGCACACATACGGCTGGAGATACCGTGTTCTAAACTTTACTGCTCAGATAGGCTTTTGTTTCTCCAAAATAAAATTCCCCAAGTAAAAAGGGTGCCCCTTACTGATGACATAGAGAGTACCTCTTACAGCTTTAGTTAAACATAATAGGGGTATTCAGTATCAACTTCCAAGATACATTAAGAGTCTATGTTTCATTCCTTTTTTCTTGTTCTGGGAAAATTTTGGCAGAGTTTCCTCTATACTTCTTACTATCCCAAAACCTGCACACAGAAAATACCAACAATGCCTCACAGAGACAACGCATATACATAAATTCCTATTATATCACAGCCACACAGGGCTTTCAAAATCAACAATAGTATGAAAATGATGGACTTACCTCATGTGTCCAACTCGAACTGCATCTGTTGCACTTCCCTATCTACTGTTCCCTTCAGTTTTCAACTTTATATTTCCATTTTACTTCAATAACTTACCCAACAGATATCTTTCATGCCTTTGCTTACCTGCATGCTTTGTGACTTCCAATATCGTCAGTAACTTTCTTTCGTTGATATCGTCCTTCTGTTAAGATCCAAGGTTCGTATAAGGAGTTTTCCTATGATACGTATCTATAGCATAATCTCAGATGTGAAAGAAAGGTAACATCTTAAATGTCCTGTAGCTTCCTGTTTATAGATATGGCGTGCAACACATCGATAATCAAGACTCTACTAGACACGGTCTGTAGACAATCCAAGGACGAACTGCTCTAATACTACTTTTGTCACGACCCAACCCCGTAGACCACGACTGGGGTCCAACTTGGACCCCCGTATACATAAATATCAGTCATGTTCAAGTCTAACTATAAACAATATAATAGCATGCCTCATAACCCTATTGGGTGATAACATTTCCATAAACCTGAAGCCTCTCTCATTCGTATCACATCATGAAAGGGCACATAAGCAGACAAGGCTGTCGTAACATAATAACACGTACCATACATCACGTAGATCCAGCTGAACTAAATTGACATACACAACCCATACATACATTTCTGAGGACCTCTAAAAATGTTAACAACAACATATGGCGGGACAGGGCCCCCGCCGTACCCCTGAATAAACAAAAGCATTTATATACATCAACGGTCAATACCAAAAACTACAGACCTAGATTGGATGATATAGAGCACATATTTGCTTCTGGAGATTTTACCAAGCATATTTGGCAACAATTCTCTAATTCATGGGGGATCCTGTATGACACCATGTCCCTGAGATGCATCCTGATGAAGTGGTGGACTTCCAAGCCCAATAATGATGTCCATAAGCTCATTTTGCAGGCCACTCCTATCTTTGTTTGTTGGCATATATGGAAGAATAGATGTGGTAGCAAGTATGGAGGAAAGAAATCTAGTGTTACTAGAGTTAAATTCTCCATAGGTAAGGATCTATACATGCTGATAAACAATGCTTACCCCTACATTAAGTGGCCAGAGAGCTGGAAGGAGCTAGTTACTATGGTAGAACAATGCCAGCATGATATGAGAGTGATCAAAGTGGTGTGGATCAGGCCTCCACCTTCCATAGTGAAGTTGAATACTGATGGAAGTGCACTAGACAACCCTGGGAAAATTAGAGCAGGGGGAATATTAAGAGACCACAATGGGAACTTAATATATGCCTTTGCAACTCCATTGGGACAGGGTACTAACAACCAAGCAGAGGTACAGGCAGCAACTATTGGCATCAAATGGTGCCTCAAACATGGCTACAATAGAGTGATATTGGAAGTTGATTCAGAATTATTGACCAAGTGGCTGAAACAAGATATCAAACCACCTTGGAGCATTTACAAATATGTTGCAAATTTGCAGTCTTTGGTCCAGCTCCTGGAATTCTTCCAGTGCATACACATATTTAGAGAAACAAATCACCCTGCAGATACCTTATCTAAATACAATCACATGTTCAATCAGACATAACAATTCTACAACTTACAGCAGCTTCCAAAAGAAACCAAGGGTTACTTCAAGATGGATAAGCTAGGACTGGCAAGTTTCAGAAGGAAAAGCCTAAAAAGGATCAAACAACCTCCTTGATTAATATATCTTAAGTCAGATTGTGTAATAGTTTTCTATATGTATTTTGCAATGTACTATTTCTTAGTCAACATAGCTATGTCATATTATAAAGGGAGAGTCTCCCTAGTTTATTGCTTTCATAGAATAATCAACATACCACTAGAGGTAAAGAATAAAGTAGAGGTCTTCTCCTTTCTTCTCATTCTTAGATGTGCAGGTAGGTGCAGACATACAATAGACCATCCAGCAATTGGAGGCCCATTCATGGTTGCAACACACATGCAGCATCCCACAATAAGATCACCAATAACCAACACCCTACAACACCTTGATGAATCACACAACACCAATACAAACCAACAGGAATCTGTAGAACACCATCAACCAATGGAGTGCAAGCCTACTGTTTGTTTTGTTGATTGTTTCTTGTTTGATTGTTTTTGTGCAGGTGTAACAAATCCATCAACTTCCAACAGTCAGCACTCACTATGGCTGTTTCTCAATAATGCAACTACAGCAGATGAGGAAACCAAACAACCCCTGCTGGAGCAACTGTTGGAACCAACAAGAGCTCACTATTCTTGGACCTACCCCTTGTGTTTGCTTGTTTGTTTATGCAGGTTGCTGGAGCATCAGAAGCTGCAAACTCTAATAAGCTATAGTTGCACAAGCCATGTACTATATCAGCAACAGCTGACCTGGAAGATCTTCAACCATTTCCAGCACACAACAACAACAACCCTAAATCCCTTGCAGATACTAGAGCAACAACAGTAGTACTTGTTTGTGGTCCAACTGATTCTATAGGTCACACAGAAGCTCCATATGCATCAACCATTCAACAGCATCAGCAACAACACAAGCCAAAAGCAACACACAATTCAGCAACAGTCAGCAAAATCTCAACAATATGCATCATGCAACATCAAACTGATCCCACATGTTATAGTATGATAGCATATGTAGCAACTACAGACCTCAAGAAGTCACAACCCAAACGGATAACTGGAGACGTTAGTCGAGCGACCTTAAAAAAGTTAGCCGACTGAAGACTCATCAAATAAAATACATCCATATGTCACCAAATATGCAACACCATGCACTGACATTGCATGAAGCACTCGCATCTCATGGACAAGCTCGGTATGAAAAAGATTAAGAAGGCCATGATGAAATGAACGATCTCGATCCATGGAAATTGGAAGTTTCATATACTTGTTCTTCAATTTAGCTATGTTTTAATGTAGCTTAGTTGAATAGGACTAGTGTAGGTTTTCTTCTTGTATTGACATAGAAGGGGAGAGTCTCCCTCATTTACGTTTTTCTTAATTTTATTGTATCGAGAGGAGTCCTCTCATAGGTTTATCGCTTTCTATCTACCAATGGAGATGAGCTGGCCGATCTTAGTAGGTCGGCTGACTTATGAACCATCTTAAGTTCGCAAGTAAGGTTTATGTCCCCCTCCGTGTATTTTTATTATTTTTATTTATGTTAAGGCTTGGGGGTGCTGCTCAACCCCTGACTGTGTACGAGAGGTGGGAGCCTCGTGTAGGGTCTATTCCCCTAAAAAAAATACAATGGAGCCTCTTTCAGCTAAACTGAGTGGAATCCTAAGCTGACGGACTCCCAAAACCTGTATATGTAACTGCGGGCATAAAATGCAGCCCTCCTGAAGAAAGGGGTTCAGTACGATATATGTGTCGAGTATGTAAAACGTAACATAGTACAACTGGAAGCATATTTGAAATAGAGAAGCAAGAGGGTAAAATATCAAATCAGAAACTTGTACCTGTACCCTGTGAATCATAAAAGTATGAATGCTCAAATTACACAATATAGCCGGCCCTTTCAGGGATTCGGTGAATCATATATGTAGAACCATCATAGGCCTGGTGTCATCACCACCTTATTACATCACATCATCATATATATACATACGTATCCGGCCCTCTAGTGAGGGACTTGGTGAGTTTTTTAGGTCATTGCATTATCATGTCCTCGTATAGCGTACCCAACCCTTTAGTAAGGGACTCAGTGGATAATGCAGTGAACTGCGCACGTCTACGTACCTGACCCGAGACTGGTGATAGAAGGGTTACAGTATGCACGAGTAGAGTAATGAGTAACCATATGCAATTTAAAACATTATTAGAGACTCGACCATATAAGAAGATTAAGCTTTCGTCTGAGGACCTGAGTAGTAGTGTAGTCATCTCGAGTGCCCTCTAAATTCCATTAAGGGCTATATCAATTAGCATCTCGGGGACCCTAGACATGTACTAAAGTAATGCTAACTGCTTAAGGAATCCGAAATACTTGTTATCATATAGTCTTTAAGACTTGGAGCCTGTACATTTGTTACCTCTTTAACATATAGAAATTTCAAGGAAAATAGTTCAACTATTACACGAGTTCGATATCCAGAAGTAAATAGGAGATGCTTAAGAGTGGAATTACCTCAGAGATTGTATCATATTCTACTTACATCTAAGACATGCCAAAAGAAGGAAGAAAAGTCTATATTTTCCATCATGGGGTTATTATGTACACGTTTTGTACTCGGCCCATTATGGGGCTTGGTGAACAACCATGGAATCATAACCTCATTTTCATTCAAACTACCTCTTAGGAGAAAGAAAGGATAGGCTTACATACACTACTTCTTAACACGTGGAAGCCTTGAAAGGCAATACTCGACTCTTGTAGGGGTTCCAACATCAAGTAGTGGATGGGGATTATGAGGCGTACTTGGAGTCCTGGGAATGGAATTATCCCCACATTTCATATACAACCCAATTAAGGCTAATACATGCCAAAAGAAAAGAAGAATAGCTCTACATACTCATGCCAAAATATGCCAAGAGAAAGCTTCACATACCTCTTTCGGGTTACTTTCACCTCGTCATCCTTTGAACCTATTCAACATGAAATCAATATGAATATCAATAACCCTTGACTTTTCAGCATCTTAAGTTGCACTCAAGTATCCATAGAACTCATTTTCTCGCTCGTCTTCTCGACTAGTTCTTTAGTTAGTTAAGGCATTATCAAAAATCGGGCAGCACCTCCGCTATAACATGTCCTATCCAAATTCTCAATTACATCCCTAATCATTACAGACAACAAAAAACAACAACCTGCATCTCATATACACATAAAACATGGCAACATTACACAACACAAGATCCAAACAACTTTCTTAAAATTACGATACCAAAATAGGGTTTCTAGTCTCTATTTCACAAAACCTTTAACCATACGAAGCGGAGGGCCATGTGGCTGAAACCAAAAGCTCCCACACCCCTTTTGTGACATGTTCCATCCCTTTAACACACCATAAAATCATCTCCCATCGTAGCACCACAATCGCAACAATACTATGCAACCTTTAACAACTTTAACTCAGCTAGAAAGACTTTCATTTAGATTATTTCTAACGTCAAGCATCTTTATAAACTTTTTATACTTCCATCCATATAAAAGATATATAATACGCTCCACAAACACACCATAAACTTCAAATTTAAAGGAAAGACCTTACCTTATCCAAAACTTGCCAAAATGCACCTCGGAAGTTCTCTTAGCAACTGAAAATTGGTGGGGCTGTTTGCTTCACTTCCTTGCGGACCCAACCAGTAAATTTATGTTACTAACACTCTCAATTAATCATAGGATACTTTAGATAATTAATTTATGAAGTGAAGCTCGGAGGCTTACCTTGGCAGCCCCTAGGCTATAGCCCTCATCTCTTCTTTCTCTCACATTTTTGTCCAACTTTTCCAAGTGTACAACTGAAAAAATGACTTCTTAGTCATCATAAGATACATATATACATCACCACATGATCCAGGAACACCTTAGATAATTAATTCACAGAACAAAAGTCGAAGGCTTACCTCTAATTAACCAAACCTGTGGCTGCCTTTCTTCCAACTCTCACATTTTCTCTCAACTCTCTTAAGCCAAGGATGAATAATTGAAGTTCAAACTGAAGTTTATCCATCTTTACATGTGTATATACACTCCCTTAAGAGGTGACACGTGTCAAGCCCTTATTGGTCCACCTCAACTATGCAACCACCTCTAGGCTACCATGTGGCAGTGGGGTCCACCCCTCCAGCAGGTAGGTGGGTCACCTCCTTACTTCAGCTTTTGCCATGTGGCACTTCCTTCTGCTACCATGTGGCACTCTTCTCTTGCTTCCGCATGTCATCCTCTTCTCTCCCTCGTGGGTTCGTAATCTCATCTTAGTTTAAGGACCTATATAATCCTTGTTACGTAAGTTTGGTATATACTCAAGTAGTTTAAGTATGCAAGACTTCGAATTTAGTATCTTACGTAGGTAAGTCGAGTCCTGCTACTCGTTACTTGGCCTCTAACTCCTTTCGGACTCTCCTAGCCCTATTTCCAACCTTCCCTCTCACGGGGTATCGCATTCTTCTTTCCTTAGAGTTGTTTGATGTGTGTGGACAGTAGGGGGTCACATGGTTATTTTCAAGAAGGTTAGGAACACGTTTTTAAGTTACAAAAGTGTGGAGTATAACATTAACCCTGATATTCCCCTGATCTATGTTATTGACTGTTGTGATTTGACTGAGATTTAAGTTGTATTGTCGTTAAGATATCTGTACTAGTGTTGTCAGAACTATTAGACTAGCTGATTTCTATGCAGGTTGTAGTCTGAGGGTTGGTTGGTATGATAGAAGTACGTGTATTTTACTAGTTTAGCTTAGTCTTAATTATTCATTTGCTGGATACAGTATCGGTGGTACTCACCCTTGCTATCTACACTTGTGTAGGTTTTGATCCCGGATGGTGATTCAGTTCTCCTTCTTTCTATTTGAGGCTTTTAGAGGGGATTCGAGAGGTTGTTGATGCCTGCGATCTTTCTTATTCCTCCTTATTTTTACTTTGTTCTATTCGAGAGACAGAGTTTTGAGATTTGTATTTATTTCAGTATCTTTATATTTAGAGGCTTGTACATGTGACAACCAGTCCGTGGGAGATTTTGTAGATGACTAAGGTTTTCGTTTTTATCTTTAAATTACCTATTTTGAATAGTTTCCGCTTTTATTTCCGCAATTATTGGGTTTAGGCTGGCTTGTCTGGTGGGAATGGATGAGTGCCACCACACCCAAATTTTGGGTCATGACGGTACTCCTCGTGGAGGTTGATCAACTCAAGCAGACATTCTTATTTCGTATTGGTGGTGAGATCCTGTGTTCCGGATCACCATTAGTTTCATCGTCTATTTCAATCTGTATTATTATTTGGAGACTTGTGATATACCTCATACTTGAAAGTTGTATTAGATGCTAATACTTATGACACCAAGTTTTGAAAAATTCTTCGTTGTACTTTTTTCTTTTTATTTGTGGCCCGACTTCCCCTTTTAAGGTCTCGTAGATGAATTATTGTTCAGCTTACACATCAGGTTGAAATTTGGGATGTGTGTCATCAGGACCTCGATTTTTGGATCGTGAAAAAAAGCTTATAAGCTACTTTAAAAATTAAAATAATCCAAACACCCCCTATATTAGTTATTTACATTGGTATAGAAAAAGAGAGAGATAAAAATATAAACAAAACAAAAACAAAGGATGCATAAAATTAGATTATGAAAAAAAGGAAATAAAGAAATAAATACTCTTAAAAAAAAGATACTATCAAACCTTACTTTATCAACCATTCGTTGCAACGGCATTTCACTATAACAATCTGATTTTCTCAAAAATTGATTGTTTATATTATATTTTATTTCTATATACCAATATTCTACTTATAACAACAATGATCTTTATTATAACAAATGACTTTTTGTAAAATTACTCCCCTATAATATTTATACTCAAACATTGTATAACAATATTTGAAAAAAATAAAAAATATTATGTATAAATAAAATATTAAAATATTTATAATAATTATTTAATATCATGCATATAATAGATTTCAAGAACAAACATAAAAAATGGTAAAAAATATTGAATTTAAATGGTATCCATAAGTTATCATCATAACTTCACGACGAAAGGCTATTGATGTTTGTCTTTTTTACATTCATACTCTTCTAATTTTACATACTTTTATTTATAACAACTAAATGAGATCCAAACGTCAAAAGGCTACATACATATATAACACCACCTCATTATAGAAACTATAAAATTATCACACAAATTTGTCATTATAGAGAGGTTTGGTTGTACAACTTATATTTTAAGTGAATGAATATTTACTATATGTGTTTATTGTATACTAGTTTAGAGTACGTCATTTGCACGTGTATAACGCGGCTATTGATAATAAATATATATATAAAAAATATATTTTATCTATGTACATGATATTATTAAGTATAAAGTTTTAAAAATAACGTAAACATTCTTATAAACAATATTTTGAGTTACAAATAAATATCAAGAGAAAAATATTAAGTTCTTAAAAACGGTCAATGTTAATTATGTTTGGCTAGATTAATAAAGATATAAATTGCGGACTCGTAAAGCTAAATGGTATGAAAATTAACACCTAAATTTTAGGCATATAATTAAATGACTATTTATCTTGTTTAAAATCAATTTTTAAAGAGTAAAAAAATCAAATAATACTTCGTTAAGGTCCTTCGTGCTTGTAAAATAATATAGATATATACAGTTACTAAATATTGAGAGTTGATCATACAATATTATTCAACATGGAATTATAGATTTTTTACAAAAAAAGATATTTTGTTAAAGAATATAAATCAATCAATATTTTCTTCAGTTTTTGAGCAATTAAATCATTTTCTTACTATATTTTACAAACGTAGCAAGATAATGCCAATGAAGTTCTTTCTAGCTAGAAGAAATTATTGTTTTTTATTCTATAGTTCTAAAATTCTAATAAACGTCAAAGAGATAATTAATTTTAACTATTTAGATTTCAGTCATTAAGTTCGTTTGCTTTCAAGGTCTAAATCTTACTAATTAAACACATTTAATTTTCTTATTTTACAACCACTTGAAAAATTTGAATAAGTCTGAACGATTAAGGTCCATAACAAAGTTTTAATATCATTAAAATGTTCATTTAAAAAAATGTACAACTATGACAGTTCAGTACTACTCCATCTACTTTCAACCAGCAGTCACAACCACCATTTCAATCACAACTACCAGCACCATCAATCACCACCATCTACCATCAACAAAACCATCAACGTCAGCCCAACCATAATCACTGCTACCGCCAATCACCAAAATCAATTTTTATCACTATTAGACATCATTTGCATTCATCATCACCAACCATTGTTACATGCACTAATAACTATCACCATTAGTAAACATTATATATCACTAATCACCACTATTATTCACCATCACCATTAGTTATCAGTATCATTACACTACTAATTATCATTTGTCATTATCATAACCACGATTAATCACTAATGCCTACCACTATTTTGTAAGTTACTACCCTCAACCACCATCATCAGTTAACACCATTCCAAATTGACACACACAATCACCATCGTTTTCTCTTTTAATTTTGCGCATGACGTCATGATGATGTCAGCATCACTGCTCCTCTTTTATACCATGAGAGTATATATATACTCTCATGGTATCAAACGTATATTTATGGCAGTGCCCCTTCCCTTGTTTCTTTTTTATACCATCAGAGTATATTATACCTTGATGGTATCAAATAATTTATCAAGCAGTTTCTTCTTGATACCATCAGAATATAATATACTCTGATGGTATCAAGAAGGAAGAGACAACGAAACTGCTTGATACCATCAGAGTATATTATATACTTTTATGATATCAAATATATGAGATAGTTAAAAACAAAGGGTATCAGCAAAACTGCTTTATACCATCAAAGTATATTATATACTCTCATGGTATCAAATGCCCGAGATAGTTAAAAACAAGGGGCTTCGAGGGGAAATCCAAATATAAGCTCCTATGCCTTTTGTTTGAGAAATAAAAAAGGGGATTTACTGTATGCAGAGGGAGCTAGTATTGAAAACACCACTAACACTGTAGCAGTGGAAAAGACTATTCTAGAAGCATATAAACATAGCAGGCATGAATAAAATAATATAATCATTCAAACAGGCTCTATGATATTGTATAAGATTCTAGAAGGAAAATGGTCATGTCCTTAGATAATCATAGCTATGGTGACAGAAATCAAAACATCCTTGTAAGACAAATAACATACATTCCAACACATTCTCAGGGAAGAAAATCAACTAGAAGACTACTTGACAAATATTGCAATCGATAAAGAAGGGTGCAACTACCAAGATTTCAGCAGTTTGGAAGTAGTACGAAGAAAGATCATTAATAGTGATAAACTAAAATATCCCTATTTGAGAGTAACTCCAGCAAAGGGATAGAGGGGACAGTGAGGTTCAAAGTATTAGGTGTTGTCACGACCCAAGCCTAGGGCCTAGACGTGACACGGCGAATGAGGAATCCAAAAGTACCTCAAACAAGCCTCTTAGCATTCATTTAGCCTTTCATAGGTAATGATAAAAAAATAAGCGGAAACCATAATTATAAATCTTCAACTTACATATGTCCAACAATACCTCTAACTTTTAGATTTACCGGGGGCTAAGACAAGTCCCTAGCTCACCCCTCAATCAAAAGAGAATGAATTGTCATAGTAAGTGTCTAGAGGTCTCAACATATCATAAACTAGAAAGACAAAGGAGTATTATTCCCAAAACATGGGAACTCACCAAAAGTAGCCTTCAAACAAAATTTCAACTAGCCGCGAGAAGGAGAACGAGGAGGAGCACCAGTCCCTACATGATATGCGTTAGTACTTTGAAAGTACTAAGTATGTAGGCATGCATGAACATTGAGGAAACATTAAAACATTTATATAATATGAAACATAATGCAATGCATGCATAATCAATCATATAGATATCCTTTAAAACATTTATTTTGTGGAAAGATAATCATAACCGATATTTAAGACCATGCGTGCTATTACATAAAATCCAACATAACCCCTTACGTTATCCGGGGAGACTACTTATCGAATAGAACTCCGTCAACTTCATTCATTTCTTTAACTTTAACTTTAAGGGCTATTTGTGTATTAATTAGCCTAAGCCTACAAGGGCTCCTATGTTGGTACATAGTTAATGAGACAAGGGGTTGCTACTAGAATTCTCTTATCGAATCCCATTCCAATGCCTCATTCGGTGCTAAGTCAATCTCACGGACTAGTTTAATACTTAAAATAATTATAGCATATAGCTTGAGAATTCAAAACATCACATTCACTGGAATAACTCATTAAAATCTTTAGTAATTCAAAAATGTAAGAATTGTCCTTATAGCATAAAGAATCCATCATTCATAGCATTTCATCATTCTTTTATTTTATAAGACTCCCTTTTTATCATAGACATTGCTTTCATAAATATTTAATTAGAGTCAAAGCTTTCAAGTCAAACTTCATTGAAAATATAGTAAAACTAGGTGGGTTTAAGTCATTTTAACTTTCAAACATGTCTGTAAATAAAATTATGCATAAATACTTTGAAATCCATTAATTAAAAATCATGCTTTAAACAACCCACCATGAATTTCAAGAACCTTTAAAGAGATAAATAGAGAAATTACTTGCAAACCATCAATTCATGCATATGAAGTTATTTTGCATTAAAATAGACCAATAATTATTAGTTTAATCATAATTTATTCTATTAAGTAGAAATAAGAATTTCCCATAAGAAAATCTTACTTGAAATCAAGAGATTTAGTTGAAAGAGTTTTGAACTACATGGTTGGAAATCCATGGATAAACACCCACATACTTTAGAGTAAAGCTTAAAGAAAATAAACATAATTTATCATATAATCAAAATACTTTAGGCATGAAAGTGGAAGAAATACTCTCATTCAAGCCTTACATACGCTAATATAAGATAGGTAATTAAATGTCACGACCCAACCCCGTACACCGCGACTAGTGCTCGAGTTGGGCACCCAAACGTACCCTAATCCCAAATTAGCCTTTTTAACCGAATAAACATATGTAGTGATTAGTAGAAATTGCTAAATATATCATAAAAGTAGATATAGGCACGAGGGTTGATAGACCATTACTAAAACACACAAAACCCAAATCATATATACAAAACCCACAACATAACTCTGTCTACAGACCTCTACAGATGATAGCATAGTCATATGACGGGACAGGGCCCCGTCGTACCCCTGACCAATATATTCAAATATACAGAGATAAAGTCAGTACCAAAATACAAGCTCCGAACAAGGGAGCACTGTCAATAACACAGCAGATGTCCTAAACAGGTGGATCAGCAAATCGAACTTCGATACCTGCGGGCATGTAACGCAGCCCCCGAAGAAAGGGGGTCAGTACGAAAAATGTACCAAATATGTAAAGCATGAACTGTACTAGATAAAATCATAATCTGAATAGTATGTACAGAATACAAAATAAATGTTCAATATTTCAATATGCTTATCATAATCTCAAATCATATATGCAAAAATTATGCCATATCCGGCCCTATTATGGGACTCGGTGAACAAAATATGGTAGCCCTCCCATCGTCGGCGCCACGACACAGCATAACACCAGAGTAGAAAATATCTCCGTAACAAATCATATCATATCAGATGGCCATATCAAATCATATCAAATCATATCAGATCAGATCATATTGGATCATATCATATCCCAAACATAGGTGTACATGGCACAACATAACTCTGTGGCATAACATACACCACCCCATTTACATGTCATACCTGCCTCCTCACGTCGGGACACGGCGAACAATGCAGAGAAATACGCATGAAAATATATCCTGGCCCAGGCTCAGTGGAAGAGTGGTTACAGTATACACGAGTAGAGTAGTGAGAAACTAAATGCAATTTAAAATTTAAAATACTTATACAGACTCGATAGCATGATTTTAATAATAAATCATATATAAAAAGAACTTGAATAATAATAATAGCGCAAATCTTATCAACCTCACGATAGTCTATGTCAAAATAATTTTCTGGAATCGTCTCCATATTTTAAAATATATTATGGGACTTAACGGAATAATTAGTCATATAATATTCGGAAGAGTAGCAAAGAATTTCTCTCAAATACTACCTAACATAAGCCAAACGGAATAACAAAGAAAAATTCAGAATAGTGGGGCCCACCTCAATCAAATGAGGTGGCGTATACAAATTATGTGCGTTAAACTTCATAACGTTCTTTATAAGAGTTTCAAGGTAGTCGGAATTCATTTATGCTAAATCTAGAAGTTTAGACAATCTTTCCAAAAATATTCATAAATGCCTAATTCAATTCTACTGAACAGAAATGGGAAAATTTTGGGCATCGATTCCGATGAATAGAGTTATTTTCGAGGCTCGTATCCACTCCTAATACATCTAGGACATGCCAAGTGAAGAAAATGTAAAACTTTACATACCTTATTGGCTTTTTACGGTTGTCCAACTTCAATTCCCGTTTCCACCAAAATCTACAATTGATCACATTTACCACTTACTATTCATAAGACTTTAAGAATTCAATTTTTCCAATACTTGTCTACAAAAATTTCGGCAGCATCTCCCCTATATATATGACAACCCCGAGATTACAACTCGGTCACAATATCAAAGACCAAGCCAACAACAACACCAATACCATCAATAATCAATTTAAACACACAATAACATAAATTGGTTTCTTTCCAACTAGTGCAACAACTTTCAACCAAATTTTGCATTTCCAAGTAAATATGAATATTTCATGTCTATAATTAATTTCAACTCATTCCAACATAGGTGAAAAATATTCCAAGTAAGTTATTCAATTTTCATCAATTCCATATTTTACTCAAAAATTTCATAAATACAACAAAAATATTACAATTCATTTCCTTTTTTCAACTTCATAATCAACAACAACAATCCATACTTGAACAACTTTACTTCCATAATATTATAAAATCATACTAAAAATGCATAATTCCCTACAATCCATTTTAATATCAGCTTAAACCATTTAAGTTTCCCTTATGTTCCAAGAATCACAACAATAATTAACAAGCTATACAACCTTAATTTTTCCCATCTCATCACCTAACCCATATTTCCAACTTCCATTAATTTCATCCAACTTCCATTTTCAACATCAAATATTTATCATACTACTATTCAAATACTACACCAAAAATACTACACAAAAATTGAGTAAATCTTACTCATATAAGAACATGTATACATGGCACCATATTACCATACAAACTTTCATATTTCTTTAAATTCTACACACCCCTACTTACTACAACATCAACAAACTTCATAACACAAAGAAATTGGATTAATTCTTACCTTTTCCTTCTAACTTCTTCACTTAACCAAAGCTCCAAATCAACCAAACAAGCCTTCTATCTTCCAAAATAAGTTTACCATGTTATGAAGGACCCTTGATATAGTGGAAATACTAGAAAATTATAATTTTTGGTATGAAATTTCAAGGAGTAAAATTACTCCCTCCATAGCCGATTTTCTCTCTTTGATTTCTCTTCTTTCCTTTGCTCTTCTCCTTTCTCAAATTGTGTAGAGAATTCTAGGAAATTTATGCTTTAAAGCCCCTCATGAGAAATTCTAATTTTGCCCCTAACCTTTTCTAATATTCCCAAGTTGAAATTCTAATTTTGCCCTTAGCCTTTTATAGTATTTCCAAATGTGAAATTCCAAAATTGTCCTTAACCTTTTATGGTATTTACACATGTGAAATTCCAATTTTGTCCTTAACCTTTTATGGTATTTCCACATGTGAAATTCCAATTTTACCCTTTAACTTTTCCAATATTTCCACATCCTAATTTAGTCATAAAATTTTTGTATCCAATAAAATCAAATATAATCTTTCCCTAGACTTGTTACCGTTATTCTCAAAATGTTCTAATGTTAAAAATACGGGTCATAACATTAAACTTCCAATACTTAATAATCTATGCATTTGGAATCATGATATGAAAACTCGTAAAGTTTCATACTTGAATTAAATAGAAGACTTTGATAATTCATTTGGGCTTCATGGATTAAAGGATCCATGAATCAATACCACATACCTTAGAGTAAAGCTTAAAAAGAATTGGGTAAATAAACGTAATTTATCATATATTCAAAATACTTTAGGCATGAGAGTGGAAGGAATACTCTCATTGAAGCCTTACATGCCTAGAATCTGAAGTTTTACTCAGAATCGAATGACTTAATGAACACTCTTGAATTCTAGCATTTTTTTCTCGTCGAAGCGCTTTGTATAGTACCCGGAGTATGTGAATCACAAGAATAGTATTTCTACACTACTAAGAACTAAAACTATATTTTGAGAATGATTAAAGAAGTGTATAGAGAGAAGAGTTGCTTGAGAAAGTTTGATGAAAAAAATAAAGAAATAATAATTAAAATAATTATAAAGAAAAATTTTAAAATTTAATGGAGGATTGTGATGTTAAATGGATCTAGATCTTCTATCGTTGGTGAGATGAATCTTCTTTTTACGGAATACCCTTTTTTGGAGCTACGTTTGAAAAAGATAACTTCCTAATTAGGATTTGCTGTCTTCAAATGAATTGTAGATCTAGAAGTTTTATTTCATATCATTTAAGAATCAACTGATTTGGAGCATCCTACAGTGAGATATGTTTTTTCTTCTACAAATATTCCATTTCATCACAACACCAGGTCTTACAAAGATTAATTTATTTAACCTACTTAGCCTCTGAATCTTAAGATATGGTCTCACAAAAGTTGTAGGTAATGATGTTGGGGTCACTCAAAAATTTGAATCATCTAATGTACACCATCTTATGAAAAGTTATGCCCAAAATACAGAAGTAGTATCATTTTCATCGAGAATTGGAACACCATATATAACGTTTTTAAGGGATGTTACATGCATTTTGTTTTTGATTGTTTATTTATTTCTTTCCTAATCAATTGGCCCATGTAGAGAATGAACTTTGCGCGAGGTGGTGTAAGGTGGTGTTTATATTTATTACTTCATCAATAAAATATCAAAATTTAACAAAAAAAAAGAGGATAAATTTAGTTGCCAACCCATATACGTTTTATTGGGTTCTTTTTTAAATATTTTTCTAACCTAAATAGGTTTTTTTTTTATTTTATTTAAAAAGGATGTCCAAAATAATAAGAAATAATTAAAAGATTGTGCACACAAAAAATACTACATATTATTGGGGCATATACATAAAAAATAAATAGTAAATGATAATTTTGGTCGAGTTCTTATCATATATTTTTTCTTACCATATATACCGGATTTCTTAATTTTTGAAATGTATTTTTCTCTTACCGTATATTATAAGACTCCTTAATTATTAATTCTCCTAATATAACTTGTCAATATATCTTAGGATTCCTTAATTTGAAAGTATATTTTCTTCTTACCATATATTACAGGACTCCTTAATTATTAAATCTCCTAATACCTCATATCATATATTTTAGAACTCCTTAATTTTAAATATTATATAAATAGTTAATTAACAATGTTGGAAATATAGCAAATGACAATATTGTCTATTATAAAGTCTTTTAATGAAGGACAAAAAGTTCAATCAACATTTTCTAAGGACCTTCATGCTTTTAATATAGTATAGATAAACAAATAAGAAAAAGAACAAAAAAACTAAATGAAATTAGATCATGATGGGAAGAAAAGAATTAAATGAAATTAGAAAACAAAAAGAAATAAATGAAATGAAAAAAGAAAAAAAAAGAAAGGAAATTTATCGATATCAAATTCGTAAAAATAAATTCTTACTAGCAGTTGTTTATAATTTAAAAATGAAAAAAAGGCCAAAATATTCTTAAACTAAAGAAATTGAACAAAAATTTTATCCGTTAATATTTTGGTCCAAAATGCTCATTTTGTTACTTTTGGGTCAAAAATACTTTTTTTCTAATCAATATATATGTTTCTTTTTCTTTTAAAACACATTATTTTCTAAATAAAGAACTTTTTTTTCTTATTTTTTATATTTTTAAAATCTCTTTAACTAAAATAAAAGTGGAAAATAATCTTTTTTCTTCTGTATTTTATCAATTAAAATATAATTATCCATATACCTTTTAAACTGATAATATAAGTCATATATATAAGATTCATTAATTTTTATTTCGATAGTGATTAATTTTTGTTTTAATTCTTTTTTTTTTCTTAATCTTTTTTGAATTGAAGTAGGATATACATTTGCGAATATATTCCTTGCTTTTAAATTTAATTGGGAAAAAAAGGATAACAATAACTCCATCGATGATATTTTAAAGACATTTTACAGTTTGAACAATGTAGTAATTTTTTGTGTTTATGACATTATGATTATTGTATCTTAATTTTAAACCAAGGATAATATTAACAAATGTTTATCCTTCTTCAAGTTAAAACATATTAAAACCTAAAAATATTCCTTATTTCATTTGAATTTTCTTAATCTTTATATAAATGAAAATTAATAATGCATTATTATGATTTTATATATATATATATGAAAATTAAAAGACGGGTTACAATATTTTTATTAAAAAAAGAGTGTATTTTTTTTAAAAAGAAACAATATATTCATAAGAAAAAGAATATTTTTGACCCAAAAGTAACTGTAGGAAATTTTTGGACAAAAACATTGATAACAAAAATATTTTTGACCAAATTATTAATGAAATATATTTTTATTCAATATTAGTGTGTGAATATTTTTGTCCCTATTTCATTTTACTATATTGAGTGAGCATAAAAATAAATAAATAATGGGGAGGAAGATCCATAGTATTTCAGTTTTGCCACTGTGGCGGTTTAGGGATTTGGCGAATAGAACTTTTGAGGAGGGAAAACAGAAAATGTTTTGATGATCAGCATTTTGAAAAAAACAAGAAAAGCGATCTTTTTGATGAACATAAACACAGTTCCGACTTGGTGGGTTTAAAATCTTTTCCTAGCGACAGTCCTAGGGCCTCCAAATTATGGTAAGTTTCTTGGTGCTTCCGCTGTTTTCTTGCCGGTTCTGTGTGATTGGGCGGGTTCCAATTTTGATTATTACTACTACTACAGTACTATTTTATAGGGCTGATAGGGAAAGGAAGTTAGATGATGTCCTTAGGATAAAATAATAGAGCCTGTTTATTTTCCCAAAATAGCTTTTGAGCAGTTTTGAATTTTTTTTCTCCTTTTGCAGTTTTTGTTATATTAAGCCAAAATAACAAAAATAATCCAAACAGGATGGTTTTCATGGAAAATGATTTCCTAGAAAAAGTTTTCTTGAAAAACAAGTGGTGTTTGGTAAGTAAGCAAGAAAATATTATCCCAAAAATATTTATATATTATCTAGCAAAACATTATGGAGATGAGATGGCATGAGTAGTGGAGGTTCGAGGTTGGTGCGGGGTGGTATGGTCAAGGGGTGGATTAGGTGGGTGGGGAGGAGATAATAAACTTGTAATGTTAATTATGCAACTTGTTTTCTCTACTTCTGTTAGAGAAGTCATTTTCCTCATTTTTAAGGAACTTGTTTTCCTAGAGAAATTGTTTTCAAAACATTTTGACAAACAAAACATAAGAAAATTGTAAAACAATTTCCAGAAAATGATTTCCTCCGTACCAACAACACCCTAAGTGAAAAATGTTAAAGCGGAAGAATGAGTTGGTGATATTTTTTTTTACTCTTAGTGTTGTGTTTATCTACTGATCATCCACCAGATTTGGGTTTTCTTGAATGTTTTAGTTTTGTATAGCATCACACAGAGAGAATTATGTTTTTGTGTTTCTTGACCTGTGTTGCAAGTCATTGAAAAGGAACAAAGCTTTGTTGTTTGGACTTTTGCATTTATTGGCAACAATTCCCTTATTTACCTGCTACTTATGGAAAAAAAACACTTCTTTGTTTACCTGCTGTTTGGTAGACCAATAATATAGCATTGGGCAATACTATGCAGATTAATGGTTCGTAAATAGTATATATCCTTAGATCCATGTTTGTTTGATTGAAATGAGATATATGAACTTTATTTGAAAAACCATTTTTTGCTTGCTACTGGGTAGCTTTCTTTCTGACATTATCGGTGGATTGTAGGCTGTATGACTACATGTAAAGGACAGTTTGTTATTAAGTTTCTTATATAAATACAACCTCCTCTATGTTATGGCGTGATAGTGGACCTGAATATGTCAAAAGATCATACATATTTTTACGGGCGTATCCAAGATTTGATCTTTATGCATTCAAAGTCCATAATTCTTTGAAGATATGGGTTTGAAACATTGATTTTTACATATGGTCTATATGAAATATTGTGTGCGTCCCTATAGGCTATAACTATACATCTGTCACCATCTATTAGCACATAAAGTGAAATTAACATGTTGATAATTGCAAATTGGAAAAATTCCCACATGCACCACAAATGTGGCTAGTTTTACTTCAATCTAGTGTCAATGCATTCATTTGCGATAAGTTTACCTCCATGATTTGCCTCCCTTTAATAATTGCCATTTGTGCATTATCCACCAACTTATGATTTGCTCTTTTGAATCTTTCTGCTAGTAACTTTGAAATGATCTTTTAGAAGCTACTAGTCAAGCTTATGGGCCTAAGATCTCTCAGTTCCAAAACAACTTTCTTCTTAGGGATCAGAGCAATATAAGTGAGGTTGAAGCCTTTTTCAATCTTCTCCTAAGTAATGGAAAAGATACATGGCCTTCACTATGTCTTCTGTAATCATTAACCATCATCTTTCGTAGAAACTCATGGAAAGCCTATCTGGACCTAGATGCTTTGTCACCTACACATGCCTTATAATCTCCAGGACTTCATCTTCTCCAAATGGTCTTTGGAGCCATATTTCTTCCTCTTTGCTAATTTTAGAGAGTCACCATGCTTAACCTAGCTCTCCTGTTTTCCCCATTAGCATACAGGTTTTGATAGAACTTCAAATTTGTTTGATGTCCTTAGGATCCTCCTTCATTATAAGATTAATTCTAAACTCCCAATGTGGCTGTATCTCTTGTGAGCATTTGTCATCTTCTGAAAATAATCTAGTATTAGTATCACCTTGTTTCAACCATAACATTCTTGATTATCTCCAAGTGACTTCTTCATATTTAGCTATGTCTTCCAACTCCATTTGTAAATTGATTATAAGAACCTCCTCTTGAAGTGTCCAATTTTGTTATTCCTTTTCCACTGTCTAGATGAGTTGTTTATACTAACAGCTAACTGCTCACTTTTCCTACGATCTAAACTCGAAAGTTACTTTTATTCCACTGACTCATCTCCCTTTTATTAGCAGCAGCTTCTTTGACAAAATAAATTTTGGTCTACCTTCATTCTATAAGGTTGTCCACCATTCTTTCACTTTATCCACAAATTCCTCCACCTCCAACCACCAATTCTCGAATATAAAGTATGATCTGGTTCTTCCCCAATTTCAACAGAGCAATTGCAAAGGGACATGATCTGACTTTAGTCTTGGTATTAACTCTTGTATGATCATTCTGAATTCCTCATTTCATTCAGAGGATAATAGGAGTCTATCAATTCTTGAAACACTTTCTTGACAGTTTCCTTTGAACCATGCATATTTCCCCACAAGTGGTGGATCTATAAGTTCTAGTTCCTCTTTACCATTTGAAAATTCACTCATTGACATAAACTCCAAATTTCTTAGCTCATTTTCCCCTTGGTCTACTTGCCTCCAGGATTGGTCTGAAATAGTCTTTGTTTTGTCTCTTCTTATCAATATTCATTAACATTTTCTGTGATTCTTGTTCATAGCCTTGAAATTCAACACCATATTGTTTCTCAAAGAAAATACATTCTTGTGGACCATAAAGGTGCCTCCATCTCAGTTTGTTGTCTTTGAAGTTCCTATGCTTCTTCTAGAAACATCCTTCTTATATTATGTTGTTCGAATTCCTCTTCTGATAATGGCTGCTCATTAACTAATATATCTTCTTTCCCTTAGATTGCGATGGGAATAATTGTTGTTACATTGTTATCCTTGATTGTGAGTTGGTCTTCGAGGAACTCGTCATTTTGGACCACTATCATCGCAAGACTTGAACCATTTTTGCTGTAATAATTGTTAGCTGTAGTTCAACAGAGAGAGGATCAAATAGGATGTCTGGGTTAGTGTTCACTTTGTCTTTATCCATCCAGATAAGAGAGTTGGTTACAAGATCCCTGGAATTGGCTGCTGGTGCAGAGGTCCTTCATATAAGCCCTTGAAAATTAATACGCCTTTTGGACTTGCATGCCCAATACTTGTTGCCTCATCTACCCCACATGGTAATTCCAAATTTGAATTATTCCTGGGGTCACTTTTCCAGATCCATTAATGCTTTTAACTGATGGTTCATGGCCCTTTGCGCCTAATTGACTGGTGGTGATGAGATTCCAGCTGTCTTCGTTGGTGATATGACTTAGCATTTTTCATTGCTCCTTATTCTTTGCATGCACTGGCGACATGATTCTGGTCATTTCTTACTGTAGGAGACTTTTCAATCTAAATAGATATAGTGAAAACATGAACTCCAACTTTGGTTTCTATATATCTATGAGTTTTCTTTGGTGGCCTATAAACTTCGTTCGATTCACCTGCCACATGGATTACCTACTTCTTCCAAAATGGTTTGTGGCCATAGGTATAGAAGGAAAACCAGGAGGAAAGGATAGTAGGGCAGTAGTCCATCTCTGTTGGGAACAGTGGTGGTTGGGGACAGGATAGGGCTCTATTTATTTTTAATGAAGCTGAAAACCATTAGTTGGAATATTAGGGGTATGAATGATGGAGAGAAGAAGAATTATAGATTTGCTTCTAAGAAGATGGAATGCATACATTGTTTATCTTTCTGAAACAAAGTTAAGTGGCTTGAGTGAGGAAGATATTAAATATGTAGGGAGATCCAGGTGGAGCGAATGGGTTGGAATTGGAGGTTCAAGGTAATAGCGGGGAAATGTGGTGTATTGGGAGAAGAGGAGGTGGAACTATTGGGACAAATATGGGGGACATCATTCAGTTATATATTCCGGGAAGAAGAAAGTACTCGCTTTCAATTGGCTGCAATTTATGACTTGATTTTGTTACTATCCTCAATTTTTTTTAATGACTTGATTTCATTGGCGTGGGTAATTGATGAGGATTTTAGTGTTGTCTGATTTGATTCAAGGAATATCAGAGTTAGGAGGGACTTCTTCAGAATCATTAATGGATTATCATTACTAGACCCCCCACTTCATAGAGGCTCCTTCAAATGGTTTAGAGGAGAGAATAATCAATGTGCTTCCAGAATAGACATGTTTTTGTTTTTTGAAATTTTGGATGAGTAGTTTAAACTGATCAAACAAAGATTACGTCAACATTTTTCCTTGATCCCAATGTTTTTTACCTTTTCCCCACTAGCTATGCTCTCAAAATCTCCAAAAAGAATGAAGAGCATGCATCAGATTTTCTTTTATTGCACAACTGGGATGAATCTGTTTGTTTTTGTAATTGTTGCACTAGAAAAATCTGCACTTAATTATCTTATTTTTAGTTGTCCGAAATATACCAAACAAACTCAAAATTGGACGAAATTAATTTCTATGAGTCACAAATAATGATAAGGACCTAACCATGTGGTCAAATTACCTTTTGATCACATATGCACAAAATGAAGGGTCTAGTTATTTTGTTTTTTCTAAAAATGCTATTTCTGCTGAATGCGTCCAAAACCTGCCTGAACCACCATGGAATCTAACCAAATTTTACAAACAAGTTCCAATTAGCTACTGAGCTACCAGAAGTCTCGGAACATGATTCAGAATTCTAAATCTAAAAACAGCGGGTCACACAGAAATAACAGCATTGGCACCCTTCACTAATACAGTCGTAACTTTTTGTACAGATGTCGGAATGACAGACGATTTGAATATCTGGAAACTAGATTCAAGGGGCTACTACTCTTGTCAATACATCTTCACCAAATTCTTTATAGATTGAGAACAGATATCTTCTCAAGTCAGGTCAAGTGCAGAAAATCACGTTGCAACACTTCAAATCTTTCAGCACTTGGTCCAAACACGCTGAAACTCAGCCAAGCCCCTCAGGTCTCCTCCAAATCATTCTGACAAGTCCAAATGCCCTATATGGATTGGTCCAAGGACTCAAAACACAAGGGGAAAATCTACAACACAGTGGACTCTCAAGTCAAATTTATGAACCTTGAACTCCAAATATTTATGCAATAGTGTCAAATTGCACCCTGGCCTCTTGGGCTCCAATCCAAACATACACACAAGTCCAAAATCATTATACGAACCTATTGGAACCTTCAAATGATGAATCTAAGTTCATTTATTCAATATGTTGACTTTGGTCAACTCTCTTAATTTTAGGTTTCTAGTTGAATAATGAGCAACATATCCAGTGCAATCCCGTGGGGGTCTTGGGAGGGTACTTTTATGGGGGTAGAGAGGCTGTTTCCGATAGACCCTCGACTCAAAAGAGAAGAAGAATTCGAAGCACGATTATTAGGAAATATGAGAGCAAAACACATACAAAGCAAATAGAGCAACATATTGTAATAAACACTGAATAATAAAGGAATATGTGATTCCTAAAGATGATTACGAATAAGGATAGGAAGCTAACCCCGTGCCTCTCCCACATGAAATGCGACAACTCTCGGCTATCCACTAACCTTCTACCTGAATCCTTGACGTCCATACCTTCCTATCCAGGGTCATATCCTCAATATGTTGAAGTTGTGTCATGTCCTTTCTTCACCTCCTTCTAGTTTTTCTTTGGCCTACCTCTATAGCCAACCTTTCATACCTCCTTACGGGCGCATCCACGCACCTCCTTTTCACATACCCGAATCATCTCTATCTCTCTTCCCTCATTTTGTTCGCCATGGAAGCCACTCCCACCTTGCCCCTCATAACTTCATATCTAATCACCTCTCTCCTAATATGCCCACACGTTCATCATCCCTGTTACATTCATCTTCTGAACGTGGGAGTTCTTGACTACCCAACACTTCGGCCCATGAATTAAAGTTGGTTGAACCACCACTCGTAGAACTTACCTTTTAAGCCTTTGTGACATATTCTTATCCCGTAGAATCTCTAATGCGAGCCTCCATTTTATCTACCCCGCCCAATGCGATGTGCGACTTCCTTATCAATTTCTCCCTCTCCTTGGATGATGGACCCAAGATACTTGAAACTTCCCTTTGTGGATATGACTTATGCATTGATCTTCACTTTCACCTTCTTCAGGCGTTATGTCACTAGACTTAACACTCCAGACACTGTGTTTTAATCTTGCTTAACCTGAAACCTTTACACTCCAATGCATGTGTCCAAACTTTTAGTCTATCGTTACCTCCACTACAATTCTTGTCAATCAATACTATGTCGTCTATGAAGAGTATACACCATGACACCTCACTTTGGACATGCCGTATGAATTCATCCATCACTAAGGCAAATAGGAACGGACTAAGGGTTGATCCTTAGGGCAACCCAATCGTGATGTGGAAATGTTTGAAAGCACCTCCCATTGTTCTAACCCAAGTCTTGGCTCCATTATGTATGTCCTTAATTGCCCTGATATACACCACATGTACACCTCTGGGCTCCAAACGTCCCCAAAGGATCTCCCTAGGGACTTTATCATACGCCTTTTCCTGGTCAATAACACCATGTGTAAGTCTTCTTTCTGTCTCTACACCTCCAACAATCTCTTTACCAGATGAATTGATCTGTAGTTGATCGTTCCGGCATGAAACCAAAATTGGTTCTTAGAGATATACACTTACCTTCATTAAGTTGATCTTTCATTTGCCTTTGATGTGCTCGTGAACGGGTACGATAAGGGTGTGGGTACTTTGTTGGTTCTTCAAAGTACACTCAAAAAAAGGAGCAAAATACTTGACGTTATCATATGGGATCCTTGCACACACACCCATACACGATATATATCCAGAAAAAGATCAGTGTAACATGAACGCATATCGGTAGCTATCCATGTGACATACTCCTTCCCCCTTTTTTATATCCCAATGTTTGATTGTGCACGAAGTGTAAGAAAAAATGAAAACTTTTGTAATATACCAAAATCATCCTTGGGGCTTTCAGTCTTAAACTTGTCATGATATTTCTCTAGCTGCAAGAGCATGTCATTAAGGTAAACATGGAGCTAAGAGTTTTCAAATATAGAAAGGTTTCATTGCCCCATTAACACTTATGTGATTTGTTTGGAGAGAGAAACATGAGAGCTTTTGAAGGGGTAGAGTTTTATTTTGCACAATTGAGGAATAACCTCTTATCCCTTGTTTCCTTTTGGTTCACGCATGAGGTTCCTGGATAGAAGATTGGGTATCAATTTGTAGAAAATCGTATCTTTTTGTAGGCTTTTTTACTTTTTGGTATACTATTTGTATACGAGTTTTTTGCCCAAACACTTCAGTAAAATTTTACGTCATAAAAAAAATATTGAAAGGTTTCATTCTTTTTCGGAACATTCTAAAAAAGAAAATATTTCACATAAAAATTAAACAGATAGCTGCTAGATCTTACTTTTTCTTGGTTGGGCTTAAGAGCTCGGTGAGCCTACGTTATATGACTTCAAGTGAGAACACATTTTACTCAACTTGAACTCAGCAAAAAATTTGATGAGCCAGATTACTGGCTACTCAGTGCTCCATACCTTAAGTCTGCATCTTTGCATACTATGGTTTCTTTCCTGTCTAACAAGAACTTGGATTCTCTGTGCAGTCATATATTTCTTGCATAATGATATTATGTATCTTTAATTTGTTTTATTGTAATTCACTGCAGGGCACACTATGTTTAACTTGTGGTGACAAAGGATTCACTAATGCATTTGTTTTCTGTGTGAAATGCCTAGAAGTTGCTGTGCACCGGTAAGTTAGATCAACAACTGAATGTCATTGTTATAGGTCAAACATTGTACTATCAATGGTCAAACATTGTACTATCAATGGTCAAACATTGTACTATCTTTTTATTGCAATTTAATCTCTTCCTTGATCTTTTCAGTCACGGTTTGGGTCGTGACCGCCACTAAGTGAGGCTTGAGTCTTGACTCACCTAGCAATCCTACCCATTTTCATTGCAAAAATTTGTTAGAGTTTCCTCTGTACCAAGAGCATTCCAATAATCCTTCTTTTAACCAATTACCACAATACATACAAGATCCGCCAACATCTACAACTATAACTCAAAGACACTAACGATCAAATATTCAATAGTGAATCGATACAAGGCTCGCAAAAGAAGTTCTACAATTCCCGTGACTGACTTGTGGATTATAACACTAGAGAAATGTCAAAATATCATGACGGAAAAGTCAAACAAAACAAAAAGAGATAATGCTCTCTCCACTATTGCAATTGGGTCGTTGCAATTATGGGTTGGGTGTCTTATTGTCCAGGCAGTATTGATTGTATCTCTCTCTCTATTAGTGGGTCACAAGTCTGGTTCAGTCCAGGACAACTAACAAATTTGTGAAGATGAGAAGAGGGGGTCAATTAATGTGAGCGGTGGGTGGAAATCAACTTGGTGAGAATTATATATGCACATACATATACAATTTCAAATTAAAGTAATATGGGGGTAAAAGTCACAAAATACATTAACTGAGCATCAGTACACATACTTTGCAATTTTATCAAATAAGTTTTGCCCAAGTTGTGAGGGAGTTTCCAAAGAATCAATATCGGACTGTCTATGATTATCACCATGGCTGTCTATAGTAGAGTCTTAGTGTGAAATATAGTTATTGGTAGTTTTCTCTAGTATAAGGTGCTCCAGGCCTATCGTGTTTTGCCGTTGGATAACAATATATAATGTTGCTACCCATTACAAGTATTATATCTCAATATGCATATGTCATATATATATGCATATCAATTGCTTACACGTATTCTTCAATAATCACTCAGTGATAACACCATAATAACATATAATAGCCGTAATCATCTCATGTGAGCATTCAATAAGTTTTTATTTTTGAAAACTGGTAACTTGTATTCCTCAACATTAAGGGGTCATTTGGTAGCTGATTAGAGTTATGCAGGTATTAGTAATACATGAATTAGTTATGATAAAATTTATGTATTATTTTATGTAGGGAATGGAGGGTTCAGTTATTCATGTATTAGTTATTCTATCTTCTATCCTGCATAAAATTATACGTAGATTCCCTTATAATTTATACATGTATTAGTTATGCTGATTTGTAAATTGCATGAGGTAGTGGTAAGGTCTGCGTACATCCTACCCTCCCCAGACCCCACTTCTAAGATTTCACTGGGTATGTTGTTGTTAGTTACGCAGATTTGTAAATTGCAAATCAAACACCCTATTAATATTATACATAGTCCTAACCAACTACCAAACATGGTATTACTTATGCAAAATCTAATACATGTATAATATTTCTTCTAACAAGCGACTAAACGACTCCTAAGGGTATGCTGACCACCTCACCAAAAAATGCGCTTACAAGGAGAATATTAATTGCGAAACTCCTAAGAAGTCCACTATCTGTACTTCTTCTATACATTGCTCTTTACACCAAAAATATAAAAGTTTTAATACAATTCCATTTAATCTTTTATATGGAACTAAATCCGCCTTGAAAAAATCCATTTCTCTCCTTCCATCTATTCCACCAAATACAAGTTGGTACCGTTTTTCTAAGTTGCGCGGATTCTTCATTTTTGTAGCCGCACCCATGTCGACACGAGACGGGTGCGGGTGTGGAATACGTATGGGATTCGGTCAACCCACATTAGATACTTTGACCAAGAGTCCATGGACAACCCACATCAGATACACCAGACGGGTGCGGGTGCGGGATACGCATGGGATTCGGTCAATTCACATCAACTACTTTGACCAAGATACTTTTCCTCTTGGTCAATATTTGTTGCTTCATGTTTCAAGCCAAACAGAGAGATGCTAAATATTCAAGCGGTTGTGTTCCGATTTTTGGTAGACAGTAGCAACGATCTGTAAGGGGAGTTGGTAGAAGGCCTTGAATAACTTTCTTTTTCTTTTCTTAGGGGAAGAATATCTTTATCTTTATAACTAGATTTTTATAATATTGAATGTTTTTAGCCGAATCCTCGCACCCGTATCCATACTCGGATTTGTATCCCTGAATCTTAAAATTTAGATTTTGCCAAATCCGACTCTCGGACACCCGCACCTGAGTCCGAGCAACTTAGCCGTTTTCCACCAAGTTTTTTGACTCTTACTCCCACCTCTTCTTACCCAGCAGCTTAGTAAATCCGCCGTGTGCTCTGGCATTGTCCATTCCATCCTAGCCAAAAAGATTAAAAAAATGCCAAAACTTGTTCAGTTACTTTACAATGAAGGAACAAGTGACTATTTGTTTCTGCTGCCTCCATACGTAAAGGGCATCTGGAGGCTATCTGAAGTTTCTTCTTCTGTAGTGCCTCATGGGTGAGACATTCTTTCTTCACCACTAGCCAAGTAAGACATTCCACCTTTGTTGGTTCCATGCTTTTCCAAGTAGCTTTCCATGGACACTTGGGACTTTCTGCCATCTCAAATAGACTCCTCTTGTAAACTTTATTCACTGAGAACTTCCCATCTTCATCGTGTCTCCATCTAATTGTGTCTTGTCCAGTGGTTGTCCCAGTAAAATTTCCCACTCTTCCTAACAATTCGACCACCCTTTCTACTTCCCAATCATTCAACAGTCTCTTGAAGATTAGATTCCAGCCTTGTGCTGTCCACTTTTCATCAAGTGTGATGTCTGGATTTATGCAGATGGCAATTAGATCAGGGAAAGTTTCCCGCAATGAGTCTTGTGTAGTCCAGTTGTCTTTCCAGAATTTTTTTTTCTTCCATTACCCTCATGGTAGCTTATATTCCTACTTAGAGGTGCCCATAAGGACCTAATAGTTCTCCAAACTGCTACTCCAAAAGTGTCTCTGACTTCATCAGTTCACCATTGCTAATTCTGCCCATACTTCTGTTGAATGACCTCCTTCCAAAGGGCCTGGCCCTCCTTGTTATATCTCCAAAGTCATTTCATGAGTAAATTGTTGTTTTGCAGCTTCAAGTTTTTGACCCCCATACCTCCTTGTTTTGTTGTACTATCTCCCACTTCACCATATTAAACCCTTTGGCCTCTTTGTTGCCATGCCATAGAAAGTTCCTTCTCATTCTGCCCAGAGCTTTGATTACCTTACTTGGCAGGGGAAATTTTGGCATCACATATGTTAGTAAAGAGTCCAAAACAGAGTAAAATTAATCTGCCTCTTAAAGAGAGATATTGTCACTTCGACAATGCCAACTTCATTCGGTTTTCTCAATAATACCATCTAGAGCCATCAATATGGGATAGGCTCGTTGGGTTAGCCAGCCCAACCCATGATTTCATAGGGTTGAACTAAGATTTTTGGAGCCCAAAATGGTTTTTTAGCTCGGTCTGAGTAAGCCCACTGACCCGTGGGGCTTGAACAATGTGAGTTGAGCCTGCCCGTGGGCCAAATAAAAATAAAATAGAATACTATAAGTAAATTATAATAAGAGGAACTCAAACTCAAATTTAGTAAGTTATATTGTTATTTGTTAATTGTTTAGTTTGCTTATTAATATCTCTATTGATTCGAGTGGTATCATGTCAAAATTTATTTAGTTTCACAGAAACTTTTTGTCCAAGAAGATCATTTCCCTGTATGGTTGTACCCAAGATATTTGCATAGTAATACCATGTAATATTATCTTGTAAATAGTTATGTTAATATTTTTAAATTAGCATTTAAATTTAAAAATTATAAAAAAATATATTTTTTTCAATATGTGGGCTGGCTCGGCATAGCCCGCAATCCACCTAATGATGGGTTTGGGTTTGATGTTTCTGACCCACCAAAAAAAGGGGCCAGGCCTGACCCATCAAGTTTCAAAGCCTGTGTGGGCTAGCCCGGATGGACTGGGCTGACCTATATTGCCAGCTCTAATACCATTCCAGATTTCAAGTGCTTGTGTTTTGAACCCAAAAGCATCCCAAGATATGCAATAGGTAGCTTTTCCACCCCATAACCCAAAATGAATGCCAACAGCTGAATTTGTGCAGCATCATTGATGGGAACAATGTTGTCTTCCCTCCGGTTTACTTTCAATTCTAGTATAGCTTGAAAAATGATTAGCATCATCCTGAGATAACTTATTTGCTCAGGCTTAGCATTACAGAAAACTACTTTGTCATCCGCATATAATAAGTGGCATATTTCCAGTATCTCATCAACCTGTTTTCAGTTCTGAAGCCTTGTATCCATCTGTTTTCTGTAGCTATTTTTCCTTCGGTTTAGCCTGCATTACTTCGCTTTGTGTTCCAGTCATTCATATGGGTCTTTTCTTGCTATTTTTGGCCTGAAATCAAACTAATCATATCCATTAGCTAATCACAACCATCATCAATAAATACAGCCCTAAATCACCACCCCACACTTAGAGCATTTGTTCGTCCTCGAACAATCTATCCTATCCTCTATAGATCCCATATCAAATTAGTGCTAGTTAATAATGTTACTCACAAATTCTAATTCCCTTAGACAGTTTAATCATGATCTAGAATTTACTCATTCAAGCACAATTTTTGACTCAAGACTCTTCATGCAAACTTCACAATTACTAGATTAACCCTTTATCACATATATAGGGCCAACATGCTACGATGCAAATACTGAAATCATCAAGTGACTAGTTCTAACTATTAAATGCCCTCACAATCATGGAATTGCCCATTTTTCACTCATTATCAATATCATATCAGTGGGCATGAGCATATCAAATCTCTTACTCTCAGAAATAAATTCAAGACATATCAAGACATACCATAGGCTTGCCAATAGTGTACTACTACGTCAAACAAAGCATAGAATTGTAAGATCACAAGGACGTTTTCAGGTTGTATTGTCGGCTAAGGGACAAGTAGAATTTATTTGGTTGCAAATAGTGACCACTCTTCTCTATGCACTTTAAGACATTGACAAGATCAATAAGTGCTCCTTTCTTACTTAAACCTACTTTGAACTTTCCATGATACTTCCTCACATTTTTCTACTTCCTTTGAACAATCCCTTTTCTTTACTACTTAGTAGTTACAAGGATGCTTTTTAATTTTTCCCTTTTTTTTTTCTTTTTTCCCACTTCTCAACTTTTTATAGTCAAGTCATATAAGAAACAATTTTTCTTACTTCTCTCATCCTTTATTTATATCAAGCATAAATATTTTCATAATTTGGGCCCTATCTTCCATCTCTTTTCTACCACATAACCTTACTTCTCTAAGTTTATTCACTTTTTTCTTTCTCATCTCTTTTTCCATCTCTAAGTCTTTCAACTCAAAGTGCATTACTACTTGATAGTTACAAGGATGCTTTTCACTTTCTCTGTTTTTTCTTTTTCTCACACTCACCTTTTTATAGTCAAGTCATATAAGAAATAATATTTCTTACTTCTCTCATCCCTTGTATATATCAAACATAGATATTTTCATAATTTGGGCCCTATTTTCCATTTCTTTTCTACCACATAACCTTACTTCTCCAAGTTTACCTTTTTCTTTCTCATCTCTCTTTCCACCTCTAAGTCTTTCAACTCAAAATGCATTAAGGACTTTTGGATCAAAATCTGAGGCTAATCAACAAAAGGGAATTAGGCTATATAATAGCTGCCAAAGTAATAGGCTTATAGACTCAAAATGAGTTAACTAGGGATAATGTAAGGGCTGGTATCACAATATAGTCAATGAGTTTAAACAAGAAAGGCCTTGATCACCTCAAACAATTTCACACCAAGTTCATCATTTTGCACACACAGGGCAAGTTCTAGATGTATTAACATGAATGAATGCACAAACGCTCACCACGCATGGCACCTTAACAGTTTCGAACTTCGCTACTTAAGACTCTAGTCTTTACAACTAACACATTGGATGCTATGCATTATTAAGCTCTATTTTTGTTTGAGTCTTATTCTAGATAGTATTTGAGTCTACACTTAGGTATTTCTTTTTAAACTCCCATGAGGTCTAATAAAATCTTTTTATGCAGAGCACCTTATTACTAGTGACGGACTTCATTGTTCTAAGGTTTCTAAGACCAAAAAGATCTAAACTAAACTACTCCTAAAAAAAATCTAAAAATAAGATCCTAGTTGGTTCAAAGGGATTATCTTCTTGAAAAGTACAAAAAACAAAAGTCGAGCAACCCAAATAAAAATCCATAATGAAAACATAAAATATTAATAGAACAACATAACTAACAGCCCATAATATCAGAATAATTACAACCCATAAACATTCAAACCAAACAGAAGGATAATAACAACCCAATTCATCATCAAAATGAGCAATACAACTTGATAATGAAGAAAACATATAAGGCATGGAGATGAATATACCCTACAACCTCTAGAAAATACAAAATATAGGGAGAAATATGACATGTTTTTCTCCACCCCATACATAAATCATCGCATTGTCCTCGGTGCTCAAATCAAATAACTCAACTGGGGTAAGAGAGAAAAGAAATAACTCCCTGGTATAATCCTCCTCCGCTGCAGCGTCATCTTCCTCCTCTCCATTAGACTCTGCATCAGAGTCCTCGTGTTCTATCTCCTCATTCATGGGAATGTCGTCATCAACTGGTTCCTCAAAGTCTAGGCCTATTCAGCACAACCTTTGGGCACTAGTACTTAGTGGATACTCAATAGTGGAGTTGCTGCATCTCATCCTATGTAGGAAGGCGTCCTTCACATCTTAGCTGAAGCATAAACAAGCCATACATGTGGCTCTGATAGCTGTCTGTGCCCGCATTGCACTCGGAAATGGACATTGCTAGCCCATGCTGAGTATCCGGATCCTTGGACGTCGTCACATTCACCCCCTTAGAGTTGCGAGGTGGTCTATAATCAGCGTCCTCCTCTAGAGCATTCTGGCTTCTCAAGAAGCCAATCAGCAAGCTTCCAAAACTGAACCGCAGGCGTTTGAGGAACTTGAATATCCTCATGGCACCCTTCAATACTATCCCAACATTAAACTCCTTCCCATCATCAAGGCAAACACAACAATCACTCTATCCCTAGAGATATGAGTCATGTGCTTCCCTGAAATCAAGCAGCTGCACACAATGTGAAGCCAAACTCTGACCTCTCTGTTCAGGTGTGCGTAGGGGAAGGTTTGGTGCCTTCCTGTCGGCTGGTGTCGGACCCATCTGACACCTGATTGTGGCCCACATAGAGTGTGGCGGATCTCCTGAAATGGTGGCCTTTCTCTCAATCCCTTCATTGGCCATGGGTCCGCTGCTGGTGTATGCAGATATTCATTAAGGTTTGTGGCTGTAAAGTCCACTTTGTGGCCTCAGACATTCACTATGTGGCTGCAGTAACAAAGGTCCTAGTTAGCGCAGAACTCCCTCACAAGGCTGAGTTTGCACTCCCACTGTTCTTCGTAAATGAAATCAGGACCAAGGGCATTCACCCTCTCAAAAATGCGGGGTGATTCAGCCCGCAAGGTTGTCCCTATCCACTCTCTCATTAGGAAGGTATTTAACCTTGTTAGTCCGATTCCACTTTTATCCCTTTGGTTCTGCAATCCAGTGTATGCCGAACTGGGTGTATGCGTGTGATAGGCAAACGAAGTAGTGTTCCCTTGTGAAGTCTTTCCCTAGCGAGATCGTTTACTGCTAGCCTTGGCCTTACCCCTATGTTGGTGTGAAGACATGGTACTTGTGGATTCTAAACAACAAACATATTAGCAACAGGCCAAGGTAGCCATCTTTAAGCATTTCAACTTTTTTTTGGGGTCAATCCACACTTAACTTGCTGGCATGATACTAGTTGTATAGTTAGTTAGGTACTCGGACTTCCCAAACTGTTTGCATGCATTAGCTAGTAACTATCTTCAATGATATTGCATTAGTAGATATCTACTCTAAAAGAAGATCAAGTTGTTTCAAAGTTTAAGCACATGTCCGCCCTAATATCATCCTTTCCTTCCCCACTTCAAGTTTGGTTATCCATGTTTATCAAAGTTTCTAGCCAAACACCAACAAATTTATGATGAAACACATGTACAATACTAAATTGAAAGAAAAATCAGAGGCCTAGGGAAAGAAGTAGGAATAGTAGCAAAACAAACCTTGAAAATGTGATAAAAATCATACCTTGAAGTTTGTTGTAGTAGACTCAAGGAGTAATTGTGGTAATTGGGACTTGCTTTGAGATTTTCTTGAGGGAATCAGAGGGGTGCGACGCAAAGGGGGTTCGTGTAAAAATGATGAATTTCGTAGTTTGGGAGTATAAATAAGGGTTTCGGGTTGGGGTGCCCCAAAGTTTTAAGTGAAAATTTTTAGTGACCCACGTCGGATGCGGTCCATGTCTGGTTATCATTTAGCACTTTTATGACCTCTTCTCTCGACATTTTGTTCAGTTTCTCTCTAGCTACTGTTATTGCAAGCTCTTGATTCACTGGATCAAGTGAATTCCAAAATGCGTCTAGAACTGTTGATTCATGTAATCCATGATCCGGTTGCCTCAATAGCTTTCTGAATCTTACCCATGCATCCGATAATAGCTCATCCTCTAGTTGCCTGAAGTACAAGATACTATTGACAAATTGCGTTCTCTCTGATACTAGACTCCACTCGTGATTAAATATGTGAACTAGTTTAGGAGAGGAGTCAATCTCATCTGGTTGCAATGTTTTGAACCATGCTTATGCTTCACCGGTAAGAGAGTACATAAACATGTTAAGTTTTAATAGTTCATTAGATATTAATAGCACATATTCTCATGAAACTTCTGAAGTGTTGAGAGGATTGCTCTCCCTAGGGTTGCAAAACATTCCTTGACTCTTGAGATCTCTTTCAATTGAATCCTGCAAAGAAAGCCATGGTATCTTGGGTTTCTCAGATTCTGCATCTACTGTTGTAATCAAGAATAGACCCCATAATGTGAAGGTCTTGAAGATGCTTTGCAGATTTTGGAAGTCATCTCTTCGTTTCAGACTCTCATAGTCATCTTCCCTTCTTTAACATCAGAGTGCTCCTCCCGTAGCTAGGAAGGGACGTCCTATAATGACCAACATCCTAGAATCTGCTTCAAACTCCAGAATTATGAAGTTTGTGGGGATGATGAATATCCCAACTCTTATGAGCACATCCTCGATGATACCATCTGGTGCTAAGTGGGACCTGTTCGCCAGTAGCAAGGTGATGCTGGTTGGATTTGGTTTTCCTAAGCCAAGAGCTTTGAACACTGATAGTGACATTAGGTTTATGCTTGCTCCTTGGTCACACAGTGCAAGTCCAACACCTTATTCACCAATTTGAAACTCCCTTGATCATCAAGCTTTTTGGGAAGCCTGCTCCTTATTCCTGAACTGCACTCCTCAGTAAGTGCTCTTTCCTTGCTTTGTCCAATTTCTTTCTTGCATGCCACTGTCTTTTGCAAATACTTCATATACTTCGGCATGTTCCTCAATGCATCAATAGCTGTAATGTTGATGTGAAGTCCTTTGAATGTGTTGAAAACTTTGAAACTAGCCTCCTCTTCGTTCAGTTCCAACTTCTCGGGAGTTGGTGGAGCATTTTCTAGGGCATGTATAGTTGCTACTAGCATTCTAACATCTTCATCCTTGCTCACCTGTTCATCAACAATACTGTTTCTTGATCGCTTACAACTTCTTTTTTCAGTTCTTCACTCACCTTTACATAATCTCTGAATGCTTCTTGATCCTGTGTTGCGATAGCCATGCATTGATTTACACTACCTCCATCTGCTTTTGGATTTGCGATAGTATCACTGGGAGAGTACCCTTTTTCGTTTGCTTTATCTCTGGTGAAATTCGGCCCAGCTGAGTCTCAATCTGCTTGATAGATGTAGCATGCGTGCTTACAACATGTCCCACAAAAGATATGTCGTTGCGTAGTTGCTGCATATTGCTCTCAGTGTTTTCCACTTTCTTGAATATGCAAGACAACATGTCTTCCATTTTAGATGTTGCAGGGTCTCTCATTGAGGGTTGGTCGGTACTCTGCTGCCCTCCCCTTGGTGGCATATATGGATTAATACTTCTATGGTTGAAGCCTTGGTCCCAGTTACCTTGGTTCCATCTCTCCAACCTGTGTTATGGTCTCTGTTCCAATCTTGATTCCCTTGTCCTTGCTGCCAAGGTCCTTGATTATGGCCTTGGTAGTTCGGATGAGAACCCTCCATCTCGTTATATTGATATAGTGAGCTTCCTCCTCATAATTATGGTAGGCATCCTCATGTATGTATCCTTGATCATTAACAACTACAACATTCACCTTCTGTGTAGGGGCATGCATTACATGCTTAGTCAATAACTTCATTTGCGTCATTAACTTTACCATCCTTTCCTCTTTAGCTTCCTCTCTGCGTCTCTCTTCTGTTGAAAACTTTCAGCTTCGCTGGTATGCCAAGCCATGTTCTTCTTGGTCATCCGGTCAAGCAAAGTACTGGCCTCCTCATAAGTGTGGTCCATCAATGAACCCTCTGCAATATTGTTGGCCACAAACTTGTTGACAGTATCTAGCGATCTGTAGAAGCTCTCTAGCAATACTTCATCTGGCAGCTTGTGATTTGGACACTAAGCTACATTCTTTTTAAATTAGAGCCAAGCTTCATGTAGCCCTTAACTTGGCACATGTTTGAAGTTGCTAATCTCATCCCTAAGCTAGATACGTCTACTTGGAGGAAAGAACCTCTCCAAGAATGTACCTATAAGTTCCGTCCAGGTAGTGATGGATGCTTTTGGTAACTCCCTAAGCCATGTAGTTGCTTCACTAGTCAAGGAGAATGGGAACAACCTCAGTCTTATTTCTTCTTGGGAAATACCTGGTAGGTTGTAAGCTAGACATACCCTGCAAAGTCTTTAAGATGTTTATTCGGGTCTTCAAGAGGTAGACCATCGGATAAACCCTTTATACCTATTAAATGCAACATCGTGCTAGTGATGTTGAAAGTAGCGTTTCCCACAGTGGAGGTTTAGTGGCCCCAGCATGGCCCACTTGGAAAACAGCCTTAGTTACAACCCATGATCGTGTTCGTCACCCTCGCAAAGTTCAACATTCGTCGCATGAATGCTCTCTCTATTTCCAGGTCAATTGGAACCAAGGGAGATTATTGACTCCTAGTATCGGGCATAAACTGCGTAAAACCTTACAATGGACAAAAACAACAATCAATGTAATTTGAAAAAGAAAATAATAGCTACCTGATAAATTTCTACAAATTATAAGACTCTAAAAGATTCTCCAGCAGCGGCGCCAGAATTTTGATGTCGCCCAAACTACACCCTTTTTACGAGGGTTAAAGCGGTCGATGCAAAATACAATAAGGAATCCCACAGAGTGCATACTAGAGTTTGCTTATAATTTGTTATTTGAGATTCAAGAAAGTAACTATTATGAGAGAACTGGGGATTTGTAATTATGATATACCAACTACTTTAACTACTTGATTTTCATCAATAAAGAAGACGAACTAGGGTTACAACTCTTTAGATATCGGAACATCAATAAATGCTTTACTATTCATTCATTAAGGTGTGTTCATTGTGCAAAACTAACAAATCTATAAGTCTCAAGATCACCCTAAGTTCTTCTTAGGCACTTGGGTGTCTAATTAATTTGTTCATCCGTGAAAAGCCTCAAGTTAACTATCTCCTCTCGGTCTCAAGTTACTAGATGGTGGTTGGTAGCACTAAATCTATGTTAATGAACCTTTTTCCTAATCTGTACCTCTATGGTCAAGCAGGTCAGAGTACGAGCGATTTTTTTTTATTAGTGGTTGTCAATCATCTTTAAAGAAAGCGTTAGGTCAGAGTACGAGCGATTTTTTTATTAATGGTTGTCAGTCATCTTTAAAGAAAGTGTTAAATATGAAAGAAACTTAATACACAATGATCACCCTTTTATAAACGAATATTTTATTGTAGAGCATTCATCATCATCCCTAACCTAAGTTTCATAACCCTAGTTATGAATTTAGTTACTCATAACTAGTGTTAGACAATGATTATAATAGATTAAACTACTAGAAATCCGGAATGTAAAAGAGTAAGAGAAACATTTGATTAAAGCCACACTTGCAAGCGAATTTTGTTTGTTCCACAATAATTGTCTAAAACTGTAAAGTAAACCCTAGAAACTAAGGACAATGAATTTTATTATATAATTCTAAGTCCTAATAGCTATTCTAAATTCCGTTTCTCTGAAAAGTGTCGTCAAAAGACATAATAATAATAATAATAATAATAATAATAATAATAATAATAATAATAATAATAATAATAATAATAATAATAATAATAATAAATTATTCTAGACTCTTCATTGATGGGGTCAAAACCAGTCTGACGGACAAGGGGGTCGCGGCGTGAGGGGCATCACGAGGACCCCAAACTCGCGCCACGAGGCCCATCTCAAGTTTGTCCTCTTTTTGTTGAGTCTCTGAAGTTTAGTTTCCAGACAGGTGCGGGCGGTCCTAGAGTTATTTTTCCTTCGTTTTACCAGATTACTTCGCTTTGTGTTCCAATCCATCATATGGGTCTTTTCTGGCTGTTTGTCTTGAAATCAACCTAATCATGTCCATTAGCTAATCACATCATATCATCAATAAACACAAAGATATTCACAAGATTATACTCAGAACTAAGCTAAAATACAGGTAGCATATAGTGTTTGAATGCGTAAATACACCCCAGATCAGCCCTTCTCCCCTTATGGATAATGTTTCTAACCTCAAATCCCTAACTATTATCTCCAAAACCACTTACATTTCTTTTTGTCGCTGCTATCAATTCCATATAATTGATTGGAAATGCAACAGCTGCATTGCAAGTACTTGTTACATTCTTTTTTTTCATTTTCTATGAAATAGACGAATAAGCAAACAGAAACAATATTTGAAACATGGGTAAACAATTCTTTTGCAAGTCATACGAGTATAACAAGTTATTAACATCTTCTGAACAAATCAAGCAGTAATATAAATAACATCAAAATTGGACAAGATTATTCTTGTCAAAAAGGTTAGAGTTTTTCAAGGTACTCGATTAGACTCTCCACAATACTCAAAAACTAACTGGAAAAGAATAAACTTACCGGAATTTTGACTATTCTTTTGCAAGTCATACGATTGCTTGTGTGCTGCAACTGGTGAGTAGCTTTTTCTAATGAAAAGAAAAATATCTTTTTAAATTATTTGAGAGGGAGAAAATTGTTTAATTGACTTAATTTCCCACTTTGATTAAGTGAAAGAAAGGGAAAGAAAAGGATTAATCTATAATAATTACTGAAAGCTGAAAGAAACAAACATTGAATTGACATTTTAAGGGTCAGGAATTATTTGCAATAATGTACGGGAAGATGAAAACAACACCAAGAATTAGAATAGGCTTCACTAAGTGATTGCACAGAACTCCACATGCCTCTCTTCTCATTTATTATGGGAATACACATTTATTACTTTTTTGAAAGTAAGTTTACTTGTTAGTACAAAACTATCATTTAAATGATGGGTAAAATAGTCCTTCAATTTTTTATGAACATTTTTGTCTTTCAATTTGACTTGGCACCTTCCCATTTTTAGTATAGTATGATATGATTAGTATTGCCAAAAATTGTTTCCTTAACAATGGTCCCTATATTCCATCTTATATGACAATTCTTCCTTTTTACTTTGTTGCAAAAAGAATGTACACCTTTTCTATATTTAAAAGTCTTTAACTTGAGACTTACCATTTACCTTTAATGACATGTTTGATGTTTCTATAGCCATAAAAATATCATGACATAATTAAAACTACAAATTCTAAGGGTACTTTTGGCTTAGTCTCTCTTTCCTTCTTTCTTGCTTGCTTGCATTTTGTGTCCATTCAATGCGCTATATAAAATGAAACAGAGGGAGTAAATACTATTTTCTTGTAAAGAGAGGTGAAGGGTTTATCCAACTCACCTTGCAAAAAGTTAAGACAAAGCTCAAAGTTGGCATGTAATGGCTTCTGTTTCAATGCAGGCAGTTTGTTTTGTCGTTTGAATTCCACTAACATAGCTATTTCTGTTTTCGTTCTCTTTTCAAGTTTCCCTTATAGCAACAAACAGGCCAACAACCCTTTTTTGTTTGGAATAGTCAATGGACCAGTGGCCCTTTGTGTTTGCGTCATTACTTTTTTTGTGTATGTATGTGTTTCTATTTGTTTTTCCAGAATGGCGTGTCAATGGTCCTTATAACGAGCTGGAATGTTTACATGAACCTATGACGGAATTGTTCTATAAAATCATTGGGAACCTTTTTCCATGTGAACTGTAGTTATGTAATGGAAGTGGTGGAGAGGCCAGTACCTGTACTGATTTCTTTGTTTTTTACTAGCTTTGAATTTAAGCAAAGTAGTAACTTTTTTGTATTTTATCATCTCGGATATAACTTAAAAGTTGAGAGTTCATACTAATTCACTTTTTCTCCTTGCATTGGACATTCTTCAATGTGCTGGTTTGAAAAAACCTGCCCCTGTTTCTGTCAATCTTTGGTTTCTTAACTTTATGGATGGTTGTGTTAATCAAATATCTCCTCAAAGCGCAAGAGCGCAAGAGCGAAGGTGGATTGTGATCCCTTTCAAAATTCTAGTCGATTACTTAAGAAATTTAGTCAATAATAACTAGATAAACAGTTGAGAGCAATTGAAAACGAAGATGGATTACTGCTAATCTTTTTGTGGTTCTTTATATGGTTTGTTGATCTTTGCTTATTTTTCAGCTACTGCCTTGAAAATGTGACACTTGATGAATTTGTTTATTGGGTCTGTGATGACTGTGAAGTGAAAGAGCTAGACGAACTAAACATCGAGAAGTCTGATGCCATCACAGTAGAAAATAGGGATTGCACTAGTTCAAGGCATTGTAAAGTGAATTCTGAAGTAAAGTTTGATGTTTCTGAGACAATAAAGAGGTGTGAAGGTAGGCTTCAGCAACTTCATCATCTACCTGCTGGGATTGATTTGGTAGAGCATTGCCAGATAGCGGGTAGTACTTCAGACATGAAGATGAGCAAGGAGAAATCTAGTCCTACCTCATTGAGAGATGAGAAATATGAACCAAGACTAGTACGTAGCTCTTCTGAGCAATCCCATGAGTCACAGACAAGCATTGCATGCAGTGAACGATCTCAATCAGCTAATGTTTCTCCTTTGCCAGCTAAGCAATCAAAGGAAGAAGTTGCTGCCCCACTAGCCAAGCTAGCGAGAGAAAATTTTCAAGCTTGCCATTTGAAGAAACCTTGTGAGGGAGATGTTCAGCCTGACACACAGGGTAATTCTTCTGGCATGATTGAAAAGACAAAGAGTATATCATTGTCTGGCAATCATCATGAAAAGGAATCGCTGCCTGGAAAAGATATAAGATTAACACTTCAAACTGGAACTGTTTCCAATGAAGATCCTTCTCAATTTTCAAAAGGTGAACAGCCAAATGAACCCAAACATGCTGTCCAGGAACGAGCGCTGCCTATTGTCGATTTCATTTGGAGGTCAGAAGATATCTCATGAATTTTAGCTCAGCAAATAATCTAACTGATGGATTTATTGTGGTGCTAATGCAAATTTATCCTTTATGGTGATCTGACAGGGGTAGTTTTAACATAAGGAACACAGAGTATGAGACGTTTGATGGACTTTTAGCTCACCTATCAGTTAAAGCATGTCAAAAGGTTTATGAGGAAGCAAGCTTGTTTCCAGCTTTGCTTCAACTGGAAATGCTTCCAAAATCTGACGTATGGCCTAAGAGTTTCACCATATCAGAGCCCACTGACGATAACATCGCATTGTATTTTTTTCCATCTGACACAAGGTAATTACTTGTATATTTTCCCCATTGACCAGGTTCTTTGATCAAAATTTGGTTTATTATCCTCTTGTTTTTCTTGCTTTAGATGTGAAAAAGAGTTCGATCAGTTGGTGGAGCAAATGATTGGTGAAGAACTTGCCCTACGAGCAATTGTAACAAATGCTGAGCTTTTGGTTTTCACTTCCACAGAACTACCCCTGCTATACTGGAGTAAGTTTTTATTTGATCCTTTGTTTCACTTACATGTCCTATTTTTTTTGGTTTTCCCCGAAGATGATATGCTTGCTAAACGTGAAACCATGTTCTTGTGCTTCTCAATATTTGTCTATATTGTATTGCTAAAAAAGCATTTCAGGTCCACTTGTATGCTAGTATAAGTTCAAACTGATGACGAAGTTAACTTCATGGGGAAAAAACTGATAGAAATTGGAGAACTTTTGTTGTTGAATGATAGGAGATATGGTAATTAGAAGTCGAGGATTGGTGGTCAGTGGATATATTGGAGTTCGAGAAGGGATGATTACCAAAATAATGTTTAAGCAGAGAGACACTGCTTTTCTGTGGCTTTGAAAAGGGAGACTTCAAATGGTTCATTTTTCAAGCCAAAGCACAGGGCAGAGTGAGCTATGCTCATATTGGATCAAGTCAGTTTCTTTCGAAAGTTGCTTCTTATTATATCCTTTCAGCAAAGTGAACAAATTAAACCATCTTTCATGGTTATAAAAGATGAAGGTTTATACCTTGTCTTATTGCCCATGGGTTAATGTTTTTTGTAAACACTCTTAAATTTGACAGATGTTATTTCTCCTAAAAATATAGTTACCAGGAAGTTTGGACCCACTTGTAGTATAATATAATAAAATAAAATTTGAACACTCTTACCGTCATCAGCCTGCCAACTTGAATGCCACAATATAGACTTGAATTAACGGTGTTCAGATTAAATATAACCATGTCTTCTAGGTTTGCGTTATCTGAGGCTCATTGTTAATCTGCTTGAGAAAATCAATTTGCAGGATTTCAGGGTAAGTACTACCTCTGGGGTGTTTTCAAAGCAAAGCGGGATTCCAGTGGGAATACTACAATGTCAAATGGGAGGAGCAAACCTGTTACTTGACTAACTCATGTGAATGGATTGGCTGTTGTCAGAGATGTCGTGAATGCCAGAACATGGGGGGCACATAGTCATTTTAGCCCTTTGAGCAACACTGCAAGCCTTCGGTCTTGAAGTGTCGGTACTCTTGTTGTTTTGATGTGTTCCTCTCACTTGTGTGACCTATTATGCTCTTTAATGCATATCTGGCGGAGGGATGAAATGTGACGAAGCAGCTTTCTTTTTAGAGCCATCTTGTTGGGAGTTTTGCCCCATTGAAGAACCATATGTGCAATGAAAGCAACCTGATTTAACAATAGACTTCTGCTTAGCAGTTGATTCGAGGACTAGTGAGCTTGATAGATCCACATATCAAGTAAGAGATATGTAGGGATGACAATATCAAGTAAGAGAAGCTTTTACATTCTCATTGTTAACCGCCACCCACCATTTTAGGAACTGGTCTTGTATATTTTGAATGTAAATGAAGGCTATGTAATACTAAACTATCTTCAATGTAGGGATGTCAATAGGGGTGGGACAGGGGTTGCTATTCTTTTCCTTTTTTCTCCATTTTTCAGTTTGCATGTTCACTTCAATGAGAGGTCTTCCGTTTTCAGTTTGCATGTTCACTTCAACTGATTCTTTTTTTTTTCTCCATTTCACAACCATACTTTCTATAGGAACAATGAGTGAAGGATCGTCTAAACACTTGAGCAAAAAAATGTAAAACACTGAATGGACCATATCTAACTCTGATGGTAGTTCAAGCTCATAAGCTACATTACCCACTTTCTTCGAAATTCGGTAGGGATCAATATAATGGATACTGAACTTTCCTTTCTTTTCGGATCCCATGACATCCTTCATGGGTGAAACTTTTAAATATATCCAATCATTCACTTCGAACTCTAAATCTCTTTGCCTAACATCAATATAGGACTTTTGACGACTTTGCGTGGTTTCCAACCTCTCTTGGATGATTTTCATCTTTTCCATAGTCTGATGAACCAATTTTGACCCTATAAGCTTAGTTTCACCAATTTCGAACCAACCAATTGGAAATTGACATCTCCACCCTTAAAGAGTTGCATAAGGGTCATTTGAATACTCAATTGATAACTGTTATTGTACACAAACTCAATGAGAGGCAAGTAGTCATTCCAATTTCCTTTGAAGTCAATAACACATCTCTCAACATGTTCTCTAGAGTTTGAATCGTACGCTCTGCCTAACTGTCTATCTGAGGATGGAATGAGGTACTAAGAATAACCTTTGAATCCAAACCTTTTTGAAATGACTTTCAAAATTGGGCGGTGAACTGAGCACCTCCATCTGAAATGATAAACAAAACTCCATGAAGTATAACTATCTCGTGGATGTATAATTTGGCATAGTCTTCTGCTGAATCTGTAGTCTTAATTGGCTAGAAATAGGCTGAACTCATTCGATCTACAATCACCCAAATCGAATCATGCAATCGGTTTGATCGCGATAAACCTATAATGAAGTCTGTGTTGATCATCAACCATTTTCATTTTGAAAGTTCTATATTTTGAGCCATGCCACATGACCTTTGGTGCTCAACTTTGACTTGCTGACAACTCGGGCACTTAGAAACTAAATCTGTAATATCCTCTTCATTCCATTGCATTAGTAGACTTTACTCAAGTCATGGTATATTTTGGTAGAGCTCGAATGAATCAAATATCTAGAGCTATGGGCAGATCCATGATCCTATCTCGGAGACCATCAACATTCGGAACACACAATCTACCTTGATATCTCAACACATCTTCTCCTTCTTGTCCAAAAGCAATCACATTTTACTTATGGACATCTTTCTTTAACTGAAGTAGGATGGGTCCTTGTCTTGCTTTTCCTTCACTTCCACCACTAAGGACGATTCAACCATTCTACACAATGACACTACCTTCATTTGGCAGACTCCCAAATGTGCAAGTCTATTCACTTTCTTAGCCAACTCTTTCTTTTCTTCCTCAACATGAGCAGTACTCTCCATGAATAACCTGCTAAGAACATCAAACAACAACATTAGCCTTACCTAGATGGTAGAGAATGTTCATATCATAGTCTTTGAGCAACTCAAGCCATTTTCTTTGCCTTTGATTTAGCTCTTTCTTACTGAAGACATACTGAATACTCTTATGATCAGTAAACACATCCATATGCATACCATTGAGATAATGACGCCATATCTTTAAAGAAAATATCACTGCCATATGCATCACATGTTCATATTGACAATGTTCGATTGTCATTATTCTTGCATGCTTCTTACATTCTTAGTGCATTCGATGTACTAACACATATTTTTTGCCTATATTTTATCATAATATAGGGTCCAATGTTCATCCCACACATTCTAATTGTGGCTAGAACTTGAGTTACTATTTTCCTATTGTTGGTGAGTCTTCTTATTCCGAGGACGAGACATTTATGATTTCTCATGTTCCTATGACCTTATTTCTTATGCTTGTGAGCTAGTAACTTGTCGTACACTCCATCTAGATTAGTAGAAGCATGTTAGATTGGTCATGGAGTCTATGTTGCCCCGTTATTCAAAGATTTTAGCTTGCTTTTCTCTTCGTATGAGATTTTCTTATTGAGACTTTTATTCTGCATATATGATGTCTCTTGTTATGTTCTTATTTACATTGTGTATGATTATGTATGATATATTAAAATGCTTGGTTGGAGTCCTTCGGAATTCTAATCGTTGTGTCGTGCCTAGGGCCTAACTTGGGTCGTTACAGTCAATTGTCATTTATTTTTCATAATAAAAAACTACTTTCTCTTCCTCAATTTATGCGACTCATTTTCCTATTTAGTTAATTCTAAAAAGAATGATATATTTTCTTATTTGACAAATATTTAATGATACTATCAATATTTTATCCATGTTGGGTTCCACTTATCTATATTACTTTAAAGTATGAATGTACTTAGAAATGTTGATTGAACCTTTTGCCATTAAAAGGTTTTACAATAGAAAAAATTAACTTTTAAATATATATTATCGATTTAGAATTTTTTTTACAATCTCAATGTTATTTAACTAAACATGGTAGACTGAAGAGTCGCACATTGATATTGATAGTAAAAAGATGATTTAAGTCTCTTTATATGACTGGAGCAATGATAAAGAGATTCAAAATATAAAATTTATGACTTTTTATAATAACGTTATACAGTATTAACAAAGTTCATATTTACATATTAATAAATATTTTAATACATATATATGATTTGGATAACAATTATGGGATTCCGTCCCATGAGTCACAGACAAGCATTGCATGCAGTGAACGATCTCAATCAGCTAATGTTTCTCCTTTGCCAGCTAAGCAATCAAAGGAAGAAGTTGCTGCCCCACTAGCCAAGCTAGCGAGAGAAAATTTTCAAGCTTGCCATTTGAAGAAACCTTGTGAGGGAGATGTTCAGCCTGACACACAGGGTAATTCTTCTGGCATGATTGAAAAGACAAAGAGTATATCATTGTCTGGCAATCATCATGAAAAGGAATCGCTGCCTGGAAAAGATATAAGATTAACACTTCAAACTGGAACTGTTTCCAATGAAGATCCTTCTCAATTTTCAAAAGGTGAACAGCCAAATGAACCCAAACATGCTGTCCAGGAACGAGCGCTGCCTATTGTCGATTTCATTTGGAGGTCAGAAGATATCTCATGAATTTTAGCTCAGCAAATAATCTAACTGATGGATTTATTGTGGTGCTAATGCAAATTTATCCTTTATGGTGATCTGACAGGGGTAGTTTTAACATAAGGAACACAGAGTATGAGACGTTTGATGGACTTTTAGCTCACCTATCAGTTAAAGCATGTCAAAAGGTTTATGAGGAAGCAAGCTTGTTTCCAGCTTTGCTTCAACTGGAAATGCTTCCAAAATCTGACGTATGGCCTAAGAGTTTCACCATATCAGAGCCCACTGACGATAACATCGCATTGTATTTTTTTCCATCTGACACAAGGTAATTACTTGTATATTTTCCCCATTGACCAGGTTCTTTGATCAAAATTTGGTTTATTATCCTCTTGTTTTTCTTGCTTTAGATGTGAAAAAGAGTTCGATCAGTTGGTGGAGCAAATGATTGGTGAAGAACTTGCCCTACGAGCAATTGTAACAAATGCTGAGCTTTTGGTTTTCACTTCCACAGAACTACCCCTGCTATACTGGAGTAAGTTTTTATTTGATCCTTTGTTTCACTTACATGTCCTATTTTTTTTGGTTTTCCCCGAAGATGATATGCTTGCTAAACGTGAAACCATGTTCTTGTGCTTCTCAATATTTGTCTATATTGTATTGCTAAAAAAGCATTTCAGGTCCACTTGTATGCTAGTATAAGTTCAAACTGATGACGAAGTTAACTTCATGGGGAAAAAACTGATAGAAATTGGAGAACTTTTGTTGTTGAATGATAGGAGATATGGTAATTAGAAGTCGAGGATTGGTGGTCAGTGGATATATTGGAGTTCGAGAAGGGATGATTACCAAAATAATGTTTAAGCAGAGAGACACTGCTTTTCTGTGGCTTTGAAAAGGGAGACTTCAAATGGTTCATTTTTCAAGCCAAAGCACAGGGCAGAGTGACCTATGCTCATATTGGATCAAGTCAGTTTCTTTCGAAAGTTGCTTCTTATTATATCCTTTCAGCAAAGTGAACAAATTAAACCATCTTTCATGGTTATAAAAGATGAAGGTTTATACCTTGTCTTATTGCCCATGGGTTAATGTTTTTTGTAAACACTCTTAAATTTGACAGATGTTATTTCTCCTAAAAATATAGTTACCAGGAAGTTTGGACCCACTTGTAGTATAATATAATAAAATAAAATTTGAACACTCTTACCGTCATCAGCCTGCCAACTTGAATGCCACAATATAGACTTGAATTAACGGTGTTCAGATTAAATATAACCATGTCTTCTAGGTTTGCGTTATCTGAGGCTCATTGTTAATCTGCTTGAGAAAATCAATTTGCAGGATTTCAGGGTAAGTACTACCTCTGGGGTGTTTTCAAAGCAAAGCGGGATTCCAGTGGGAATACTACAATGTCAAATGGGAGGAGCAAACCTGTTACTTGACTAACTCATGTGAATGGATTGGCTGTTGTCAGAGATGTCGTGAATGCCAGAACATGGGGGGCACATAGTCATTTTAGCCCTTTGAGCAACACTGCAAGCCTTCGGTCTTGAAGTGTCGGTACTCTTGTTGTTTTGATGTGTTCCTCTCACTTGTGTGACCTATTATGCTCTTTAATGCATATCTGGCGGAGGGATGAAATGTGACGAAGCAGCTTTCTTTTTAGAGCCATCTTGTTGGGAGTTTTGCCCCATTGAAGAACCATATGTGCAATGAAAGCAACCTGATTTAACAATAGACTTCTGCTTAGCAGTTGATTCGAGGACTAGTGAGCTTGATAGATCCACATATCAAGTAAGAGATATGTAGGGATGACAATATCAAGTAAGAGAAGCTTTTACATTCTCATTGTTAACCGCCACCCACCATTTTAGGAACTGGTCTTGTATATTTTGAATGTAAATGAAGGCTATGTAATACTAAACTATCTTCAATGTAGGGATGTCAATAGGGGTGGGACAGGGGTTGCTATTCTTTTCCTTTTTTCTCCATTTTTCAGTTTGCATGTTCACTTCAATGAGAGGTCTTCCGTTTTCAGTTTGCATGTTCACTTCAACTGATTCTTTTTTTTTTCTCCATTTCACAACCATACTTTCTATAGGAACAATGAGTGAAGGATCGTCTAAACACTTGAGCAAAAAAATGTAAAACACTGAATGGACCATATCTAACTCTGATGGTAGTTCAAGCTCATAAGCTACATTACCCACTTTCTTCGAAATTCGGTAGGGATCAATATAATGGATACTGAACTTTCCTTTCTTTTCGGATCCCATGACATCCTTCATGGGTGAAACTTTTAAATATATCCAATCATTCACTTCGAACTCTAAATCTCTTTGCCTAACATCAATATAGGACTTTTGACGACTTTGCGTGGTTTCCAACCTCTCTTGGATGATTTTCATCTTTTCCATAGTCTGATGAACCAATTTTGACCCTATAAGCTTAGTTTCACCAATTTCGAACCAACCAATTGGAAATTGACATCTCCACCCTTAAAGAGTTGCATAAGGGTCATTTGAATACTCAATTGATAACTGTTATTGTACACAAACTCAATGAGAGGCAAGTAGTCATTCCAATTTCCTTTGAAGTCAATAACACATCTCTCAACATGTTCTCTAGAGTTTGAATCGTACGCTCTGCCTAACTGTCTATCTGAGGATGGAATGAGGTACTAAGAATAACCTTTGAATCCAAACCTTTTTGAAATGACTTTCAAAATTGGGCGGTGAACTGAGCACCTCCATCTGAAATGATAAACAAAACTCCATGAAGTATAACTATCTCGTGGATGTATAATTTGGCATAGTCTTCTGCTGAATCTGTAGTCTTAATTGGCTAGAAATAGGCTGAACTCATTCGATCTACAATCACCCAAATCGAATCATGCAATCGGTTTGATCGCGATAAACCTATAATGAAGTCTGTGTTGATCATCAACCATTTTCATTTTGAAAGTTCTATATTTTGAGCCATGCCACATGACCTTTGGTGCTCAACTTTGACTTGCTGACAACTCGGGCACTTAGAAACTAAATCTGTAATATCCTCTTCATTCCATTGCATTAGTAGACTTTACTCAAGTCATGGTATATTTTGGTAGAGCTCGAATGAATCAAATATCTAGAGCTATGGGCAGATCCATGATCCTATCTCGGAGACCATCAACATTCGGAACACACAATCTACCTTGATATCTCAACACATCTTCTCCTTCTTGTCCAAAAGCAATCACATTTTACTTATGGACATCTTTCTTTAACTGAAGTAGGATGGGTCCTTGTCTTGCTTTTCCTTCACTTCCACCACTAAGGACGATTCAACCATTCTACACAATGACACTACCTTCATTTGGCAGACTCCCAAATGTGCAAGTCTATTCACTTTCTTAGCCAACTCTTTCTTTTCTTCCTCAACATGAGCAGTACTCTCCATGAATAACCTGCTAAGAACATCAAACAACAACATTAGCCTTACCTAGATGGTAGAGAATGTTCATATCATAGTCTTTGAGCAACTCAAGCCATTTTCTTTGCCTTTGATTTAGCTCTTTCTTACTGAAGACATACTGAATACTCTTATGATCAGTAAACACATCCATATGCATACCATTGAGATAATGACGCCATATCTTTAAAGAAAATATCACTGCCATATGCATCACATGTTCATATTGACAATGTTCGATTGTCATTATTCTTGCATGCTTCTTACATTCTTAGTGCATTCGATGTACTAACACATATTTTTTGCCTATATTTTATCATAATATAGGGTCCAATGTTCATCCCACACATTCTAATTGTGGCTAGAACTTGAGTTACTATTTTCCTATTGTTGGTGAGTCTTCTTATTCCGAGGACGAGACATTTATGATTTCTCATGTTCCTATGACCTTATTTCTTATGCTTGTGAGCTAGTAACTTGTCGTACACTCCATCTAGATTAGTAGAAGCATGTTAGATTGGTCATGGAGTCTATGTTGCCCCGTTATTCAAAGATTTTAGCTTGCTTTTCTCTTCGTATGAGATTTTCTTATTGAGACTTTTATTCTGCATATATGATGTCTCTTGTTATGTTCTTATTTACATTGTGTATGATTATGTATGATATATTAAAATGCTTGGTTGGAGTCCTTCGGAATTCTAATCGTTGTGTCGTGCCTAGGGCCTAACTTGGGTCGTTACAGTCAATTGTCATTTATTTTTCATAATAAAAAACTACTTTCTCTTCCTCAATTTATGCGACTCATTTTCCTATTTAGTTAATTCTAAAAAGAATGATATATTTTCTTATTTGACAAATATTTAATGATACTATCAATATTTTATCCATGTTGGGTTCCACTTATCTATATTACTTTAAAGTATGAATGTACTTAGAAATGTTGATTGAACCTTTTGCCATTAAAAGGTTTTACAATAGAAAAAATTATTGGAACTTTTATTCCGCATTTATAATGTCTCTTGCTATGTTCTTAATTACCTTGTGTATGCTCATGTATGATATGCTAAGAGGCTTGATTGGAGTCATTCAAAATTTTAATATCCGTATCGCGCCTAGGGCCTTGCTTGAGTTGTGACAAATTCAGTATTAGAGCACAAGGATTAAGGTGTCCTACGGAGTCTAACACACCACGTTAATTAGAGTCTTGTTCATCGATGTTAAGTGTGCCACATCTATGAATAGGAGACTATGAGGCGTCTTAGGAAAAACCTCACTTCTTTCATCATTCTTATGTCGTGTGATAGAGTTGAACTATAACGCTTTTCCTTCTAACACTTTCTCTTTGCGATTACAAAATCATGCCTTCATGAAGATTTCCAGCAGGAAGGAATGTTGACGAGGAGCAACAAGCTCCAAATGACCCTTTGAATGAGTAAGTCTCTCATGCGGAGTTTCAGGCCGTATTTCAAGTGCTTTCCCAAGCCATAACCGCTCAAGCTAATAGGGAAGTTGTTTCTCCCATGAACACAAATGTGGGTACGGCGGCTAGCCGAGTTTATGACTTCACCTGTATGAACCCTCTCAAATTTCATGACTCTAAAATGGATGAGGCTCCACTAGAATTTATCGAGGGTATTGGAAAGATTGTGGATATCATGGGCATTGGTACGGTGGAGAAGGCGAACTTGACAGCGTATCAACTCAAAGGAGTGGCTCAAGTTTGGTTTGATCAATGGAAGGGTGGAAAGGGTAGAGAAAATGGTCCCATTGATTGGAAAGAGTTCAAGAGTGCTTTCGTCGATCGTTTCTTTCCATTGAAGTTGAGGAAATCCAAGGTGCAAGAATTTATCAACCTGAGACAAGGTAATATGAGTGTAAGAGAGTATGCCCTTAAGTTCACAAAATTGTCGAAATATGCTCTTTCCATAGTTATAGATCCAAGAGCTCGCATGAGTAAGTTTATTTTGGGTGTGTCAGACTTGGTGGTAAAAAAATGTAGAACCGCCATGCTAATCAAGGAGATGGACATCTCATGGCTCATGACACATGCCGAGAAAATCGAGGAGGAAAAGTTGAAGGAGAGGTCTAGAAGTGAGTATAAGAGGGCTCAGACTGATGGTGGAGATGTCGCTCATGGCAAGTCGGGTAATGGTGCCGTTCACAATTTTGCTCAAACGACCCCAGTCAAAATTCTTCTGACACTCCCACTCCAAAATTTAGTAAAGATAAGGTGTCTAACTCTAAGCCTCAAGGAGGAGCTCTGAGTCGTCAACCCATTCCTCTATGCATGAAGTGTGGGTAAAAACATCTAGGAGAATGCCTAGCTGGTTCGGGTGCTTTCTTTGGTTGTGGTAAGATGGTTCAACAGATGAAGGATTGTCCTTCGAGTGCTACTAGAGGTAGAGGTGGTCGACCCATGGCTTAAGCTCAGACTACTACAGGCCGACCTACTCAGCATAGTGCTACTTTGGGTGGCAGTTAGTGCCAAAACAAATTTAATGCCCCACAGACTCTTCAAGAGTTAGAGGATTCACCCGATGTTGTGGATGGTATGTTGAAATTATTTGAGCTTGATGTTTATGCATTGTTAGATCTGGGTGCTACTCTATCATTTTTTACTCCTTACCTCGCTATGAAATTTGTTGTTAGTTCCGAGATTTTGTTAGAGCCTTTTTCAGTCTATACCCCTATTGATGATTTAATTATGGCTAAAAGAGTATAGAGAAATTATCCAATCAGAGTTTTTCATAAAATTATCTTAGTTGATCTTGTAGAGCTTGATATGACCAATTTTAATGTTATCCTTGGTATGGATTGGCTTCATGCATGTTATGCTTCCATATATTGTAGAACCCGTGTTGTTAAGGTTCAGTTTCCAAATGATCCAGTCCTAGAATGAAAAAGGTAGTAATTTCTTGGTTAAGGGTCAATTTATCCCGGGTCTTAAAGCTTAGAAAATGATTTCCAAATGTTGCATTTATCATATAGTACGGGTTAGGGATACAAATTTTGAAGTTCCTACTCTTGAGTCAGTTTTGGTTGTTAATGAGTTTTTGAAAGTATTTCCCAATGATCTTCCCTTTATCCCTTCCGAAAGAGAAATAGACTTTGGTATTGACCTTCTTCCCGATACCCAATCTATCTTTATTCCTCCTTACCGTATGGCTCCGATGGAACTCAAAAAGTTGAAGGATCTTAAAAGATTTGTTGGATAAGGGTTTCATTAGACCGAATATCTCTTCATGGGGTTCTCTGGTTCTCTTTGTTAGGAAGAAAGATGGTTCTCTTCGCATGTGTAATGATTAGCGGCAATTGAACAAGGTTACAATTAAGAATAAGTATGCCATTTCAAGGATTGATGACTTGTTCGATCAACTTCAAGGTGCAAGCTACTTTTCAAAGATGGATATTCGGTCGGGTTATCATCAACTTTGAGTAAGGGAATGTGATATTCTGAAGACTACCTTTAGAACTCGTTATGGTCACTTTGAATTTTTGGTTATCTCTTTTGACTAAAAGAACAGAGTGTTCAAGTAATACTTGGATATATTTATTATTGTGTTCATTGATGATATCTTGGTCTACTCTCAGAATGAAGAGGAGCATGCCGATCATTTGAGGATTGTCTTACAAATTTTCAAGGACTGCCAATTATTTTCCAAGTTTAGCAAGTGTGAGTTTTGGTTGAAGTTTGTTGCTTTCCGGTGAAGGTATTATGGTGAATCCAAAGAAAACCATGACGATTAAGAATTGCCTAAGCCTTTGTCCACTTGACGTCCCTCCGATGCATCCGTTATGGTTATCTCATACCCCCCTTTTTCTTTTCGTATGATTTTGCTTACTATACCCCTTCTGATATAAAATTTTTTTGGGCTTAGCTGGTTATTATAGATGGTTTGTGGAAGAATTCTCTTTTATTGCATCGCCCTTGACTACTTTGAATAATAAGAAGGTGAAATTTCAATGGTTTGAGGCATGTGATAAAAGCTTGCACGAGTTGAATTATAGACTTACTTCTACTCCGATGTTGAATTTACTGAAGTGTCCAATGGTTTTGTGGTATATTATGATGCTTCAAGGGTTGGTCTTGGTTGTGTTTTGATGCAACATGGTAAGGTGATAGCCTATGCTTCTAGGCAACTTAAGGTGCATGAAAAGAATAACCCGACTTATGACTTGGAGTTAGCGACGGTGGTGTTTGCTTTGAAGATTTTGAGATACTATATTTATGGTGTCTATGTTGATGTATTCACTGACCATAAGAGTCTGCAATACTTGAACCTTCATTAAAGGAGATGAATTAAGTTGTTGAAAGACTATAATATAAGTATGTTGTACCATCCGGGTAAAGGGAATGTGGTTGCTGGCGCTCTTAAAAGATTGCCCATGAATAATGTTGCCCATGTTCAGGATGAAAAGAAGGAGTTAACTCGTGATGTTCATAGACTAGCTTGTTTGTGTGTTCACTTGGTTTATTCATAGGATGGCAGTATCATTGTAAAAAATGGTTCCAAATAGTCTCTTGTGGCGGATGTTAAGTCAAAGTAAGATAGTGATCCTACCTTGGTTGAGTTGAAAAAAGAAGAAAACGGTTTCCGAAAAAGCTATTGAGGCTTTCTCTTAAGGGGGAGATGGTTTGCTTAGATATCAAGGTCGATTGTTTGTTCACGATGTTGATGGCTTAAGGGAAATGGTCTTGTCTGAGGCTCATAGTTCATGGTATTCTATTCATCTGGATTTCACAATGATGTATCGAGATTTGAGGGAAGTATATTGGTGGAATGACATGAAAAAGGATACTGCAAAGTTTGTGGCTAAATGAACTAATTGTCAACAAGTGAAAGTTAAGAATAAAAAATCAAGAGGTTTAACCCAATATATTGAGATTCCTACTTGGAAGTGGGAAGATCTAAATATGGACTTCATTACAGGTTTGCCTCATAATCATAGCCAACACGATTTGATTTGGGTGGTTGTTGACCGAATGACTAAGTCGACACATCTTCTTCCCATTAATACTTCCTATTCAACTGAGGATTATGCTAGACTTTTTATTCATGAGTTGGTTAGGCTTCATGGTGTTCCTTTATCTATCATTTCGGATCGAGTACTCAATTCACATCTCAGTTTTGGAGATCTTTTCAAAAGGGTATTGACACTCAAGTTAAGCTTAGCATAACTTTTCACCCTCAGACGGATGGTTAGCCGAGCATACTATTTAGACTTTGGAGGACATGTTGAGAGCGTTTGTTATTGACTTCAATGGTAATTGGGATGATCACTTTCCTTTGATCGAGTTTGCCTATAATAATAGTTACCATTCTAGATCGAGATGGCTCCATTTGAGACCTTATATGGCAGAAGGTGTAGGTCTCTTATTGGCTGGTTTGAAGTTGGTGAAGTTTCCTTGATAGGAACCAAGTTGGTTCATGAGGTCATGTAGAAGGTTGGACTTATTAGAGAAAGATTGAAGACTGCTCAAAGTCGACAAAAGTCCTATTCAAATGTGAGGAGAAGGGTACTTGAATTTGAGGTAGATGATTGGGTTTACTTGAAAATCTCACCTATGAAGGGTGTGATGTGATTTGTTAAGAAGGAGAAGCTTAGTTCCCGATATATAGTCCCAAATCATATTTTAAGATGGGTAGGCAAGGTGGCTTCGGCCAAACATTTTTTCTCGCTAGTCGAGCTTTCTACACAAAAAGTGCATATTAGTTGGAATTGCCTTCTGAGTTGGCATTGGTGCATTTGGTGTTTCATGTTTCATTATTAAAGAAGTATGTTGGTGATCCTATCTCCATTATTCCCTTGGAAAACATTGATGTGAAGGAGAGTTTATCGTATGAGGAGATTCCGATTGAGATTCTAGATCGGCAAGTTCAAAGGTTTGGGGATAAGAAAGTGGCTTCTATTAAGGTGTTATGGAGGAACCAAGAGGTTGAAGGTGCTACATGGAAGAATGAAGCCGATATAATAACACAATATCCTCATCTCTTTCCTTCCATTCCTAGTTGAGGTATTGAGTCCGTTCATGATTACTCTTTTGAATTCATGTGTTTCGGTCATTTTCATGTTTCATATGCATGCATGTTCATGAAATAAGTTTTAAAGCCATGTCTTAGCTTGGGTTTGAATATTCCATGTTTTATACATTGTTGATATATCATTGTATTCATGTTGGGTTGATAGTCTCTGTTCATACTCTATTCATGCTAGCTTGAGTCCCATTCGAGGACGAATATTCCCAAGAGGGAGATATTATATGTCACAACTTGAACAAGGGCCAAGCCGTGACACATCAATTAGAATCCCGAGGGACCCCCAACCAAGCCTCTTAGCATATCATTCATGAGCATACATAGGGTTAACAAAGTAAATGAAACTAAATCAAAGACACGAAAGCATAGTCTCAACAAAAGGAGCATATGTCTCAAAAAGAGAAAAAGCGATAACATAGACTCCATGAATATATAACATGCCTCTACTCACTCGATGGGGGTGTAAGAAAAGCTTCTAGCTCACCCATGACAACATAAGAGCAATGAAAATATTAAAGTGAAATTTCATGTCCTCGTAACATGAGGACTCACCACCAAAGTACAACTATAACAAGCTCTAGCCACGAATGGGGGGATGATTAACGTGATTGTCAGATCCTACATTATGATAAAATATAGGCAAAAAGTATGTGTTAGTACATGAAATGCCCTAAGTATGTCAGAAGATGCATGAATAATAAATATAGGACATAGACAATATGAATCATGGATGCAAGAGCGATATCATTAAAACTTGAGTAAAGTCATAAAAGTATAAAGAAATTATAGCTTATTAGTCAACGTATCAAAATATCATCATCATAAGAACTTTATACCTTTATTTTAAATAGTGTGGGATAAGACTTTTAACTGACATATAAGACCATGCGAGCCATAACATGGAATTTGATGATCCCTACATCGAGAAGGGGGGAGGCTACTTGCCAATGTAGGCTCCGTCCAACATTATCATCATTATCATCAAAACCATATTGGTAAATAAAAATCCTATGGTGGAAATAGAGTTTAAGGGACTAGGAGTTGCTACTAAGGCTTAGGTCGAGGCCCCACCTCAAAGTCCACCTGATGCTAAGTCAATATCCAACGGAATAGATATCATATCATAATATAACTATATTGTAGGAATAGCTCATTCGTCATCATTCATTATTTTTATGAGTTATTAGCTCATTATCATGTGATTCATGTAATGTGGGTGTACGCCTTCCATCATTACGAATCCTTTTTATAAAACATCATTAGGGTCTTAAGTCACCTTCCTCATTTGGGATCTTAAGTCACCCTTTCATTAACTTGCTTGAAAATCATTAAATCATCATTTAAAACCCTTTCATGATAAATTCGTAAAACTTGACAATCATTCATAAGTCTTTCATTGAATATAATTTGGAAGTCATGATCATAGTCCATAAATAATACTTGAAAACTAGAGTATAACATGGGTCATTGAAATCCATCTTAAAATCATACAATATGATGTGAATTATGCATAATTAGTCTAAAAGCATCGAAAGATATCATAATTAAGAAGACCCAATATAAATCATAAAAATTAGGGCTTTTTGAATGAGATATCATAAGAGATTTTGAGAAGAAATCTTTGAGCTTCCATGGGTGAAAAGTACCCATGAATGAAGTCCCATACTTGGGTAATCAAGGCCTTACAATGGTGAAGCTTGAAGAACTTGAAGATTAAAACCCTAGCTTTTCTTTCTTTGCACTTGAGAGAGAATTTGGAGAAGATGAGTTGAGAAATTTTGAGAGAATAAGGAAATAAAAGAGAATGTGGTATATTTAAAGGCTAAAAACAGCTATGGGATAGTTTATAGGTCCAAAACGACGTAGTTTAAGTGCACACAAGATGGGAAATACCCAAAACACCCCTTATTAAAACTAGCCTGAGTGACCTACGACTCAGTTTCTATGAGTCGTAAGAACTATGATGGGTCGTCAACTCTAGTCGTAGAACACCCAAACACTTGGCCAAAATTCCAACTTTAGGATCCATCCTACAAGTGGTGTCTACAAGTCATCAAACATTCTATGAGTCGTAGAAACCGTGCCATTCTGGAAACCTTAAAAAAACCTGAGTCTCTGAACCTCTTTTACGAGTCCTTCCTATGAATTGTATAAACTCTTACGGTTCGTAGGAACGCCTTGTAGGGTGAGTTCACACTTGGTGAATTTTCTTTTCTTAGGACCTTTCTTAGGGGTCATCAATATGACTCATCCTAGAAACCAAACTCTACCCCCCAAGTGCTAAGTTTCTTACGAGTTGTTTTTACTAGTTGTAATACTTCCTACAGTTCGTAGGTCAACTCTTAAAAACTTGCACTGATAGTTTTCTACAACTTTTTCCTGTATCTTTTATTTTTTTTGTCCTTCCAACTTCCGCGGTCTTATATTGTAACACCTGAAAGTTGGAAAGTTGGAAATGGAACTAAAAAGGTAAAATCTTAGAAATTTGCACTAGATGGGTTTCATGGGCAGTAGAACTCACCACGGATCATGGAAGGTGCCGTGGGAGTGAATTGGGAAAAAGAGGAAAAGAGGGGTGGTTCACAAAGGGGTTTATAGGTCATGGTGGGTACCACAGACCGTAGACTTGTCCGTGAACTTGACCCCTCAAAACTCCCAAACTTGTTGGGTTCCACGAGCCCTTGTACGGGCCATCGAAAGTAACACAGACCATAGAAGAGCCCATGTAAAGGAGGATGGTTGACCCTAAGAAAGGGACACTCTAGGACTAGGTCCACAATCTATTTTTCCCTTGATAGGCCGTAGAGGTCTCCGTGGAGGTTAGTCCTTCAGGGATCTAAGACCCTCTAAGTCCACGAGCCTCTTCACGGACCGTTGAGAGTTTGGCGATCTGTGAAAAAACGTCTATCCAATGCTTTTTCGTCATTTATTATTAAGGGTATTTTGTTCTTTCCTGATTATTTTAGTATTGTATTTGGACAGTTTTTGGGTATAATTCCTAGTCTATTAACTACCCCAAACCCTCCTAAACCCCTTATTTTCACTCTTATTCACCTTAAGCAAAATCATCTCTCTAGAATTCTTCTGTCAAGTCCATGTTCTTCATCTAGTAAGGGTTCCAAGGATTTTCAAGATGAAGCCTCTAAATTCAAAGAGCATTTATGGCTTTTACTAACCAAGGTAAGTGAAAATTCATCCATGGATCTTCTTCCATCCATGGAGTTCCAAAGGTTTCTCAATTATCTTTTTCATGAATTTCTCCTAAATTCTAATTTTGATTAATTTGCATTGGATCAATCAAATTATGATTCTTATTTAATTACAAAGATCTATTCATACACGATTTCAACCCAATTACATGTTTCCAATGAATTTTACAAGGACCAATGCATTATGCTATGAATTTCAAGTATGAATGGATTTATGAAAGTTATGTATTATGAATCAAGTATGTTTTCAAGTATAAAACTAGGAATTGTGAAAGGTTTTCTCACAATATGCAAGATTTGATGATTTGGATTCTTAGAAAGGTAAGTATCCACAAGTTCAAGTTATGATCATGGTTTTCAAGGAACTATTCTTATGATATATTTTCATGATATTGGATAGGTTGATTTACCTTTCCTAATGACTATGTTTTATGTATTCTATTGGGATTAACTTAGCACCAAGCGAACTTTGTGGTGGGGATCCACTAGTGATTCCTAATAGAAACTCTTAGTTCCTAAACTACGTAATACCATGCCTTTATGACTTAGCTCGTGGATCCACATATAACTCATGTTATGTTTATGATATGGAGTCTACCTTGGTAAGTAGCTTCTCTCTTCTCGCTATGGGAGTTACATTGGATTTTATGTTATAGCTCACATGGTCTTATTACATGTCGGTTAATGTTAATATCCCACATATGTATATGTTATGGTCTATAAACTTTCTAGCTCACATGATCTTACATGTCAGTTAAGTTTAATGCCTCACATTGACCTTATGACTATGTTTTCAAATTCTTTCAAGTGTTTTCAGGTTTTACTCATGGTTTCAAGATATTGGTCATGCATCACATGTTCATATTGATTATGTCCGATTATCATTATTCTTGCATGCTTCTCACATACTTAGTGCATTCTATGTACTAACACATACTTTTTGCCTATATTTTATTATAATATAGGGTCCGACGATCATCATGCATATTCCGTTTGTGGCTAGAACTTGAGTTACTATTTTTCTATTGGTGGTGAGTCCTCATATTCTGAGGACGAGACATTTATGATTTTGCATGTTCCTATGACTTTATTTCTTTTGTTTGTGAGCTAGTAATTTGTCCTACGCCCTGTCTAGATTAGTAGAGGCATGCTAGATTGGTCATGGAATCTATGTTGTCCCGTTATTCAGATATTTTAGCTTGCTTTTCTCTTCGTATGATGTTTCCTTATTGGGAATTTTATTCTGCATATATGATGTCTATTGTTATGTTCTTATTTACCTTGTGTATGCTCATGTATGATATGTTAAGAGGTTTGGTTGGAGAATCCTTCGAGATTCTAATCGTTGTGTTGCGCCTAGGGCCTAACTTGGGTCATGACGATTACTTATCATTTATTTTTCATAATAAAAAATACTTTCTCTTCCTCGATTTATGCTACTCATTTTACTATTTGTCAATTCTAAAAAGAATGATATATTTTCTTATTTGACAAATATTTAATGATATTATCAACATTTTACCCATGTTAGGTTCCACTTATTTATATTACTTTAAAGTATGAATGTACTTACAAATGTTGATTGAACCTTTCTCCATTAAAAATTTATACAATAGAAAAAATATCATTTATTATTTTCCTCAACTAATTGTCATTTTTAATTATCATCCTATATTTAGAATAAAAAAAAGGCAGCCTGTACACTAAAGCTCCCTCTATGCGCGGGGTCTGGGGAAGGTCCTGATCGCAAGGGTCTATTGTACACAGCCTTACCTTGCATTTCTGCCAGAGTCTGTTTCCAAAGCTTGAACCCGTGACCTCCTGGTCACATGACAACAACTTTACCAGTTACTAAAAATGACTAAAATTCAACTAGTGAATATCTTTAACATATACATCTATGTAATTACTTTGTATGTAATTTTTATATTAATTTTTTAGTTCTAGGAGTCCTTCACTTTTAGTATTTAAATTTCATGCACTTCCATTCCTTCTAGTTTTTTTTGGAGTTCTTATTTAGGTTTAGGAATAACTTTTTTCAGAAAAATAAATTTTAGGTATTGGAATCCTTGTGCAAATACGAATAAATATTTTGTTAAAAAAATAAGTTGGACTGGCTAAAAAGGAAACATTAGAAGAGAATAATTATAGAACTTCTTTATTTATAATGTAACAAAGAGTGTTTAAAGTTAGAGTCTATTAAACTTTTTTTTTCAAAAAAAAAAAGAAAAGAGAAGAAGGGGACAATTGTAAAAATCCTTTAATTAATATTTGTACTTGTATTTGTAAGACCCCGAAAGTTGGAAAGTCAGAAAATGAGGTTTAAAAGAAGTTTCAAAGAAAATCTGAGCTTTTGACATGTAAGACCCTGTAAGTGGAAAAGTTGAAACCAAGGAGGAAATTCTCAAAATTCTGAATTGACCCATGTGAAAAGTCACTCTACGGCTCATAAAGTTGAGTCGTAGAGTGACCCCTTGAGCAAAGTAAGATGCTGCCCTCAGAAGAGGTTCTACGACCCAACAAGATGAGTCGTTGTCCTATTGAAGTGTCTTAGAAACCCCTCATAAACCAAAGTTCAGAGGCCTTGTTCAAAGATCACTCAAGGACAAGTCTATGATTTGTCAAGACGGGTCTTAAAAGTTGTTACGGGTCGTAACAACAACTTGTAACCAAACTTCAGAGACTCTCCAATTGCAGGTTTTTGGGACCTGTAGGACGAGCTAAAAGGACGATCCATATACAAGTTGACAGGATGTAAACCTTACCCGTTCCAAAGCTTCAGAGACTCAATTTTCAGATATTTTCCCAGACCTGCAGGACGAGTCGTTTAGACGACTCATCATCCCTTAGACGACCAGTAGGAGTTGGTCCATAGGGTCATGAATCCGAGTTTAATGAGGGCTAATTGTGTCTTTTCTCAAGTTCAGTTCAATGAACCTAGACACTTTTATGGCCAAGTTCAAAGTCTATAAATATTCAATTCTTCAAATTTCCCTCCTATTCAATTCCTTCTCTCATAATTTCCCAAGGCAAGAACTCTCAAAGTCTCTCAAGGTTTCTTCCCAAATTCAAGCTAGGGTTTCCAGATTTCTTCATGGTTCTTCTTCAATTATTAGTGAAGTCAAGAAAGTATGTGGGGATTGATTCAGGGTGCCTTTCACCCATGAATTCCCAAAGTTTTCTCAAAGTTTCTTTCAATTTCAATTAAATTATGAACTTTAGTTTTGATTAATTGCATTGGGCTGATTAAATTCCATTTTAGATGTTATCAACGATCATTATATTCAAGTTCTCATATGAATTACATGATTTTAAGTTGAATTATGTATGACCATGCATAAAGCTATTCTCAAGTTATGATTATGAGTTAAATATGATTTTATGAGTTAAATCATGGGTTCAATGATCTCTGATGAAAGTTGTATGAGTTAAAGATGAGATTATAATTTTAAAAAGATAAAGTTATTATGATGATCAAAGTTAAGATCAAAGATGCTATTAAAAATAGTGATAAGTACAATTCTCATCGAGTTCATAGATTCTTATGAATCACTAAGTTAATTAGTTATTCCTATATGTTTTAAAGATGGATTGATAGGCAATTACTATCTTTCCCTATTATGTTATGGTCATGTTTTACGAGTTTCTGTTGGGATATTTACTAAGCACCGAGTGGGCTTCTAGGTGGGGTTCTGTCTGATAACATAATTAGTTACCCAAGGGAATCCTAGTAGCAACCTAAAGTCTTAAACTACGTTGCCCGCGTAGGTTGCCTTCATGGCCTAGCTAGTGGATCCACATATAGCACAGTTGAGTTGAGTTGAGTTGAGTTACTTATGGCGTATGCCCTGACAAGGTAGCTTCCCCTGTCTCCATGCAGGAGTTATCGGATTCTATGTAATAGGTCGCATGGTATTAGATATTGGTTAATGGACTTATCCCATACAAGTTGAAGTTAAAGTTATGGGATGTCAAGTTATGAGTTTATAATGAAATTTTATGATATGCATTGACCATGAATTTCTTATGTTTTAAATCGATTTTAAGCTTTGCTCATGTTCATTATGATTGTTCATGCATCTTATGACATATTAATTATGTTATTTTACTTGTTTATGCGTACCTCACATACTTAGTACATTCAAACGTACTAATACATATTTTGCCAACATTGTCTCTTAATGAAGGGACAGACGATACTCATGACCATACTATTCGTGGCTAGAAATTGCCCTAGATTCTCAAGGAGTTGGTGAGTGCTCATCCTATCAAGGAAATGACTTTTATTTATGTTGCTATTGCTTTGAATTTCTTCTATTGTTAGGGTGAGCTAGGAGCTTGTCATAAGACCCTATCAAAGATTAGACTAGAGGCATGTTTAGACAACTTATGTTGTAGTCCTATTTTGGATGTCTAATGACTTGATATCCCTTAGTCCCTTTCCCTTAATGGTTAATTCTGCTTGTATGTATGCTATGTATGCTAAGATGGCTTATGGTTGGGTCCCTCACATCCCGATCACCGTGTCATGTCTTGGACCTAGTTCGGAACGTGATAGCATAAGGTGATTTCCATGATCTCAGTTCACGAGCCGCGACCTTGAGTATAGGCCGTACTTCCCCTCATGGTGGGAGCCTCAAAACCTAGTGGATTATAGGTGAGGTCTACGTGCTGTGGTTAGAACCACGAGCCGTGATATCCCAAGTGCTGGACACCATCCCCAGACCCCTAGATAGCCTTCTCACCCCGCCCACCAACACGGGCCGTAGTGACCTTCACGAATCATGGTGGGTCTCGTGGGAGTAACCCTTGCAAGAACTATGTCCCAGAAGCCAAAGGCAGACACCACGGCCATGACCATGGACGGTCTTGGCAATCACGGGTCATGGTGGAAGCTCGTCCAAGTGCCCAAATTTAGTTTAAGTTGGGGTATTTTGGTCTTTGCCTATATTTTATTAATTAATGTGGATGAAGTTTTGGAGTTTATTCTAACCTATTAACTAACCTAAGCCCTCCTAATTCTCCAATTTAAAAACTTCTCTCTAAGAGTGTGCTTTCCAATTCTCCTTCTTCCTCAAGAAAATTTTAAGGATTTCTTCAAGGTCAAGCTTTAATTCTGTGCAATTTAGGGCTCCTAAAGGTCAAGGTATGTGGAAAATTCATTCTTGATCCCTTTTACCAATGGAATTCGAAAGATTTCTTCTCAAATCTCTGATGATTATTTCTTCTAAAAGCCCTAATTTAATGATTTGCATTGGGTCTTCTTAATTATGATATATTTCAATGCTATTAGCCTAATTATGTATAATTCACATTACATTGAATGATTACAAGATGTACTTCAAGGAACTATGCTATATGCTAGTTTTAAGAATGATTTATGAGTTATGATCATTATTTTCAAGTTAATTTTAATGAAAGCTTTATGAATGATGTTCAAAGATGCTTTAAATAAAAAAGTTATTCATGATGTTTCAATGATGCTATAATCAAAGAATTTATGATGCAATAAGGACAATTCTTGCACAATCATGTTAAAAGAGATGATAAGGACAATTCTCACCAATTTATGGATTCTTTATGAATCAAGCTAGTTAACGAACTATTCTTATAATTTTACTATGATGATGATAGATGAGCTATGATTATGTTACCTTTATAAAGATGGATTGATATTTATTAATATCTTTTCTAATTATGTTAATGACTATATTTTTATGAAAGTTCCATTTGGATAATGACTTAGTATCGGGGACAACTTTAAGGTGGGGTTTGATCTGGTAGTCATTGTAGCTACCTAAGGGAATCCTAGTAGCAACTTTTAGTCCCTAAATACGCTGCCACATAGGTTTAAAGATGCCATTATGATGAAGCTAAGGGATCGTTATATAGCACAGTTAAAGAAAGTACCATGATAGAGTCTACCCTGGAAAGAAGTCTCCCTCTTCTCGATGTGGGGATCATCGGATTCCTTGTAATAGATCACACGGTCTTAAGTTTCGATTAAGGTCCTATCCCACACTAGTTGATGAAGAGTTATAAAATTCTCATGATGATGATCTTTTGATGTATTGACCAATTAGTTTAATGTTTTAATGTTTTAATGGTTTTACTCATGTTTTAAGATATTGTTGTTGCATCCCATGTTTCATATTAATTATTCCCTATGTTGAATATTCATGCATACTTCTCACATAATTTGGTGCATTTCATGTACTAACACATACTTTTTACCTACATTGTATCATAATGTAGGAACTAACGATCACTGCGCACCTCCTATTCGTGAGTAGAGTTTAGCCTAGACTAGTACTTGTGGTGAGTCCTCATGCTTCAAGGACAAGACACTTTATTTTTCATTTGTGTCATTTGACTATTTCATTCTCTTATGTTATCATGGGTGAGCTAGGAGCTTGTCTTATGCCCCCATCCAGTAGTAGAGTCGTGTTGGATGTTTCAATCCTATGTCGTCTTTCATTTTGTATTTTGAGACTTATGATCTATGTTGAGACTATGCTTTTGTGTCTATGATTTAGCTTATTTTATTATTTACCTTATATATGCTCATGAATGATATGCTAAAAGGCTTGGTTGAGGTCCTTCAAGATTCTTATCGCCGTATCGCGCCTAGGGCCTAGATTTGGCCGTGACAGTATCAAAGAGTGTTTTTTTCATATCCCAACTAGTTGGCAAATTTAAATAATGATTGGAGGTTAATGTTATAATCTCAATCGAGGTCGAAATTCAATTATAGAATATAAACAAGAAACACAACAAATTTTGAGGAATTGTTTTGTTATATATTAAAATAGACAAATAAAAATCAAATGAACAAGAAAATCCTATTTGTTAAAAAAATAGGCTAATAATGGACTCCATTTGAGATATGATTTATATAAGAGAAATATGAGAAGAGATGATTAGATTTAGATGAGGAGAGAAGAATTTTAGAGTGAGAGAGAGAGAGAAAAAAAAACACGAAGAAGGAATTGGAATAACAAGTTTTTAGTTATCCTCTCTCCTCTTTGATGTGCATATATAAATGTCTGTCCACATGGCATAATCTCGTCCCTTCAACATTATTTAAATACAATTAATCTCGACCCTTCGTCTTTTTTTTCCTAGCTATTACATTCTGTCTTCGAATCTCGACAACAACTTTTATTCACTAACTTTCAGATTATAACATACCCTTCTTCTTCAAATGATCCTTGTCCTCAAGAATCAAGATTAAAATTAGAAAAGGTGGTACATAGGGGATGATAGTTTCCTCCCATGTAGCATCTTCAGGAGGAAGATTAGACCATTGAACAAATACTTTCACAGGAGTTGTATTATTCCTCCTTACAATTTGCCTTTGTAAAATTGATACTGATGCACTATGAACTGATCATCTGTACCAATATTATGTAGAGCATATTGGAACACTACACGATTCCCTACCTTCTTCTCTAGAAAATACACGTGGAATACAAGGTGGACCTTAGATTCAAGGGTAATGCTAATTTGTAAGTGTCACAATCCAAAAACTGGGTGTGGTGGGACCTGTCTTATTCCACCTAGACAAATAAGCCTAAACAATCCTCTACAAGGGTAATTGCAGAAAAGAAGAGAAAATAAAGAACGAAGAACAATATTACGCATAATTCATAAGTATATAAATATAAAATCTTCCCCAAAATCTGGTGTCATATGTACAAGCCACTAGGTAATAATATATATTCAAAGAAAATACAAGTCTGAATGTCTTCATATCTAGAATAAATTAATGACATAAAGTAAAGGGTATGTGATGCCTGTTGAAGAAATCAACAACTACATCATGTACTCTAAAATATAAGCCTCGAACACTGATGCCAGAAGGAGATCAAGAAGTACCAGGCTCATTACCTACACAAATGTAGAAAAGCAAGGGAATGAGTAACAAAAGAACATTGGATACTCAACAATCATCCCTAGTTGGCAAGAAACAAAGCGGTGATGAGAACCCTAAACCTTGATGCACCATCCGAACCTCCAAAAACTAAAACCTGCAGAGATATTCAACAACCAATCCATCCTAACAGATGCAGTAGTAATTAAGGATAAAACACTCAACAAATACGCAACACCATCTGGTTCTCAACAATATCAATAATAGGGAGAAGGAGATTTTCAAGTAGCACTTACAAAAGGAATCAATCACCAAGTTAATAGATCATTCACAAACACCAATCAATAATGAGGTGCAATTGCAACGCAAATGTAATAGAAAATGATGCATGTCTATCCTATTGACACACACTCATTACTCTATGGCCATTTGGGACGTATGGGGGACTTATCAATCTATGCATCCTCCCTTGGTGGGGGGCACATCATTTGAAATCATAGCATATCATCTTCAGTATGGGGAATATCATTTGAAATCATAGCATATCATCTTCTGCGTGGGGCACATCCCTCAAAATCATAGCATATCATCTTCGGCGTGGGGCACGTCCTTCGATATCATATCCTTTTTATCTTTATTTTTCATTCATTTCTCATAGGTAAAATAACACTTGCTGGAACCATTTTCCATAGCATAACACTCACCAGGACTATTTTTCATTGGCATAATAAGGATACAGATCTTATAACAGAGTTTTACCAATATAAAAAGTACACAAGATCATAAGCACAATGAGAGGTCAACAATTTTCATTTAATGAATCAATCGCTCCATTCATTGGCATAACACAACAAAGACATCGTAATAGCCATCCCAAGACACACATAGCATCATATACAATAGTTATTCAACACATACAATTTAACCCAATATGCTTGACTCTAGTGTTCGGGTGGATACTCATCAAGTTATCCACATGGACTCCCTCACTATTCCTTATTACTCCCAATCATAAAAAATCAACACATATAGTCTAAGCACCTTGTAAAGAAGTCAAATAGGTCCACTTGCCTTAAAGTAAAGAAATTAAATTAGAACTTGAGCCTTTCTCGTACGATGAAACTCTAAATTTATAAAATAAAATAAAATATAGAATTCCCATGAGAAAATATGTACAATGATACCCATTTTATTATTTTTGAATATTGGATCCAAATTGGACCCAAATAATCAAACTCGAGGGCTAAGGGTAATTCTAGATTTTTTTAATAAAAAACATGTTACCCAAAGACTTAGAAACTCACACGCAAAATCGTATTGAAAAATGAGTTAAAAATCATCCCCAAATGCCCAAAACACCAAATTCAAAGTTCATGAGAAAAACCTTTAATTTATAATTTAAAATTTGAAAACACTAATTTGATATTAAAATCATGAAATAATAGATGTGTAATGAAGGATTGAAGTTAAAAACACTTACCTAATACTTATCTTTAAAAAACCTCTTTTAAATTGCCCAACCCGAGCACTCAAGGTTCAAAAATGGAGGAATGGAGAAGAAATCACATTTTTGCGGAATTAATTCTGTCCAGATTTAGTTCTTTGCTAAAGCGAATACCAACTTCCATGACCCTTCGCAATTGCGGTCACTACCAAGCGAACACGAGGGTCAAATAACCTAACCCTCTACAAACACAACAAAGACCCCATGATTGCGGAAGCCAATAACTCAAACCTTCGCGAATGTGGTCATTGCCCCATGAACGCTAAGCGGAAAGCTAGAAATTAGTAACAGCAACACATCAAGACAAAAAAATTCTCTGAATGGACCCTTGGGATTCGTTCGAAATGCCATGCACAAAAAACATATATTCTACCTTACAAAGTTTAATAATTCGAACTCAATAGAATCATCAAAATATGAATCCGAGGTCTCCTTGACCTGACACCCGTTAAAGCTACTACTAACCAACTTTCATCCAAAAATACTAAAATGCCCTTGGAACCTCCAAAAATTAAACCAAAGTTCTACCTCAGATATAAATCACCTCTTGAATCCACAAAAAATGACAAAATCCTAATTCGAGCATCCAAACTCCGAATGTTGATCAAAGTCAAACTTTGGCTTTAACTTCCACCAAAACCACTACTCAAGGGCTCAAATCACCATAAAAATATTAGAATTGAAAACGACAATATTCCTAGATCAAATTTTGTACCTCTGACTAAAGTCAAAACTTTAAAACTTCTAAAAATCTCAACTTTTCAATACAGTTTCAATTCTAACCTCATATACTAATCAAACATGACTTGGGAAAACTCTTATGTGGGCTAAATTGGTAATTTTCCAATAATTTTCAAAAATGATGGGCAATCCCTCAATATGTGACCAATATTATGACATCAAAAACATCCACCCATACCTGTAATACACTCTCCCGAGTGGTTCTTTCCACACTTCTGAAAAATAGAAAATATGCGACCACTAGTAACACTACCATGAGACTTAGATTCTGGTGCTCTATCTTCCTAAACTTAGTATCACATCACGAGCCTACACCCTGGATGTGGCCAATACTCAGAGATGGTCCCAAGTGAATCTTTAGCGTGGTTAACTTACGCAATGAAAGACTCAACTCTTGAAAAGAATAACTCAACTGGACATTTATAAGAACATTCTCATCAATCATTAAATAATAAGCTAAAGTACTCTAATTAAAATATAACTCAACATCATAACTCAATAATGAAAATCATAGTTTAAATCAGACTTTGAAAGAATCATACTAAGTGTCCATTTGGATTGGCTTATTTTAGGTGCTTTTAAGCCAAAATAACTTTTAAGCAGTTTTAAAGTATTTGGGTAAAGTTAAAAAGTGCTTATAAGTACTTATTTATAAGCCAAAACAACAAAAATAAGCCAAAAGTCATAAGTTAGAAATTCTAACTTATGGCATTTGGCTTATAAGTCATAAGTCAAAAGCCAATCCAAACAGACTCTAAATCCACTCCACTCAATCTATGAAACCTATAACTAACGACTAAGAAGTTTCTGAGACAAGCCCACGGCTACCTCAAAAGAACTAATAAAATAAAAAAAGTTGATAAAGGAGCTCCTCAGAATGCAAAGAGGTCTCACCAATAGATAGAGAAGCTAGATCCTCAATGATGTACCTATTGATGATCTCTAACACCTGTATCTGTATACTAAAATGATGCAGGTCGAATGACGTTATTATATGGAATGTACGATATGTAAAATGGCTGATAGAAAACATACTCATGAATACTCAAAGACATAAATATTGAAGTAACTCAACTCAATATAAAGCATACAATATAAAATTAGACAATGCTTTACAACATATAATATGCAATACAACTCAGTGTAAAATAATTTTTACTTTTAGGGAGTTTTTCTAACCGACAAGCATTATTTATGAGCTAGTGACGATACAATGAAGCGTTGTTGTTACCACAACCATCCAATACCTTGTGAGAGTAAGAGATGTCACATCCCTGGATCCATAAAGAAAGCCATTTTTTTAGATAAGTGAGGAGTCGGCCGAATCAATGGCAAGATCTTATCCTACGCTGGCTACGTAGTTTATGGGGTTTGAGTTATCTAAATTCTTTCCTAAATTAGTGCTCAATACTACTCTCAAAATACTCATTATTCTCATATACATCATGTGAGTAAAATACTCAAAATACATCTCAGCTAGTTTCATTGGACTTTACATCAATTTACTCAAGCTCTTTTGTGCTATCTTTAAAACTCATCAAGTTTTAAATAAAATCAAGCTTAACTGAAAAAATATCAATACTTGTGGTTTAATATGATATATATATTTGGGACACTCATGTTTCCTTAAAAATCATCCTACAGCTATGGAGTCTTTATCTGGGTCTTCCCGTCTCTAGTACATCAATGCATGAATTACATAAACTTTAACTCAAATAGTGGATAATAAAACAATAAACATCAACTTAATAAGGGCTCATGTAAATGTAAGCATTAAAAATAATTTTGATAATTGAATTATATAAGAACGATTATGATATCAAACATTCATATGGGACTCAATAAGGAAATAATTTACTTATTCAAACTCCATAGAATTAGGGATAAAACTCAACTTAAACTCTAATGATGGAATCTAGTAATAGGGCGTGTGGAAGAATTCAATCCAATATTGTGAATATACTTATATACCTAGAACAATGATTATCTAATCAAAACTCGGAGATCTTAACAAGAATACTTAAACCCTAGCTCCTCCTCTTCTTCACATCTTTGCTCTTAAAATATTTTATGTAATACTGAGAGAAAAGGCAGGTTAGGTACTGATAAGGGACTATTTTATTTCCAAAATGACTTGAATTTAGTTTGGAAAAGGTGTGAAAATACCAAACTAACCCTCATTAAAATTGATTCTGGCCGTCTACAGGCACCTCTATGGACTATAGGAATTTTTACGGACTGTAGAAGGTCGATCGTAGAAGCCATAGTCCAAAATTGGACCTCACTGGAATGTGTCATATTGAATCTTTGACCAAATTCTATGGGATGTAGACCATATGATGACTCTAGAAGTTCACTAGTGGACCTCGATTGAAATTAGAGCTTGAAAACTATGGGCCATTTCCTATGGCTCGTATAATGTCTTACGGGTCATAATACCCAAGTATGGGAGCTTGCGCACATTCGATTAGCTACTAGAATATGACACTAAGGTTTACGATCGATCCTATGGATTATAGGACAAAAGACAGACTATAATCTTGGTTCATAGAAACTGACCTTGGACTTTGAAATTGGCTAAGTGTTTAGGGGACCTACGAGCCATCCTTACGACTCATAGAAACTTTTGCAGTTGTAGAAGATCCTCATGGCCTACTGATAGTCCTCTTCTCAGCATTGTTCTCTTGGTTTTTGAACTTGATCTAGGCTAGAATAGTATGGGGTCTTATAATATCTCCTCCTTGGGATCATTCATCCTCAAATGATGGCCAAGCTAGTAATTTTCTAAAGTGATGAATACAATGCAAGAACTAAAAACTCAAACTCAAGAATGACTCACTCAATGATAGAAATAGGATTATTACCTTCAACATCAACACTAGGAAGAATGAATAGATGTGGGTAGTTGGCTTTCATGTCCTCCTCAGCTTTCTATGTAGCCTCCTCCATAAATTTATTTCTCCAAAAGACTTTGAATAAAGCGACCTCTTTGGTCCTCAATTTACGAACTTGGTGATTAAGAATTTAGACAGGAATCTCCTCATAAGACAAATTATCTTTCACTCTAATGTTTCCTGTAGGAACAATGAGTGAAGGATCTCCTAAGTACTTTTTAATCATGAAAATATGGAACACTAGATGAATGACATCTAACTCTGATGGGAGCTCTAATTCATAGGCGACATTGTGAACTCTTTATAATTTGGTAAGGACCAATGTAACTAGGACTCAACTTTCCTTTCTTCCCAAACCTCATAACACTTTTTAATGGGAGAAACTTTCATATACACCCAATCATTTACCTCAAACTCCAAATCTCTTCTCCTAACATCAGTATAGGACTTTTGATGGCTTTGCGCAGTCTTCAACCTCTCTTAAATGATATTTACTTTCTCCATAGCTTGGTGAACCAAGTATGTCCCTATCAACTCAGCTTCACCAATTTTAAACAAACCAATTAGTGACCTATATCTCCTCCACAAGAGCCTCATATGGAGAAATTTATATACTCAAATAAAAGCTTCTCACGATTTGACCTAGGGTCTAGTCGTAATACGGCGATCAAAACCCCAAAGGGTTCCAACCAAGCCTCTTGTTCATATCATAAGCATACATAAGGTAAAATAAAAATGGAAACATCATAAGAGAGTCTAACCCATGAATAGTAAATGAAGAATGTCACATGACAACAGAGACTCAAAATATTTATCCAACTAGATGCCTCTACTCATGAATATGGGCGGGGGATAAGTCACATCCCTAGATCACCCTTAATATGAAACATAACAAAAAATCTTTGAAAATAATAACCAACTCGATGACTAGTTCCTGATAAATGAGGACTCACTAAAAACACCACTGGATAGGAAAGCTTAACTAGCCACATGGATGGATATGATCCTCAACCTCAACCCCTACATTATGAAACAATGTAGGCAAAAAATATGCATTAGTACATTGAAATGTACTAAGTATGAGGGCATGACATGAACCATAAATAATGAAATGCAATGGTCAAGTAAAGTACATGATAAGATGAGATAAGTAAAACATGAGAGAAATTATTATGACCAAAGCATTTGTAAAGCATAATTTAGCCCATGACATACATAAGAGATCATAAATATGTGAGATAGGAACCATAATCGATAGTAAGACCATGCGAGCTATAACATATAATCCTGTTGTCTTCCCATAAAATGAAGAAAAATGGAAGTCAACTTGCCAAGGTAGACTCTACCCCGCTAGGCATGTCATAACGTATGCTATATGTGGATCCAATAGCTAGGCCATAAAGGAAATCTATGATGGAACATAGTTTAAGAGACATGAGGTTGCTACTAGGGATTTTGGTAGGGCCCCCACCTCAAGTCCACTCGATGCTAAGTCAAATACCACGGAATACATACATAGCATAGAAATCGTAATGATATATATCATAGTCATGATCATAGGTTTGAAATCATAGAGTAGCTCATTTTTATAACATACTTGTAATGTGAGAATCATCCTTTCATCATTACAATCATATTTGCATAATTCATATAGTTAGGTCCTAGGTCACTACAAGGGCCTAAGTCACCTTACTTCATAACTTGCATGAAATTCATACCTTGAACTTACTTGTGATTCTTGATCATAATTCATACTTAAATTTAGAGTAAAACTCAAAATCATAATCAATTCGTATGAGATTTATGATAATACCTTTGAAATCATTGAATCCATAATAATACTTCATAATATCATCATAGAAAAAAGGCTTCATGTATGGGCAATCCTAATTCAACTTAAAATCATGTAATTCATAAATGAACATATTTATAATGATCATTCATAAAATTCTTTACGCAAAACACTTTTGAATTCATTAATAAAACTCTCATAGAATGTAACTTGAAAATTAACGATCATAGCTTATACTTGAAATTAGGGTAAGCCATAAATGCATGATCAATTGATTTAAAAATCATGAAATTGACTTGAAAGCATGTATGATCATATACCTCCTATCATCCCATACATAATTCATAAAGATAATATCAGATGAAAGTATAATTGAAAATACCCAAAATTTATAACATGAACCCTAAAGATTAACATAGGAGAATTCATGGAAAAACTCTTCGATTCAATGCAATAACCATCAATTTATATCAAAATAGACTTATAATCATAATTTGAATCATAATTCATGCAATTGGAATAGAGATCATAAAACCCATAAAATCCCATACTTGAATTTAATAGAAAACTTGAGAAATTGATTGAGTTTCATGGATGAAAGAATTCATGAATCAATACCCATATACCTTAAGTGAGAAAACCAAATAATTTGGAAGAACTTGAGAGTTTTGATGGAGAGCTTGAGTGAATTTCTTTGAAGTCTTCAATGGAGTCCTTGAGAGTCCTTTGCAGAGAGAGAAATATTTGAGTAGGTAAATTGTAGAAGAATGATTGAAATTAGAGGTGTAGGTTAATTTATAGAGCTGAATTAGGTTCTACAAATGTCCAAATTCATTAACTAACAATTAGAAAAAGTCTAAAGTACCTTTACTTAAAAACTGAATACGGACAAAAACTTCTTTCAAAGTCTGCGATGCGGAATTGTTCTCTGATAGGCCAATTTTGAGTGAATGAGATTTTGTCCAGATTTTGATTCGGGGAAAATTTACACTTTGGGGGAGCAAATCCACGGCGCAGACTTGCCATGCACCCCCTATTTTGTGAAATTTTTTGAAAAATCTATCTTTTGATATACGAGTCCTAAAAATCCACCGAGATCATTTTCTCACAGGTTTTGACCCCCTGATTGATATTTCAGACTTGAATTTTCCAAAAAAAATTAAGGATAATGCATTACATGAGCGACCTATTCTCAAGGCATTCTTAAGGCCTTTATAAGCATTTTGAGGAATGTTACAAAGATATCATTGTAAGAAAACTCAATAAGTGGTGAGTGGTCATCCTTGTAGTCGATATAATAGGTTCTCAACATATCCTCAAGAGTCTGAATTGTACGCTCTGCCAAACCATCTATTTGAGATGAAAAGTGGTATTAAGATTCAGCTTTGAACCCAAGTTTTTCTGAAATGATTTCCAAATTTGAGCAGTGAATTGAGTACCTCTGCATGAGATAATGGACAAAGGGACTCCATTTAATCTGATTATCTCTTGGATATACAATTTTGCATAATCCTCAGCTGAATCTGTAGTCTTAATGGTCAAGAAATGGGTTGATTTGGTCATCCTATCCGCAATCACCCAAATCAAATTATGATGCCTGCGATACCGCGATCAACCTATTATGAAGCACATTTTGATGATCTCCCACTTCCATTCTTGCAACTCTATATTTTGGGCTACACCACAAGGCCTTTGATGCTCAATTTTAATTTGTTGACAATTCGAGCACTTGGAAAGAAACTCTTCTATATCTCTCTTTATACCATTCCACCAATAGACTTCTCTCAATTTATGATACATCTTTTTAGAGCCTGGGTGAATGGAGTATCTAGAGCTATAGGATTCTACCATTACTTTATCTTGAAGACCATCAACACTCAGTACATATAATCTGCCTTGATATCTCAATATTCCATATCCCCTTTGGCAAAAGCCATCACTTTGTGTTTTTGAACATCCTCTTTCAACTAAAGTAAAATAGGATCTTAGTATTTATTTTCCTTCACCTCAACAAATAACTAAAAACTCAGCCCTATTCTGGACAATAACACCTACCTCATCAGCGTCCATAAGACAAACTCCCAAACGGGCAAGTCTATGCACTTTTTTGGCCAACTCTTTCTTCTCTTCCTCAACATGAATAGTACTTTCCATAGACAACCTTCTAAGAGCATCAACAATAATATTAGATTTACATGGATAGTAGAGAATACTCATACCGTAGTCCTTAATCAAATCAAACCTTCTACCTCAGGTTCAACTCATTCTGACTAAACACATACTGCAAGCTCTTGTGATTGATGAACACACCTACATGCACTCTATAGAGATAGTGACACCAAATCTTGAGAGAAAATACTACCGCTTCCTACTCTAGATCATGAGTCAGATAATTTCTCTCATGGATCTTAAGCTGTCTAGAAGCATAAGCTATAACTTTTCCTATGTGCATCAAAATACAACTTAGTCCAACTATGGATGCATCAAAATAGATTACAAAGCCATCTGTCCCCTCAGGTAGGAATAAACTAGAGTAGTCAATCTCATGTTTAGTTCTTAAAAGTTTCTCACAGGCATCAAACTATTAAAACTTAGTCTTGTTCTGAGTCAATTTAGTCAATGGTGACGATATGGATGAAAATCACTCAACAGTCCTCATATATTAACCAGCCAAACCCAGGAAACCTTTTATGTTTGTCGAGGATGTGGGTTTGGGCCAATTATTAATAGCTTCGATCTTTTGTGAATCCACTCAAATACCATCCCCAAAATTAATATGGCCTAAGAATGCCATAGATGCAAGACAGAACTCACACTTTAAAAATTTAGCATACAACTCCTTTTCCTTGAGAGTTTGGAGAACAATTCTGAGATGGTTGGCATGCTCCACCTCACTTCTCGAATAGATCAAAATATCATTGATAAGCACGATAACAAACATGTCTAAGTACTATTTTAACACTTTATTCATGAGGACTATAAATGCTACATGAGCATTAGTCAAATTGAAGGACATAAGTAGGAACTCATAGTGACTATATTTGGTTCTGAAGGCTATCTTCAGAATACCATTTTCTCTTACTTTCAACTAATAATAGCTTGATTTGAGGTCTATCTTAGAGAAACAAGTGGCACCATAAAGTTGGTCGAACAGGTTATCGATTCTTAAAAGAGGATATTTATTCTTTATGGTAACCTTGTTCAATTCACGATGGTCGATAAACATTCTCAAGGAAATGTATTTCTTTCCCACGAATAGAACAGGAGCGCCCCAAGGTAAGACACTCGACCTAACGAACTACTTATCTAGAAGATCTTTCAACTGCTCTTTTAGCTCTTTTAATTCTATGGGAACCATTTAATATGGAAGAATAAAAATAGGCTGAGTGTTGAGAAGAACATCTATCCCAAAGACTATCTCCCTATCAGGAGGGACTCCAGGCAAATCCTCAAGAAAGACTTTAGGAAACTCATTTAATACATGAACTAACTGAAGGGATGGTGTCTCCACACTATCATCTCTAACTCGGAAAATATTATAGATACACCCCTTGGAGGCTAACTTTCTGGACTTAAGGTATGAAATGAATCGACCCTTAGGTAAAGATGGACTATTCTTTTACTCAATAAATGGCTTATTTGAAAACAAAAACTTCATAATGTGGGTTTTAGAATCAACTAACACATTCCAAGTATAAATCCAATCTATGTCAACAATGACATCAAAGTCAATCAAGTCGAACTCAACTAAGTTTGCAGAAGTATCTTTATGATAGATAAAGACTATATAGTAACGATAGACTCTCTCATCTAGAATAGACTCACAAATAGGAGTAGAAACATTAAATGGCTCTAAGAGTCATTTGGGAAGGATTCCAAACTTAAAGGCTACATAAGGAGTCACAAAATACAAAGTAGCACCTTGTCACGACTTAAGCTTGGCCCTAGGTGCGACACAGTGATTAGAATATCTAAGGGATCCAACCAAACCTCTTATCATATCATTCATGAACATACATAAGGTAATCAATACATAACAAGAATATCCTATAAGCGGAATAAAAGTCTAAATATAGATGTCATGAAATAAGAGGAATCAACCCAAAGTTGAGTGAAAGGACGACAACATAGACTTTATAATATCTAACATACCTCTACTAACTAGATGGGGGGAGGGATAATACAAAGAAGTAAAAGTCGTAAAGAGCAATGAAAGATAAATTTCTTATCCTTAAATCTTGAGGACTCTTAAACAATGAGGGAATAGTATCAAGATCTAACCAAGAGCAGAGTGTACGTGAAGATCGTCTAACCCTACATCATGGTACAATATAGGTAAAAAGTATGTGTTAGTACATGGAATGTACTAAGTATGTGAGAAGCATACATAAACAATAATAATCAGACATAGTCAAGATGAACGGTGATGCATGACCAATATCTTAATACATGAGTAAAAGAACTTGAAAACATTTAGAAATCGTAAACATGTGGTCAATGCAGCATAAAAAATTATAATAAAAGCCTATATAATATAACATATACTTATGTGGGATATTAACCTTAACCAATATTTAAGACTATGTGAGCTAAAACATGAAATATGATGTAACTCCCACCCCGAGAAGAGAGAGACTACTTGCCAAGGTAGACTCTATATTATAAACCTAAGATAATCATAATCTATATATGGGACCACTAGCTAAGCCATAAAGGCAAACCTACATTGGTATGTAGTTTAAGAACTAATGGATGCTACTAGGTTTTCCTTTATGTAACCCAACCACAAAGTTTGCTCGGTGCTACGTTAATCCCAACAGAATATATAAAACACAGTCATTAGGAAAGGTAAATCAACCAATCCAATATTATAAAAATATAACATAAGAATAACTCTTTGAAAACCATGATCATAACTTGAACTTGTGGATACTTACCTTTCTAAGCATCCAAATCATCATAACTTGTATATTGTGAAAAAACCTTTTGCAATTCATGATTTTGTAGTTGAAATCATAATTAAAACATACTTCATAACTTGCATAAATCATACTTGATACTTGATAGAATTCATGATCATAAATCTATACTTCATAATTGAAATTCATAGCATAATGCATGGGACATTGTAAAATACGTTGAAAATATTTAACTGAATTAAAATCATAGATGAATGAATTATCATAATTAAAATAAAGCATAATTGAGTTTATCCATATGCAATTTGATCAAAATCCTAGAATTTTGGAGAATTGAAATTGATAAAAGTAGAGAGAAATTCTTGGGACTCCATGGATGAATTCTCACATACCTTGATGAAGATCAAACTAGAATTGTGAAGAAGAAGCGTGAATCTTAGAACCCTATCTTGATGGAGAAGAAGAGCCTTTTGAGAGAGAAGTCCTTGATGCCTTAGAGTGATTTGGAGAAAATAAGAGTGAATGGTAGGAATTTGAAGAATATAGGTATTTATAGACTTTGCATAATGCCCAAAAAATAACAAGGTATATTGATAAAATATTAGAAAAAGATCAAAATGCCCTTCATTAAATCTGGCCGGAGGGACCTACCAGGAAGGACATACAAGTCGTAGGTGTGTTGATGGGTTATAGGAGAGGGTTCATGGAACGCCTAAATACTTTTTCAAAAATACAAAACTCAGGAACCCATCTTATGGGTGGAGTCTACAACTTGTCAACCTTCCTATGAATCATCCTGCTTGTTCAAAGGAAGAATTCTGAAATATTGAAATTCCCTAACTTCAGGAACCTTTCTACGGGTCTGACCTACAACCCTTCAACATCCTTCGGGTTGTAGGGACCCTTCATCCTGGAAACTCTTCCAAGTACCAAATATCTGAGTCTCTGAACCTCTTCTACGGGTCCTTCCTATGAATTATAGACGTTCAGTAGGAACCTCTCATAGGTTGGGTTCACACTTTGTGAAATTTCCTTCTTCAGGACCCTGTCTATGGGTTATTTCCATGGCTTGTCAATGCTTTTACACCATCTATGGGTTCATCTCAGAAGACTCAATTTTTCCAAAGTGTCTAGACTTCCTACGATTGCCTTCCTATGGACCGTAGAACTTTCTACGGTCCGTAGGTTGGCCCGTAGGAACCTGCACCAATAGTTTTCTGCAACTTTTCCTGCATCATTCCCTTTTGTTTGGCCTTCCCACTTCCGGAATCTTACAATATCTCCCCCTTAGAAATATTCATCCTCTAATGGGACTCAAGATAACATGAATAGAGTATGGAAAGAGAAGCAACAACCCAACATGAATGTAAAATATCTCAAAATTGCATAAAAATAGGGAATATTCAATCTCAAGCTAAACCATGACTTAAAAACTCATTTCATGAACATGCATGCATATGAAAACTTGACAATGATTGAAACACATGAAATTGATGGACTAAATCATAAACAAACTCTATGTAAGACCCAGGAAGTTGGAAAGACGATAAATGAGGAACAAAAGATAAATCTCTAGAAAATTCCAGTTTTGGCACCAGGTGGTGCCCGCGGAGGCCAGAAAAGGTAGTGTTCCTCACCACACTTTGTGGTATGCCACCATGGTAGTGATTTAGAAAACAAAAACCTACAGGGTTAGGTTCACAATAGGTACCACAGGTTATGGTGAGAAATACGAGCCATGATGCCCTCCGTGGTAACCTTCCCTAGAAACCCGCAGAAATTATTTTCAAGGTAAGGACCACTATTGACCACCATGGTACATATTGACTGTCATGAACCATAGTGGGCTCCGTGGTGGCCACCCCTGCAAATCCTCACCATGACCTCAACCATGGGCTGTGGTGACCTTCAAGACCGTTATGGTCTTCGTGAAGGAGGTCCTGAAGATTTCCCCTTTTCTTAATTCCCAAGGCATTTATCAAGGATTTCACCATGGACCGTGGTAAATTCACAAACCATGGTGAAATTTACGAACCATGTGGGTCCTCTGTAGAGCTCCTGTTTCTAGTTTTAATGAGGATTATTTCATTCTTTTTCCTATAACTCATTAATAAGTGTGGACAGTTTTAGGGTCAAAATTCTTACCTATTAACTACCCTAAAGTCTTCTAACCCTCTTATTCTCTTCTTAATTCCTAAATCACAAAACCTTCTCTCCCAAGTTTTGTCTCTAAGGTCTTATTCTTCCTCAAGAAATTCAAGGGAGTTTCTTCAAGATCAAGCTTTCATTATTTTCAATTTAGGACTTATCAAGGTCAAGGTATATGAGACTTCATCCATGGGTTCCTTTCACCCATGGAATCCCAAAGATGTTTTCTTATTTGTCTTATGGTTTCTTCAATTAAAAGCTCTAATTGCATGATTTTCATTGGGTCTTCTCATTTATGGTATTCTCCAATGTTATTAGTATAATTATGCATAATTCACATCATATTGAATGATTTCAAGTTTAATTTTAATGACTCATGCTATATACTAGTTTTAAGTATGATTTATGAGATATGATCATGATTTTCAAGTTATATTCTATGAAAGCTTATGTATGAGTTAAAGATGCTTTATGCAAAGAAGTTATGAATGATGTTTCTATGATGTTTCAATCAAAGTTGATGATAGGGAGAGATAAGTCTCTAAAGATGTTTATGATCAAAGAAATGTAATGATGAAATAACTACGCCCATATTGCATGAGTTATATGATGGATGAGCTAATCCTATGATTTTACTATAATGATGCTAGATGAGCTATTTGTATGACATTTTGTAAAGATAGATTGATAGGTTGTTACTATCTTTCCCTATGATGTTTATGGTCATATTTTATGAGTTCTGTTGGGATATTGACTAAGCACCGAGAGGAAGTTTAGGTGGGGTTCGGTCTGGTACATAGTTAGCCACCCAAGGAAATCTTAGTAGCAATATTTTGTCCCAAACTATGTTACCTGCATAGGTTTACATATGCCAATATGGCAAAGAAAGTGGATCTACATAGACCAGTTAAAAAAGTTACTTTATGGAGTATACCTTGGCAAGGTAGCCTCTCTTCTCTCAATGCAGAAGTCATTAGATTCCATGTATTAGCTCGCATGGTCTTATATGTTGGTTAAAGGTCTTATCCCACACAGTTTCAGTTGATTATGAGTTCTTATAATTATTATGAGATTCTTTTGATGCATTGATCACTTATATAAATGTTTTAATGTTTTCATGACTTTACACATTTTTAAAGATATTGATCTTGCATCCCATGACTCAAATTGATTATGTTCTATGTTTATTATTCATGCATATTCTCACATACTTAGTAAATTGCATGTACTAATATATACTTTTTTCATACATTGTATCATAATGTTGGGATCGATGATCACGTTCATCCTCCTCTCGCTCATGGCTAGAGTTAGCACTTTCATACTGTTGGTGAGTCCTCACATTCTAAGGATGAGACATTTTGTTCTTATGAGTTTATTACTTCTCTTATATTTTGTAAGACATTGAACTAGGAGATTGTCTTACACCCCCATATAGACTAGTAGAGGCATGTTAGATGTTCATTGGAGTCTATGTTTTCTCTTATTCTACATTTCTTTGAGACTTATGATACATTGAGATTTTGCTTCCATATAGTGATTTAGTTTTATTGCTCATTACCTTATGTATTCTCATAAATGTGATGCTAAGAGGCTTGGTTGGAGTCCTTTGGGATTCTAATTATCGTGTTACTACTAGGCTCTAGGTATGGTAGTGATACTTGATACCTCAACTAGGAATAGAAAAAAAGAGATGAGGATAGTGTGACATCATATCAGCCTCAGCCTCCTATGGAGCACTCTCAACCTCTTGGTACCTCCCCAACACTTTAGCGGATGCAACTTCCTTGTTTCTCAGCCTTCTAACTTGCCAGTCTAAAATCTCAATCAGAACTTCCTCATAGGATAGAATGTCTTTCACACTAATATTATCCAAAGGCACAATAGAGCTAGGATCACCCATATATTTCTTCAACACTGGCACATGAAACACCGGATGCATCGATGCTAATTTTGGGGGGGAAATTCAACTCCTATGTCACCTTGCCAATCCACCTTAAAATATGATATGGACCCACACAGAGGGGACTAAGCTTCCCTTTCTTGACAAAACACATCACACCCTTCATGGCTAAGATTTTCAAGTAAACCCAATCATTGACCTCAAACTCAAGTTCCCTTCTCCTCATATTTAAATAGAACTTTTGCCTACTTTGAGTTTCAACCTTTATGGGCTATATTTAGAACCAAGGTTAGTGTTAAAGATCAATGAAGAGCACAGGTGAAATGGAAATTTTGGAGGAAGGACAAAAAATGGCTCCACGCTTGGTGGTACAATCCATGAGCCGTGATGACGTTCGTGGACCCAACTCTTTAGACTTCAGTTTAAGATGAGTACCACTGGAGGGACCACAGACTGTGGTGAGCACCACGAGGAATGGTGACCTCTTTTGAGGTCACCCCTTCAGACCCAAGTTTTAGTCCAGCACCACGGCCACCACTACCACAGGCCATGGTGGGCTTCAAGGGTCGTGGTGGGTCCTTCTGTCCAGGTGCAGTTTTAGTTAAAGTTAGGGGGTGTTTTTTTCTTCTCTAATGTTTTTATTAATGAATATGGATGGTTTATGGAGGTTTTTTCTAACCTATCAACTATCCTAAGCCATCCTAACCCTCTCACTATCACCCAAACACTCCAATCAAAAGTCTCTCTTAAGAGCTTTCTCCTTCCTCATGCTAATTTCATGAGAAATTAAAGTCAATCTCCAATCCACAACAAAATTAGAGCTTCTAAGATTAAAGGTATATGATAATTCATCAATGGGCCCTTTTATCCGTGGAATCCCAAGTTTTCTCCCAAAATCTTTTATAAATTCTTCTTCTAAAAGCCCTAATTTCATAAATTTACATGTGATCTTCTAAATTATGATATATCTCATTGTTATTAGTCTAAATATGCATAATTTACATTACGTAGCATGATTTCAAGATAAATTTCAATGACCCATGCTATATGCTAGTTTCAAGTATGTTTTTAATGAATTATGATCAAGAATTTCAAAGGATTTAATAAATGTTTTAGGAATGCTTATCAAATCCGATGAATGACTCATGAAAAAATATAAATGATGTTCAAAGATGTTTTAAGAAAGAATTTATGGTATGATAAGGTAGTTCTCACATAATCATGCTCAAGTGTTGATAAGGTAGTTCTCACCAACTCATGTATTCTTATGAATCAATCATGTTAATGAGCTATTCCAATGATTTTCTTATGATGAGAGTTGATATCTATTATTGTCTTTCCTAATGATGTTAATGACTATGTTTTCATGAAGTTCCGTTGGGATAATGACTATGCACTAAGAAGACTTTATGGTGGGGTTTGGTTCCGTAGCCATTGTAGCTACCCAAGGAAAACTAGTAGCAACCTTTAGTCCCTAACTATGTTGCCTGCATAGGTTTATAATACGAATATGCCATAGCTAGTGGATCCAAACATAGCACAAAGTTAGAGAAAGTACCATCATAGAGTCTACCATGACAAAGTAGACTCCCCCTTCTCGATGTGGGGCACATTGAATTTTATATTATAGATCAAATGGTCTTATATGTTACTTAAAGGTCCTATCCCATATTAAGGTTTATGAAAAAGTATAAATTTTTCATGATGACGTTGTGATACATTGACCATATGATGATATGTTTTAAGGTTTTACTCATGTTTTAAGCTATTGGTCATGCATCTCATGATTCATAATGATTATGTCCTATATTTATTATTTATGTATATTTATCACATACTTAGTGCATTCCATGTACTAACACATATTTGTTTTTTACATTATATCATAATGTAGGGATGGACGATTATTGTGCACCTCTTTTTCGTGAGTAGAGTTGAGCTTGTTTACTTTCAACATTGGTGAGTCCTCACTATTTGAGGACAAGACACTCTATTTTTATTTGCATCATATGACTACTCATTTTTTATATGTTTTCACGGATGAGCTAGGAGCTTGTCTTATGCCCCCATCTAATTAGTAGAGGCATATTTGATGTTATGGAGATTGTGTTGTCTTTCATTTTGATTTGAGACTTATACTTTTTTATTGAGACTTTATTTCTGCATCTATGTCTTGATTCATTGCTTTACTTACCTTATGTATGCTCATAAATAATATGATAATAGGCTTGATAGAGGTCCCTCAAGATTCTAATCGTTGTATCGCACCTAGAGTCTAGCTTGAATCCTAAAAAGTTGGTATCAGAGCACAAGATTTAAAGTATCCTAGGGAGTCTAACATACCGCATCAAGTACAGTCTTGTTCATTGGTGTAAAGTGCTCCACATCTATAAATAGGAGGCTATGAGGCTTTTAGGAAAAAACATCACTTCTTTCACTATCTCATCGTGCGATAAAGTTGAACTCTAAGGATTCTACCTCTAAGTCTTTCTATTTATGATTTTAGAAATATGCCTCCAATAAGGAACCCAGTTCAAAGGAACATTGAGGAGGAGCAACAAGCTCTAGATGACTCTTTAAATGAAAAAGTGTCTCATGCAGAGTTTTGGGACACTTTTCAAGTTCTTGCTCAAGCCATGACGGATCTGGTTAACCAAAAAGTGGTAGCGCATGAACCCAAATATGGTTATGGCGGCTAGACGAGTTTGCAATTTCACCCATATAATTCCTCCTAAGTTTCATGGTTCTAAGGTAGATGAGTATCCACAAGAGTTCATGAAGGATATTTGTAAGATTATTGACATCATGGGTGTTAGTCCGGTGGAAAAAAAAAGACTTAGCAGCATATCAACTCAAAGGGGTTGCTCAAGTTTGGTAAGATCAATAAAAGTATGAAAGAGGTATAGATAATGGTCCTATTTATTGGGAAGAATTCAAGGGTTTCTTGAGCGATTCTTTCCTTTGTAGTTGAGGGAAGCGAAGGTGCAAGAATTCATCAATTTGTGCCTGAAAGAAGTATAGATGATCATCCTATTGATTGGGAAGAATTCAAGGGTTTCTTGACTGATTCTTTCCTTTGGAGTTGAGGGAAGCGAAAGTTCAAGAATTCATCAATTTGTGCCAAGGTAACAAGAGTGTGAGGGAGTATGCCCTTAAGTTTACAATATTTTCAGAATATGCTCCTTTTATGGTTGTAGATCCAAGGGCTCGGATGAGTAAGATCATTTTGGGTATGTTCGATTTTGTGGTTAAATAATGTAGAACCACCATGCTTATCAAAGAGGTGGATATTTTAAGACTTATGACACATGTCAAGCAAATTGAGGAGGAAAAGTTGAAGGAGAGGTCTATAATGGAGTCCAAGTGGGCTTGAACCGATGGTGGTAATTTCTATCATGGTAAGTCTGGGAATGGTGGCCGTCCTCAGTTTTGTCTGAAGTATTCCACCCAAAACTCTTCAAAAACTCCAGCTTCAAAATTTGATAAATATAAGGTGCCTAATCCTAAGGCATAAGGAGGAGCTCCAAGTGGTCAAGTCATCCCTCCATACAAGAAGTGTGGGAGAAGCCACAAGGGAGAATGCTTAACGGGATTGGATGTATGCTATAGGTGTGGAAAGCCAGGTCATCAGGCAAAAGAGTGTAGGAGTGGTGCTAGAGACCAAACTTCAGACTCAAGCTACCAGTCATCTAGATCAGCATGCTACTACTTCGGGTGGCCATCAGTGCCAAAATAGATTTTATGCCCTTCAGACTCATCAGGAGTTAGAGGATTCGCTCGATATGGTGATAGTATGTGGAAAGTCTTTGACTTTGATATATATATATTGTTAGATTTAGGTGCTACTCTATCATTTGTTACTCCTTATCTTGCTATAACCTTTTTTGGTCTATAGTCCTGTTGGTGATTCAGTTGTGGCTAAAACAGTCTATCAAAATTTCCCTGTTTCAATTTTCCATAAAGTCTCCTTAGTTGATATTATAGAGCTTGATATGAATAATTTTAATATTATTCTTGATATGGATTGACTTCATGCATGCTATAATTCTATATGTTGTAGGACCCATATGGTCAAGTTTTAATTTCCTAATGAGCCAGTCTTAGAGTAGAAAAGTAGTAATTTCGTGTTTAAAGGCCAATTCGTTTTGTGCCTAAAATCTTAGAAAATGATTTCTAAGGGTTGCATCTATCATCTTGATCATGTTAGAGATATAAATTTTAAAGCTCCTACTCTTAAATCAGTTTCAGTTGTTAATGAGTTTTCAAAAGTTTTCCCCAATAATCTCCCAGGTATCCCTCTTGAAAGGTAAATAGACTTTAGTATCAATCTTCTCCCCGATACCCAAACTATATCTATTACTACCTATCAAATAGCCCTGAAAGAATTAAAATAGTTGAAAGATTAGTTGAAGGGTCTGTTGGATAAGGGTTTCATTAGAGCAAGTATCTCTCCATGGGGTTCTGTAGTGCTCTTTGTTAAGAAGAAGGATGGTTCTGTTTATATGTGTATTGACTATTGGCAATTGAGCAAGGTTATAATTAAGACTAAGTATCCCATCCCAAGGATTGATGACTTGTTCGATCAACTTCAAGGAGAGAGCAATCGAATAGCCTTGACAAAATTGAAATAGTTGAAAGATCAGTTGAAGGATTTGTTGGATAAGGATTTCATTAGAGCGAGTATCTCTCCTTGGGGTTCTCTAGTGCTATTTGTTAAGAAGAAGGATGTTTCTCTTCGTATGTATATTTCCTATCGGCAATTGAACAACATCACAATTAAGAATAAGTATCCCATCCCAAGGATTGATGACTTGTTCGATCAACTTCAAGGAGTGAGCTACTTTTCAAAGATTCTTCTTTAATCGGGTTACCATCAATTCTGAGTAAGGGAATGTGATATTCTGAAGATGGCTTTTAGAACTTGGTATGGTCACTTTGAATTCTTGGTTATGTCTTTTGGACTAACAAATACTTCCACAACTTTTATAGATTTGATAAACAAGGTGTTCAAGAAATATTTGGATATGTTAATAATTGTGTTCATTGATGATAGTCTGATCTATTCTCGGAGTTTGGAAGAGTATGCCGATCATTTGAGGATTGTCTTGCTAGTTCTCATGGACCATCAATTGTTTGCAAAGTTTAGCAAGTGTGAATTTTGATTGAGGTTAGTTTTTTCTTTGGTCATATTTTTTCTAATAAAGGTATTATGATTAATTCAGAAAAGATAAAAGTGGTTAAAAATTGGCCTACTCTTATGACTCAACCCCGTAGGCCGTGATGGGTGCCCAAACTGGACACTCGCGTATACCTTTGCTAACTATAAGGAAATCAGTCTCCTATTTGATTCATAGTGTGCCAACAGGCAAGACAATATATTTAAGTCGACGAGGCTATTATAACATATAGGCACAACTATTCACACATACATATACAACCTACATACATGTCTACAGACCTCTAAGAGTAAAAAGAAATAGAAATATAAGGCGGGAAAGGGCCCCCACTGTACCCTTGAACACACAAATATATACATCAATGGTTAGTACCAAAAGCTAGGCTCCGATACAATGAAGCTCTTCTTAAACCCGCTAGGTGGAATCCTAAGTTGGTGGATCCTCAAGTCACGTGTCTGTACCTGTGGATATGAAATGCAGCCCCCCAAAGAGAGGGGGGTCAGTACGAAATATGTACTGAGTATGTAAGCATAAAATACCATAACGAGATTACAGTTGGAACAGGGATATAGGGGATAAGTATAACAACTAACCTATTACCGTGCTTGCATCTTATGCCGTAAAATCATTTTCATCATAATATCATATCATCATCTCTTTTCATCATATATATCACTTTATCGTGTCATTGTATATGGCATCATACCATTGTACATGACATAAACTCATCGTATATATATATTATAACATATCCGGCCCATTATGGGGTTCGGTGTCACAAATGTATCACTATCTATGCACATGCGTGCCTACCTACGGTATCCGGCCCTTTAGTGAGGGACTCGGTAAAGATAGTAGGGTACATCTATAGCGTACTCGCATCGTATATATATATATATACCATACTCGAACCTCTAGTAAGGGACTCAGTGTTCCTTCCTTATATCACCATATACCGTACTTGGCCTATTATAGGACTCGGTGTCATAATCATCATATTTTATCCAGCCTGGGATGCAGTGAATACTCATATCATTATCGCATATTTATATCATCACATCATCATATCATCATATATAGCATCCCCTTATCGTACGTGGCATCACCCATCATGTCACGGTATCATATCGTGTCTGGCCCAAGACTCGGTGAAAGAAGTAGTAAAGCTGCGCACGATATTAGGCCTGGCCCCACGTGGGACTCGGTGAAATAAGGGTTATCATATGCACGAGTAGAGTAGTGAGAAACCATATGTAACTAAATCATCTTCAGAGACTCAATGAAAAAGTCAAGTGAACCATCACTTGAAGACCAGGAAAGTAATTCTCCAAGGTACCCTTTAGATATTATTAGGAATTATATCAATTTGGGCCTCAGGAACCATAGGCGTGTACCAAGATAATGCCACATAGTTTATGCAATCAAAGATACAACTTAGGCAATCAGAAACAAAGCTTATGCAATCAGAGATACAACTTATGCAATCAGAGATATTTATCCTCTCAGAGCCTTTCAAAATAAGATCTTATATCTCCACTTACTATTCAACATATAGATGGATCGAGAGTAGTAATTTAACTATTTTAGGACCCTTAGTATTCAGAAGTGACTACGAGTCAAGAATTATATCCGGAACCTATAAATGGAATTACCTCTAAACTCATATCAGACATCATTTCACTTACCTTAAGCGATTTCAACGAAATAAGAAGATAGGCCTTATATGTACTACTCTTCATCCTACAGAAGACTTGAAAGGCGATGAGTCTACTTAGTGCAGAAGTTCTAACATCCAAAAGTGAACAAGGGTCTTGACTCATACTCAGAGCTTTATGAATGGAATAACTCCCAAATTTCATATATATATATATATATAACTTTAAGGCTAAGACATGCCAAAATAAAAGAAAGGGTAAGCTTCACATAACTTTTGTGGATTAACTGTATCCCAACTCGCCTCGCTATCTCCTTGACCTATTAACATGAGAGTAATACTAAGGTTAATAACCTTTAACTTTCAAATTTCCAACTCTACTAACAAGTACCCATAGGAATTATTTCCTTATCCAATATCCTCGACTAGTTTGTTACTAGTTCTGAAGTTACCGAAAATCGGGCAACACTTCCCCTATAACTTTAACATCCCCAAGATTTCAACTCGGACACTGTGTCAACAACCATACCAAAAACAAAAACCATCAGCATATATACAAGTAAATTACTTCAACATTACATAATACAAACTCAAAACAACTCGCCCGAAGCTACGATATCAAAATAGCGTTTTTAATCTTTATTTCGCAAAACCTTTAATAATACGAAATAGAGGGTCATGTTGCTGAAACCAGTAGTAAACACACCCATTTTTGAACACTTTACATACCTTCAACACGCCATCCAACCAGCTGCAACCGCAACACCACAATCGCAACACACTACTCGACTTCGATTTAATTATGATGACTTCAATTTAGTTGGTTCCTAACATCAAACATACTTATGAAATTTTTCCACTTCCAACCTTGTTCAAGACATAATATACCACATAAAAATATCATAAACTCCAATTTGAAAGGTAAAACCTTACCTTACTCGAAACTCACCAAAACTTGCCAAAACTCGCCTCGGAAGCTCTTCTAGCGCGGCTAGAACATTGGGGTTGTTTTCTAATGTTTTGATGCTACTCCAAACCATAAATTTTCATTAGTAACACCTTAATAACATCATGGTATTCCCTAGATAATTAATGCAGGAAACAAATCGGAGAACTTACCTTTTTGGCTCCAAATCCGTTGCTCTCTTTCTCAAGTTAAAGGTTCCTCTTCTCTCTTTTTCTTTCTAGACTTTTCTTCTCTTTTCCTTTGCCTAGATATTTTTTATGGAAGAATGACTTTTTATTTGGAGATAAGGATGAATTATAATATATATACATTTATGCAACCTTATGGGGGAGTGACACGTGTCAACCCCTAAGTGGTGACACGTGTCAAGCCCTTATTGGCCCAATGCACCATGCCTTCCAACCACGGGATGCCACATGGAAGGTGGGGGTTCCACCACCCTTGCTCCAGATGCTTCCATGTGGCACTCTCTCATGCTTCCATGTGGCACTCTCTTTTCCCCCTCGTGGGTTCGTAATCTCATCTGACTTTACGAACCTATGTAATACTTGCTACGTAAACTTGGTATGCACTCAAGTAGCTTAAGTATGTAAGATTTCCAAGTTGGTAGCTTACGTAAATAATTTGAGTCCTACGACTCATTATTCGGTCTCCAACTTCTTTCAGATTCTTATAACTCTATTTCCAATCTTCTTTACTATGGGGTATCGCATTCTCCTTTCCTTAGAGTTGTTTGATAACGTTATAGATTACCCGGATCATATGGTAACTCTTAATAAGCTTAAGAGTTCTTAAGAAGGCTTAAGAAGCTTTAAAAATCTTTAAGAAACTTTAGGAAACCTTAAGAAACTTAAGAGGCTTACGATTCTTCCAAGAACTTTCAAGTGACTTAAGAACGCGTTCCAAAATACAAAAGTACGGGGTGTAACATCCTTCCCCTTTTAGGACATTCATCCTCAAATGTGAACCAAAACCTTCCTTAAGATCTTATATAGATTATATGGAAATTCCTATCTATTGCAATAACACATACTTTTATCAAGCTATCACTATCAGAGTACCAAAGGTTGGGATTACCTATAGCGTAAGGAGTAGTTATGGATACTTGTGTTTCATTTCCTCCTCCACTTCCCAGGTCATCTCTTCACAATTTTTATTTTGCCATAATACCTTGACAGAAGCTAAGTCCTTAGTTCACAATCTTCTACTTTGCTAACCCAGGATGGCGATAGGTTGCTTCTCGTAGGATAACTCCTCTGTGACTTGGATACCCTCTACGAGATATACCCACGTTGTATTACTAACATACTTGCAAAGCATTGATACATGGAAGACTGGATGTACCGCTTCCATATTCGCTGGTAAGTCCAGCTCGTAGGCAACCTTGCCTATTCGGCGGATAATGTGATAAGGTCAATGTATCTGGGACTAAGGTCCCCTTTCCTGCTGGATCTCATTACTTTCTCTGTGGGAGGATACCTTAGGAAAGGCCCAATCATTAACTTGAAACTCTAGAAGTCGACGTCGATTACCTACGTATAACTTCTGTCAATTCTGAGCTGCTAACACTCTCTCTTGAATAAGCTTCACCTTCTCGATGGCTTATTAAACAACGCCTGGATCCATTAGTCGCATTTTAGCAACATCAACCCACCAATTGATGACCTACTCTTTTTTCCATACCAAGTCTCTTCCAGGGCTATCTAGAGACTAGAATGATAGTTGATGTAGTAAATAATCTTGAAAGGTAGTAGGCAATTATCCAAGATAACTTTGGAGTCAACCGTATAGGCTCGCAACACCTCTTCTAGCATTTAGCTAGTAAGCTTAGTCTGTCCTTCGGGTCTAAGGGTACAATGGTGTACGAAGACCTATCTGTCTTTCCAATCTCTTCTTAGACTGATCTTCAGTATTTAACTATAACTCGGGCTCCTTTTTCTGAGATAATAGCTATGGGAACTCCATAAAGTCTCACCACCCTCTTGACCTATAATTTTACACAATCTCGACTGGATAGGCAGTCCTTGATTGGAGGAACATGGGCTGATATTGTTAATCTGCGGATAACATTCCATATAGAATTATTTGTCCAGGGAGTGCAAAGTAAGTCTTGTAGCCAAGGTCGTATTGTGGAATCTTTGACCTCGTATACTACTTCTTGCCTTCTAAAGACATTAACTGGTACCCTCGCCTTTTGGGTTTTGCTTTTTGCCCATCAGAGTTGGCTACCAAGTTGTGCTGAAGTCCCCTCACACAATGACCTGTATAGCCGTTCCGTGGTTTGCCTTATCATTAAATGGTATTATGTTGAAGAACTGTGTCATACAAGTGCGCCATCTGTTAGTAATCGGCTAATCCTGCTTTTTTTCCTTAAGCTCTTTTACAATTCCCTTATCGTAACTTATAACACTTTAGGTACATAATCTCGTGTCGTTGCTTTGCCACTAGTTTGGATTCTCCTATCTCGTGCGATCATAATAACACTAACGCACCGGATCCCACCAGAATTCTGAAGTTAAGAGTGCTTGGGCGAGAGTAGTACCAGGATGGGTGACCCCTCTACGAAGTCCTCGTGTCACGTTCCATTGCCATTCTTGTAATAATGTGTGAAGGAACTCATCTTAGCCCAAGATTTACCTTAGCATCTTCTCGCTAGTCTTCATGTTTCTCCTTGCCCTCTCTTCTTCTCTCTTACAATTGGTGTCGGGGTGGATCTTTAATTAAACTATGACTGTGTCCATTTTGTCCATTTGATTTAACTTCTCTTCGCATTCCTCTGTAACGTCTCCAAAATATCATAACTCTTTCTCATCATGTACTCCTCCGCTTGGTCTTATGCTGTATATGACTATTCGTAGGTTGCAAAACTACTCTTATACCACTAGTATGAGGTAAACGCAGTCTTTTCATATCCTAGCCTGTCTTGCTTTACATATCGACTTCACACTAGGACTTGCTCGTGCTAATGCTATTTTTTCCTACTTCTTTCTTTTCTTCCTTTACGTATTCCTTGGTCTCCTTATTTCCTACCATAGGAGATTTTCTATTCTCCTTGCTACTTGTATGTCCCGATATCACCGACCAATGATGCTGTGGCCATATCTTAATCTTTACTCAAACACGGCCCTACTACTCTTTTTGTGGTCCTTAGTTTGCTCAGTCCTACTTTGTTATCTTATTCACCCCTTTTTGTAGACACCCATGATTCTTTGCATAGTCTCAGATACCGTGACTTCTATCTATTTATTGTTGGCCTTGAGCTCTTGCTAACTTGTGCCAGTATGGGATCTCGCTTGAAATTTAAGCGGTCCTATCAACATGTGACATTGTCAGTTGATATCCTCTCACGCTTGTATTTCTCTTGTCCACTTGCCCCCTTTAGGGTGTACCCATGTCATCCTTTGTTTATTTTCAACTGTTCATACGCATATGATTCTATTCCAACATATTTGACATACTGCACCATATCTACACCTTCTTTTAACTCATCTATACTTTAGGTTGCCCAGTAAGAAATCTTAATATAACCATGGGATGCTCAGAATTCTCAATAACTAGTACCCAATCTAGTCCAAGTACTGGTACTCGAGTCATATAACTAATATAGTAGTTTAGCCGAAGCCACATTTCATTCATCCCAATCAGTACGTCACTAGTGCTTATAATTGTGTCTGATTCTCCATTCGGGGCACTTATACTCTAATGATACGTGTCTCACATTTTGTTTATCACATACTTTTTTTCCAATGGATACCACTTGTTCCTTTTATAATTTCACAATGCCTCAGTTGTTTTGCAATTTCTATTCCCTATCTTCGAGAGATCCCACTATTTTCCAAAGTGGAGGTACATATACACAATACCCTTCTCTACTTCATGAGATTTCATCCTTATCGTTACTGTGGATATGATCTCTCAAGATATGTTACAACCGTATATCTCATTCTCTTTCTATCTCCAAAAAACATTTCGGCAGAGTTTCCTCTATATTCCTTACTATCCCAAACCTGCACTCACTAAATACCAACAATACCTCATAGGGCCAACACATATATACATATCATAGTCTATCACAGCCACACAAGGCACCAAATATCGGCAACAAAAGAAGATATATAAATAATAAAGTAGGGCCTGGATCTATCAATCCATACATATCTTGGGAGAAGATTAATAGTATATCTGTAACCATGTTTGATGACGCCTCCTAATCCAAAGGAAGTGCGCCACGGTCTCCACTATGACCTGCTAAGGTATGCATACCCTACTTCATAAGGAGCGTAGCCAATGAAGAAGAAACTCCAACAACTGATCCAGTAGGTTGAACTGGACCCTTCCATCTACTCTTAAATGGACACTCTCTTATAAAATGGCCTTGACAGCCGTAGGTGAAACAAGCACCTGTAGCAAGACGATACTTCCAAAAATACGCCTTACCACAGCCAGGACATTTAGGTAAAGATGGCTTCGACTGATGCGACCCTTTGCTCATTGGTGCACCTAAAAACCTAGAGCTTAGAATGACTCTCGGACATCCTGGGTTATCGAATATTCCACCTGGGAACTAAGAGGGTACCCTCTAGGCTGGTTGGGAAGGGTATATACTATACTGGTAAGGCTGTCTGCCTTGAAACTCCCCCAAATCACCAGCCATTCTAGCCTTCTTATGCTAGCCTCTGCCATAATCTTTATCGGGCTGTCGCTCACTGTACCGCCTCCTAATCCCCAGCCCCTGCCTTTGAACCTGTTCTGCCATTAACCTGGTCAATAGTTGAACTGCATCCCTCATCGTCCTATCTTCTAGCCCTAGCCGTAAGACTAGAGGCTTACGTACTAGGGTCTTAGGGCCCGCAACTATTATGCTCTAAGCTCCTCCAGAGGTGGTGGCGTAGTGTAGCTCGCCGACTGGAGCATAATTCCTGGCATAGACTGGGAATGAGCCCTAATAACTCCCGGGTTCTGACTTGTTCCATCCGCTACCGACTTGCACTTCTGGGCAGCTATTGCTTTCTTTGGAGGCATTGTTGTGAATATAATGGTATGTCAGTGAGAGATCATCCTAATAACATAGCTTTATCGTATGATGTAAGACAAGAGAGAAAGGTAACACCCTAAATGTCCTGTAGCCTTCTATTTAAAGATGTGGTGCACCACACACCGATAAATAAGACTCTACTAGACACGGTCTGTAGACATTTCAAGAAAGGGCCGCTTAGATACTACTTTTGTTACGACCCAACCCCGTAGGCCATGATGGGTGCTCGAACTAGACACTCGCATGTACCTTTCCTAATTATAAGAAAACCCATCTCCTATTTGAGTCATAGCGTGCTAACAAGCAAGACAATATATATAAGCCAATGAGGCTATTATAACATATAGGCACAACTGTTCACACATACATATACAACCCACATACATGTCTATAGACCTCTAAGAGTAAAAAGAAACAGAAACATAAGGTGGGACAGGGCCTCCACCATACCCTTTAACACATAAATATATGCATCAATGGTCGGTACCAAAAGCTGGGCTCTGATATGATGGAGCTCTTCTTAAACCCGCTGGGTGGAATCCTAACCAGGTGGATCCTCAAATCGCATGTCTGTACCTGCGGGTATGAAATGCAACCCCCCAAAGAGAGGGGGGGTTAGTACGAAATATGTACTGAGTATGTAAGCATAAAACACCATAATGAGATTACAGTTGGAACAGGGATGTAGGGAATAAGTATAACAATTAACCCATTACCATGCCTGCATCTTATGCCGTAAAATCATTTTCATCATAATATCATATCATCATCTTTTTTCATCATATATATCACTTTATCGTGTCATCGTATATGGCATCATACCATCGTACACGGCATAACCTCATTGTATATATATATCATAACATATCCGGCCCATTATGGGGTTTAGTGTCACAAATGTATCACTATATCTGCACATGCATGCCTATCTACGGTATCCGGCCCTTTAGTGAGAGACTCAGTGGAGAGAGTAGGGTATATATATAGCGTACCCATATCGTATATATACATACCATATCCGTCCCTATAGTGAGGGACTCTGTGTTCCTTCCTTATATCACCATATACCATACTCAACCCATTATGGAACTGTGTCAAAATCATCATATTTTATCTGGCTCGGGATGCGGTGAATACTCGTATCATTGTCGCATCGTTATATAGTCATATCATCATATCATCATATATAGCATCCCCTCCTCATATGTGGTATCACCCATCACGTCACAGTATCATATCGCGTCTGGCCTGGGACTCGGTAAAAAAAGTAGTAAAGCTGCACATGATATTAGGCCTGGCCCCGCATGGGACTCAGTGAAAGAAGGGTTACCATATGCACTAGTAGAGTAGTGAGAAACCATATGCAACTAAATCATCTCCGGAGACTGCATGAAACAGTCAAGTGAATCGTCACTTGAAGACTAGGAAATTAATTCTCTAAGGTACCCTTTAGATGTTATTAGGGATTACATCAATTAGGGCCTCAGGAACCATAGGCGTGTACCAAGATAATGCCACACAGTTTATGCAATCAAATACACAACTTATGTAATCAGAAACATAGCTTAGGCAATCAGAGATACAACTTATGCAATCAGAGAAATTTATCCTATCAAAGCCTTTCAGAATAGGAGCTTATATCTCCACTTACTATTCAACATATAGATGGCTCGAGAGTAGTAATTTAAATACTTTAGGACCCCTAGTATTCAGAAGTGACTACGAGTCAAGAATTATATCCAGAACCTATAAATGGAATTACCTCTAAACTCATATCAGACATCATTTCACTACTTTTCATCCTATAGAAGACTTGAAAGGCGATGAGTCCACTTAGTGTAGGAGTTCTAACATCCGGAAGTGAACAAGGGTCTTGAATCATACTCATAGCTTTATGAATGGAATAACTCCCAAATTTTGTATATATATAACTTAAGGCTAAGACATGTCAAAAGAAAAGAAAGGGTAATCTTCACATACATTTTGTGGATTAACTGTAACCCAGCTCGCCTCACTATCTCGTTGACCTATTAACATGAGAGTAATACTAAATTTAATAACCTTTCAATTTTAAATTTCCAACTCTACAACCAAGTACCCATAGAAATCATTTCCTTATCCAATACCCTCGACTAGTTTGTTACTAGTTCCTGAAGTTACCAAAAATCGGGCATCACTTCCGCTATAACTTTAACATCCCTGAGATTTCAATTAGGGCACCATGTAAACAACCATACCAAAAAAAACAACCATAAGAATACACACAAGTAAATTACTTCAACATTACATAATACAAACTCCAAACAACTCGCCCGAAGCTACGATATCAAAATAGAGTTTTTAATCTTTATTTCGCAAACTCTTTAACAATACGAAATGGAGGGTCGTGTGGATGTAACCAGAAGTAACCAAAAACCTTTTATAACACTTTCCATCCCTGCAACAATCCATACAACCAGATGCAACCACAACACCACAACGCAACACACTACTCGACTTTGACTTAACTACGACGACTTCAATTTAGTTTGTTCCTAACGTCAACCATACTTATGAAATTTTTCCACTTATAACCTTGTTCAAGAAATGTAATATACCACATAAAAATATAATAAAATCTAATTTGAAAGGGAAAACCTTACCTTACCCGAAACTCACCAAAACTTGGCAAAACTCGCCTCAGAAGCTCTCCTAGCGCGGCTAGAACTTTGGAGATGTTTGCTAACATTTTGGTGGTAGTAAAAACCATATATTTTCATTACTAACACTTCATAAAATCATGTTATACTCTAGATAATTAATTCACAGAACGAAATCGGAGAACTTACCTTTTTGGCTCCAAATCCATGGCTCTCTTTCTCAAGTTTAAGGTTCCTCTTCTCCGTTTTTCTTTCTAGACTTTTCTTCTCTTTTTCTTTGCCTAGATATTTTTTGTGGAAGAATGACTTCTTTTTTTGGAGATAAGTATGAATTATAATATATATACATATATGCCACCTTATGGGGGAGTGACACGTGTCAACCCCTAAGTGGTGACACATGTCAAGCCCTTATTGGTGCAACGCCATGCCTTCCAACCATGGGATGCCACATGGAAGGTGGGTTCTAACACCCTTGATCCAGCTGCTTCTATGCGGCACTCTTTTATGCTGCCATGTGGCACTCTCTTTTCCCCTTGTGGGTTCGTAATCTCATCTTACTTTATGAACCTATGTAATACTTACTATGTAAGCTTGGTATACACTCAAGTAGCTTAAGTATGTAAGATTTCCAAGTTTGTAGCTTACATAAATAAGTCAAGTCCTACGACTCATTATTCGGTCTCCAACTTCTTTCAGATTCTTATAACTCTATTTTCAATCTTCTCTACTATAGGGTATCACATTCTCCTTTCCTTAGAGTTGTTTGATAGCGTTATAGATTACCCAGCTCACATGGTAAATCTTAAGAAGCTTAAGAGTTCTTAAGAAGGCTTAAGAAGCTTTAAGAAATTTTAGGAAATCTTAAGAAACTTAAGAGGCTTACGATCCTTCCAAGAACTTAAGAGCCTTTCAAGAGACTTAAGAACGCGTTCCAAAGTACAAAAGTATGGGGTGTAACACCTACACTATTGTCTCTTTCGTATATTCAAAGTTTCTTGGGTTAGTTGGTTATAATAGATGATTTGTGGAAGGTTTCTCTGCCATTGCATCACTCTTGACCATTTTACTCAAAAAAAGGTAAATTCCAAAAGACTATGGAGAAGGTTAGATTAGTTAGAGAAATAATGAAAATAGCCCAGAGTTGACAAAAGTCCTATTCGAATGTGAGTAGGCAAGAAAGGGAAGCTAAGTCTCCACTATGTAGGTCTATATCAGATTTTGAGGTGGATTGGCAAGGTGGCATATGAGTTGGATTTGCTTTATGATTTGGCATCAGTGCATCCGGTATTCCATGTATCCTTGTTGAGGAAGTTTGTTGGTAATCTTGGCTCTATTGTGCTTTTAGACAACATTGGTGTGAAAGAAAGTCTTTTATATGACCAAGTTCTAGTTGAGATCCTATACCAGTAAGTTAGAAAGTTAAGAAACAAGGAAATAACTTCAGTTAAGATTTTATGGAGAAATAAAGAGGTTGAGGGTGCTACATGGGAAGCTGGAGCCGATATGATATCACAATATACTCATCTCTTTCCTTCTGTTCCTAGTTGAGGTATTGATTCCTTTATGATCCACCCAGTCAAAATCATGTATTTCAATCATTCTCATATTTTCATATGCATTCATGTTCATGAAATGAGTTTAAAAGTCATATTTTAGCTTGAGATTAAATATTCTATGTTTTATGCATTTTCGATATTTTTTGCATTCATGTTGGGTGGCTATGTCTCTTTCATATTCCATCTATGCTAAGTTGAGTCCCATTCGAGGTCAAATGTTCTAAAAGGGGAGATATTATAAGACCTCGGAAGTTGGAAAGTCGGGGAAATGAGGTATTGAGGGAAGTTGCAAACATTTTGCACTAGATGCTGACCACGGGCCCCTTCATAGGCCGTAATCAGCACCACAATTCGTGGTGAAGGTCTGTAAAGGAGCAATAATGAAATGGCAAATCTTGGAGGAAGGACCACGAATGACTCCATGACCAGTGGTGCAAACCGCGAGCCCTGATGACATCCGTGGACCCAACTCTTCAGACTTCAATTTAGGGTGAGTACCACGGATGATGTACAAGCTATTTTGGCCTTCGTGGAGGTCACCACTTCAGGCCCAAGTTCAAGTCCAGTACCATGACTACCACCACGGGCGTGGTGCGTCCTTCCATCCAGATGCAATTTTAGTTTAAGTTAGGGGGTATTTTGGTCTTTTTTTATTTTCATTAATGAATATGGATGGTTTTTAGGAGTTTGTTCTAACTTAATAACTATCATAAGCCCTCCTAACCCTCTCATTATCACCCAAACACTCAAAATCAAAAGTCTTCTCGTAAGAGCTTTCTTCTTCCTCTAGCTAATTTCAAAGGAAATTCAAGTCAAGTCTCCAATTAAGAGAAAAATTAGGGCTTCTAAGATGAAAGGAATTTGGGAATTCATCCATTAGCCCTTTTACCAATGGAAACCCAAGTTTTCTCCCAAAATCTTTTATGAATTATTCTTCTAAAAGTCCTAATTTCATAAATTTGCATTGGATATTCTTAATTATGATATATCTCATTCTTATTAGTCTAAATATGAATAATTCGTATCATGTTGCATGATTTCAAGATGAATTTCAATGACCCATGCTATATGCTAGTTTCAAGTATGTTTTCAATGAATTATGACCAAGAATTTCAAAGGATTTCAATGAATGTTTTATGAATGCTTCGTCTATCTTAATAAGTGGATTCCGATTCATGCAGAACTTATGAATGACTCACGAAATATTATGAATGATGTTCGAAGATGTTTTAATCAAGAAGTTATGGTGTAATAATTTAGTTCTAACACAATCATGCCAGAGACGTGATAAGATAGTTCTCACCAACTCATGGATTCTTATGAATAAATCATGTTAATGAGTAATTCTTATGATTTTTTTTATGATGAGGAATAATATCTATTATTTTCTTTTCTAGTGATGTTAATGACTATATTTTCATGAAGTTCCTTTGGGATAATGACTAAGCACTGAGAGGAATTTAAGCTGGGGTTCGGTTCGGTAGCTACCCAAGGGAATCCTAGTAGCAATCTTTAGTCCCTAACTATATTTCCCGTGTAGGCTTATGATGCTAATATGGCATAGCTAGAGTATCCACACATAGCACAAATTCAAAGAAAGTACCATCACGGAGTCTATCGAGCAAAGTAGCTTCCCTTTCTCGATTTGGGGCACATCAGATTCCATGTTATAGATCGCATGGTATTATATTTTGATTAAAGGTCCTATCCCATATCAATATTTATGAAAATCTATAAATTTCTCATGATGATGTTGTGATGCATTTACCATATGATGATATGTTTTAAGGTTTTTGAAAGTTTTACCCATGTTTTACGCTATTGGCCATGCATCTCATGATTCATATTGATTATGTCCTATATTTATTATTCATGCATACTTCTGATATACTTAGTGCATTTCATGTACTAACACATACTTTTGCCTACATTGTATCATAATGTAGAGATGGACAATTATCGCGCACCTCCTATTAATGAGTAGAGTTGAGCTGGTTTACTTCCATTGTTGGTGAGTCCTCACCATTTTGGGACAAGACTCTCTATTTTCATTTGCATTGTATGACTATTCATTTTTATATATGTTGTCACGGGTGAGCTAGGATCTTCTCTTATGCCCCCATCTAGTTAGTAAAGGCATGTTGGATGTTATGGAGTTTATGTTTTATTTAATTTTTTCATTTCGAGTTGCTACTTATGTTCTTTTATTGAGACTTTATTTTTGCGTCTATGTCTTGATTTATTGCTTTAGTTACCTTATATATGCTAATGAATGATATGCTAAGAGGCTTGGTTGGGGTCTCTCTAGATTCTAATCATCATGTCGCACCTAGGGTCAAGATAGGTCATGACATGGAATTTTAGGAACTTTGCCACAAACTCCGCAGTATCCCTTTTCAAGTCTTTCCATCAATACACTTTCCTCAAGTCTCTATACAACTTTGTAGAACCCGGATGAATAGAATACCACGAACTATGAGCTTGAGAAAATATTGCTATCTCTCAATCCATCAACATCGGGAACACATAAATGAACTTGATATCTTAGCACACCATCTCCCCCTGTGAGAAAGCCTGAATGGATATTTTGGCAACCGCTTTCATCAACTCAACCAAAGTATGATCACTATTGTTCTTTGCCTTAATATCTGCCACAAGAGACAATTTGGAATCATTTTGCATAACAACAACACCATCCTATGAATCAACTAAGAGAATGCCCAAATGATCTAGTCTATGAACATCATTAACTAATTCTTTTCATCCTCAACATAGGCAACACTATTCATGGAAAAACTACTGAGAGCATCAGCAATGACATTTACTATACTAGGGTGGTACAAAACATTCATATCATAATCTTTCAACTATTCAAGTCATATGCTTTGTCGAAGATTCAAGTCCTTTTGATTGAACACGTATTGAAAACTCTTATAGTGGGTGAACACATCAATATGGAAACCATATAGATAGTGTCTCCAAATCTTCAAAGCAAACACATCCGCCACTAATTCCAAGTCATGTGTCAAATATTATTTTCATGCACCTTAAGTTGCCTAGAAGCACAAGCTATTACCTTACAATTTTGCATCAAAACACAACCAAGACTAACCCGTGAATCATCACAATATACAACAAACCTATACAGACCTTCTAATAGAGTCAATACTTCTATTAACACCAGAGCCAAAGTAAGCCTATCTTTCAACTCTTGGAAGCTTTTCTCACATGCCTCAGAGCATTGAAATTTCACTTTCTTTTGAGTCAAAGCAGTTAAGGGCGATGCAACAGAACAAAACCCTTCAACAAACCATCTATAATAACTGGCAAAGCCCAAGAAACTTCAAATATTGGTAGGAGAAAAAGGTCTACGCCAGTTCTTAACTGCTTCGATCTTCTTTGGATTCACCATTAGATCTTCACCGGAGACAATATATCCAAGGAAAGTAACTGACCTCAACCAAAACACATATTTTCCAAACTTAACAAACAACTGAAGGTCCTTGAGAAGTGTTAAGACAATCCTAAAGTGATTGACATGCTCCTATTCACTCCGATAATAGACCAAAATATCATCAACGAACACAATAACAAACATATCTAAATATTGGTTGAATACCCTATTCATTAAATCCGTAAAAGCTACAGGAGAATTTGTTGGTTCAAAAAATATAACCAAAAATTCAAAGTGACCATACTGAGTTTTAAAATCCATCTTTGGAATGTCATAATCCCTTACTTGAAGTTGATGATAACCCGATCGAAGAATAATCCTTGAAAAGCAGCTCGCTCCTTGAAGTTGATCGAACAAGTCATCAATCCTTGGAATGAGATACTTATTCTTAATTGTGTCTTTTTCAATTGCTGGTAGTCAATAGACATTCAGAGAGAACCATCATTCTTCCTAACAAAGAGAATCGGAGCACTGCACAGAGAGATACTGGTCTAATAAAACCCTTATCCAATAAACCTTTCAATTGATTCTTTAACTCTTTAAGTTTTGCCCAGGTCATAAAGTAAGGAGGAATAAAGATAGGTTAGGTATGGGGAAAAGATCAATAATGAAGTCTATCTCTCTTTCAAGAGGGATACCTGGGAGGTCATTGATAAAAACATTCAAAAATTCATTAACAATCAAAACTAACTCAAGAGTAGGAGCTTCGATGTTCACAACCCTAACACATACTAGATGATAAATGCATACCTTAGAGATCATTTTCTAAACTTTAAGGCAAGACATGAATTAACCCTTAAGCACAAAATTACTACCTTTCCATTCTAGGAGTAGCTCATTAGGAAACTGAAACTTGACCACATGGGTTCTACAACATATAGAAGCATAACATGCATGAAGACAATTCATACAAAGGATAACATCAAAGTCGGTCATATCAAGCTCTACAGGATCAACTGAGGTGACTTTATGAAGAACATAAATTGGACAACTTCTATAGACTCTTTTAGCCAAAACTGAAGCACCAACATGAGTATAGACAAAAAAAGGCTCTAACAAGATCTTGGGACTAGCAATGAATTTCACAGCAAGATAAAAAGTAAAATATGATAGAGTAGCACCTAATCTAATAACGCATAAATATCAAAGTCAAAGACTATCAACATATTAGTTACAACATCGGGTGAATCCTCTAACTCCCGACTAGTTTAAAGGGCATAAAATCTATTTTGGCGTTGTCCGCACCCAAAGTAGTACCATGTTGAGCCAGTTGGCCGGTAGTAGTCTGAGTCTAGGTTTAACCATTTCCACCTCTAGTAACATTTGAAGGAAAATCCTTCACTTGATGACCATCATACTACAACCAAAACAAGCAGCCTAACCCTCTAGACATTCTCTAAGATGCTTCTTCTTACATTTCTTGGATAGGAGAATAGGTTGACCTCTCAGATCTCCTCCTTGAGGATTGGAGTTAGATACCCTATCTTTATTGAACTTAGGAGCCAAAGTTCTAGAAGAATTTTGGTTAGATTACTTTTGGCAAAATTGAGGAAGACTACCAATTCCAAACATACCATGTGAAAATCCACAACCATCTGTTCGAGCACTCTTGGACTCCCTTCTAAACCACTCCTTCAAGTTCTCCTCCTCTATTTGTTTGGAATGTGTCATAAGTCTAGAGATGTCCATATCTTTGATTAGAATGGCGATTCTACATTCTTTGACCACCAAATTGGACGCACCTAAAAAATACTAACTCAAACGAGCTCTAGCATCGGCACCAATAAAAGGAGCATAGTTTGACAACTTAGTGAACTTGAGGGAATACTCCCTCACACTTATATTACCTTGCCGCAAATTGATGAACTCTTGCACCATAGCCTCTCTCAATTCCAAAGGAAATAACTGGTTAAGAAAATCACCCTTGAATTCCTCCAAAACATCTATACCATCATGTCTACCCCTCTTATCCTTCCATTGATCCTGCCAAACTTGTACAACCTCTTTGTGTAGATAAGCCAACAAGTCCCCCTTTTCCATTGGACTAATACCTATAATATCAATAATATTAGCGATGCTCTTCATGAATTCTTATGGACTTTCATCCACCTTAGATCCATGAAACTCGGGAGGGTTCATATGGGTAAATTTATGAACTTGGCTAGCTATCGTACCCAAATTTAGGTTCATGGGAGCTACTACTTCCCTATTAAATTAAGCAGCTATGACTTAGTCAAGAACTTAGAATGCGGTCCAAAAATCCACATAAGAGAATTGCTCATTCAAAGGGTCATTTAGAACTTGGGGATCTTGTTGCTCCTCGTTGGCAGTCCTTCTTGTGGAGATTCTTCTTGGAGGCATGATTTTGTGATCGCAAATAGAAAGCCTTAGAGTTGAACCTTATCTCATGGCAAAAGAAATATGAAGAAAGTGAGGTTTTTTTTCCTAAAATGCCTCATAGCCTCCCATCCATTGGTATGGCTCATTTTATACCAATGAATAAAACTATAACTGACATGGAATGTTAGAATCCCTAGTGCATATTAAATCTTTTCTCTAATACCAAGTTTGTCATGACCCAAGTTAGGCCCAAGGTGCAACACGATAATTAAAATCCTGAAGGGCTCCAACCAAGCCTCTTAGCATATTATTCATCAGCATACATAAAGTAATCAAGACATAACAAGAATATCATATGAGTAAAATGAAAGTCTAAACATAAATGTCATGAAATAAGAGGAATCAACCCAAAGTGGAATGGAAGGAAGACAACATAGACTCCATAATATCTAACATGCCTCTACTAACTAGATGAGGGAATAAGACAAGCTCCTAGCTCACCCAAAAACCTAGAATTAAATATAGTAAAGTGCAATGAAAGATAAATATCTTATCCTCAAATATTGAGGACTCACCAACAATGAGGGAATAGTATCAAGCTCTAACCACGAGTAGAGTATGCATGAAGATCGTCCGACCCTATATTATGATATAATATAGGAAAAAATATGTGTTAGTACATGGAATGCACTAAGTATGTGAGAATCATGCATGAACAATGATAATCAGACATAGTCAAGATGAACATATGTTGTATGACCAATATCTTAAAACATGAGTAAAATAACTTGAAACCATCTGAAAATCGTAAACATGTGGTTAATGCATCATAAAATATTATCATAAGAGCTTATAGAACATACATATACATATGTGGGATATTAACCTTAACCAACATTTAATATTATGTGAGCTATAACATAGAATATGATGTAACTCCCACAGAGAGAGACTACTTGCCAAGGTAGACTTTGTATCATAAACATAACAAAATCATGAGCTATATGTGGATCCACTAGCTAAGCCATAAATTCAAACGTATGGTGGCATGTAGTTTAGGAACTAATGGTTGCTACTAGGGTTCCCTCGTGGATCCCTACCATAAAGTTCTCTCCGTTCTAAGATATCCCAACAGAATACAAAAAGCATAGTCATTAGAAATAATAAATCAACCAATCCAATATCATAAAAATATAACATAAGAATAGTTCCTTGAAAACCATGATCATAACTTAAACTTGTGGATACTTATCTTTCTAAGCATCCAAATCATCATAACTTTCATATTGTGAGAAAACTTTCCATAATTCATGGTTTTGTAGTTGAAATCATACTTAAAACATAGTTCATAACTTACATAAATTATATTGGATACTTGATAGAGTTCATGATTATAAATCCATACTTCATAATTGAAATTCATAGCATAATGCATGGGTGATTGTAAACTATGGTGAAAATATGTAATTGAATTTAAATCATGCATGAATGAATCATCATAATTAAAATAAAGCATAATTGAGTTGACCCACATGCAATTTGATCAAAACATTAGAATTTTGAAGAATTGAAATTGATAAAATGAGAGAGAAATTCTTGGGACTCCATGGATAGAAAGGATCCATTGATGAATTCTAACATACCTTGAAGAAGATCAAATTAGAATTTTAAAGAAGAAGCTTGAACCTTAGAATCCTAGCTTGATGGAGAAGAAGAGCCTTTTGGGAAAGGCTTCCTTGATGCCTTAAAGTGATTTGGAGAAAATAAGAGTGAATGCTAGGAATTTGAAGAATATAGGCAGTTATAGGCTTTTCATAATACCCCAAAAACGTCCGGGTACATTAATAAAATAATTGAAAAGACTAAAAAACCCTTTATTAATTATGGTTGGAGGGATCTACGGGTTGTAAGTGTGTTGACGGGTCATAGGAGAGAGTCCGTGGAACACCTTAATACTTAGTCAAAAATCCAAAACTCAGGAACCCATCTTACGGGTGGAGTCTACAACCCATTAACTGTAAGACCTCAGAAGTCGGAGAGTTGGAATCAAGGAGAAAGATCCCATATTTTTGAACCTACCCATGTTTACGAGTCACTCTATGGCTCATAGAGCTTCCTATGGCTTGTAAGGGTGAGTCATAAAGTAACCTCTTGAGAAAAATAAGAGGTTTCCCTCAATACAGGTTCTACGACTTTCCAGGATGAGTCGTCGAAGTTGTTACAGGTTGTAAGAATGGCTCATGAAAAAAATCAGAGACTCTCCAATTGCAGGCTTTTGGGACCTGTAGGCCAAGCCCAAAGAATGACCCGTAGACGCTTTGACGGTTCATAAACATGACCTGTTCTCAAACTTCAGAGACTCAAATTTTTAGGCTTTTCCTCAGACCTACAGGATGAGTCATTTAGACAACTCATCATTCCCTTGATGGCTCGTAGGGTCAAAGTACAAACTTCAACGAGGGGTAATTGTGTCTTTTCTAATATTTGGTTAAATGAACCTAGACACTTTTGTGGCCAAGTTCAAAGTCTATAAATATTCAATTCTTCAAATTCCCCTCCTATTCAATTCATTAATTTCCTAAGGCAAGAACTCTCAATTCTCTCAAGGTTTCTTCCTCAAGCTCAAGCTAGGGTTTTAGATTTCTTTCAAGGTTTCTTCTCAATTCTAAGTGAAATCAATCAAGGTATTTCACCCATAAAGTCCCAAGGTTTTTTCAAAATTTTCATTCAATTTATAATTGATTATGAACCCAAGTTTTGATTAATTGCATTGGGCTGATTAAATTCTATTTTTAGATATTATCAATGATCATTACATGTATGTTTTCATATGAATTGCATGATTTAAGTTGAATTATGAATACCCATTCATAAAGCTATTTCCAAGCAAAGTCCTAAACTATATTGCCCGTGTAGGATTGCCTTCATGGCCTAGCTAGTGGATCCACATATAATACAGTTAAGTTGGGTTGAGATGAGTAACATGACAAAGTATACCCTTGAAAGGTAGCCTCCCCTCTCTTCGATGAGGGTATCATCGGATTCCATGTTATAGCTCGCATGGTCTTAAGATATCGATTAATAGTCCTATCCCAAACAAGTTAAAGTTAAGCTATGAGATATATGATAAAGTTTTATGATATGCATTAACCATGAGTTACATAAGTTTCTAAATGCTTTTATGCTCTATTCATGTTCATAGTGATTGGTCATGTATCTTATGGTATATTGAGTATGTTTATTCACTTGTTTATGAATACCTCACATACTTAGTACATTCAAATGTACTAACACATATTTTGCCTACATTGTCTCATAATGTAGGGGCGGACGACACTCATGACCATTCTATTCATGGATAAAGTTTATTAGATATCAAGAGTTGGTGAGGCCTCATCCTATCGAGGGCAATGAATTTGTTTCTTGTTGCTATAATTTTGACTTCTTCTTATTTTTTGGTTGAGGTAGGAGCTTGTATTAATAACCTATAAAATATTAGACTAGAGGCATATTTAGATGACTTATAATGTAGTTCGGTTTGGACATCTATTAAGTTGACTTTCCTTAGTCCCATCCTCCTTGAGTTGATTTCTTACGCTTACTTTTAATATACTTCTTTACCTTATCTATGTAATGTATGATAAGATGGAGGATGGTTGGGGTCCCTCACATCCCAATCACCATGCCATGGCTTGGCCCTAGTTTGTGTAGTGATATTAACCTTTCTACGAACCATCCTTTTTGTTCGTAGGAAGAGTTTTGAAACATTGAAATTGCCTAACTTCAGGAACCTTTCTATGGGTCTAACTTATGGCCCATCAATGATCCTACGGGTTGTAGGGACCCTTCTTCCTGGCAACTCTTCCAATTCCTAAATCCCTGAGTCTGAACCTCTTCTACAGGTCCTTTCTATAAACTATAGGAACTCCTACGGTCTGTAGGAATCCCTCGTAGATTAGGTCACCCTTAGTTAAATTTCCCTTCTTTAGGACCTTATCTATGGGTTATTTCCACGACTCATCAATGTGTCTACAGCCCATCAATGGGCTCATCTTAGACTAGGCTTCCTATGATTTCCTTCCTACGGCCCATAGAACTTCCTACGATCTGTAGGTTGGCCCGTAGGAACCTGCACTAGTAGTTTTCTGCTACTTTTTCTGTATCATTTCCTTTTTTTTGACCTTCGTACTTATGGGGTCTTACACACCTTGATCAAGTAATACGTAAACATCACATGAAAAGACTCGAAGCATATCAATGACAATATCTGGTGAGTTTTCTTGGTCATGGTGAATAATTATACAATATAGACGGTTTGAACCTTTGTCTGTCCCTGAAGTATTACATCTCTAGTTAGTTCTACTTGATGGTGCTGCTGTAGAAGAAGATTGGGACTTATCACCCCTATCATCATATCTCCCTATCAGACATCTTTATGAAAGTGACCCACTTGACCACACTTGTAATAACCATTGGTGCAAATACGAAACCCTCCTAGGTGGAGCTTACCACACTTACCATAAGACAGCGTTCGCATACGACCTTAGGCCAAAATTCCTTGGGACTGAGAATCTTGTGCTCTAAAATTCTAATTATTCTACGACCTTTGATCATTTTTGGTGTTGGGTGTAGGTGCACTCACTGAATATGGTGCATAATAAGAAGACCTAATCTAAAATAAAGAGAGATTGCCATTTCCACCCTTCTAATAGTTTAGCTAGGTAGCTATGGACTTAGATTTCTTGCTCTAGTGCTCTTCCCTATCCTTTTGATTGGTCTCCTCTACTTGCTGAGCATACCATAAAATTCTAGAGGTGTCCATATCTAAAATCAACAAAGCTACTTGATGCTTTTTCTTCATATGTATGCCCAAGCTAGAAATAAACTTCTTTATCTTGGCTCTTGCATTGGGAACCATCTCTGGAGCATATGTGGTCAGCTGAACAAACTTGAGGCTATAATTTTTGATAGGCATACCCTCCTGCTTCAAGTTCACAAACTCTTCTATATTTGCCTCCCTCAGTTCTAATGGAAATAAGTGGCCTAGGAATGCATTTTTGAACTCATCCCAGGCTGTAGGCTCAACATACTCACCTCTACTTTCCTCCCACTAGTTGTAGCAGACATTAGCACCATCTTCCAGCTAATAAGAGACAAGTTCAACTCCCTCTAACTCAGTCACATGTATTACCTTTAGGATCTTCCACATATCATCAATAAAGTTCTAAGGAGACCTCCTTAACTCTAGATCCATTGAAGACTAGTGGGTTTATTTTTAGAAAATCTGTAATTTAACTGGCAGAAGATGGCTGTTGAGAACAAAAATTAGGCCCTAAAGTATTCTAAAGACCAGACTGTACATGCATCAACTGGGTAAGTATAGAGATAACTCCCCTAAATTATGCCTCTGAAGTCATATTAGGCTAAGCAGGCTGTGGAAACCACTTGTGAGACGATACAAAAATTTTGAAATCAAAATTTAGCAGGAAAATGGCTTGAGTCACATTCTCAACTAATAGGGCTTGGTTTCAAGTATGCATTCTGGATGGTTGTGGAATCTCATTCTCAACAATTTTCCTCTAGCTCAAGGTTTTTTTAGAAGGCATGATCTGAAATCATCAAACACATAAATTAAAAGGAGATTTCATAGAGTTAAACTTTACTGCATGAACAGGAGAATGAAAGAAGTAAAATAAATCCTAAAAGTCATGTAGCCACCCTATTATAGATGTGGCACACTTTACACTGATAAAAAAGACTCTACTACACTCGGCTTCATAGACACCCTAGAACTCTTGAACTTTGTGCTTTGATATCAAGTTTGATGCGCCCCGAGGCTACACCCTGGACGTGGCCAACACTCGAAAACCATTGCTGATCCCAAGCAAACCCTTAGCATGGTTAACTAACTCAATGGAAGATTCAACTCATGGAAAAAATAACTCAAGTGGTCATTTACAAAATATTCTCATCAATATTTAAATAATAAGCTAAAGTACTCGAATTAAAATATAATTCAACGTCATAACTCAATATTGAAAATCATAGTTTAAAAAAACTCTGAAAGACTCATACTAAGTCCACTCTACTCAATCTATGAAGCCTTTAACCGACTACTAAGAAGAAGACAAGACAATCCCATAGCTACCTCAAAAGAACTAATAAAATAAAAGAAAACTGATAAACAAAGAGCTCATCTTAATGCAAAGATGTCTCACCAAAATCTTGAGAAGATAGATCTTCAACAATGTGCTTATTGATGATCTCTAACACATGTATTTGTATCATAAAATAATATAGGTTGAATGAGTCAATACATGGAATGTACGATATGTAAAATTGCTGAAGGAAAAACATACTCATGAATACTCAAAGACATACGTACTAAAGTAAATCAACCCAAGATAAAACATGTAATATAAAATAAGACAGTGCTTTACAACAAATAATATGCAATATAACTTAATGTAAAATTTACTTTTAGAGAGTTTCTCTAATCAAGAACCATCACTTATGAGCTAGTGACAATACAATGAAGCGTTATCATTTCCACAGATGTTCAATACCTTGCTAGATTAAGGGATATCACATCACTGGATCCATAAAAAATTCCTCTTTTGGGACAGGTGAAGAGTTGCCCGAATCAATAGTACGATCCTATCTTACGTTGGCTACATAGTTTATGGTTTGAGTTATCTAAAATTTTACCTAAATCGGTGTTCAATACTACTTCCAAAATACTCATTATGCCCATATACATCAATAGAGTAAAATATACAAAAATCATCTCATCTAGTCTCATTGGACTTTACATCTATTTACTTAAGCTCTTTCTCAATCAACTTTGCTTTCTCTTTAAAACTCATCAAGTTCTAAATAAAGTCATGCTTAACTTAGAAAAATTTCAATACTTATAGTTCAATATGATATATGTATTTGGGACACTCATGTTCCCTAAAAACTCATCCTTTATAACAATACATGAATTATGTCTACTTCTACTCAAACAGTGCATAATGAAACAATGAACAACAACTCAATGAGGGTTCATGCAAATATAAGAATGAACAATAATTTTGACAATTGAATTATATAAAAATGATTATGATCTCAAACATTGATATGGGACTCAACCAGCAAAGAATTTACTCATTCAAACTCCATAGAATTAGGGCTAAATCTCAACTTAAAACTCTAACTATGGAATTTAGATGTAGGGTGCATGGATAAACTCAATCCAACAATATGAATAAGATTACATACTTGGAATGACGATTATCTAATCAAAACTTGAAGATCTTGAAAATAATGCTTGAAACCTAGTTCTTCCTCTTCTCTCCAATCTTTGCTCTCAAAATATTCTAAGTAATAACGAGAGAAAAGGCACGTTGGGTACTGATAAGGGACTAATTTTATTCCCACAATAGCTTGGGTTTAGTTTGAGAAAGGTGGGAAAATACCAAACTAACCCTCATTAAAATTGACTCTAGGCCGTCTACGGGCAGCTCCACTAATCGTAGGACTTTCTACGGACCATAGAAGGTCAATCATAGAAGCCATGGTCCAAAATTAGACCTCACTGAAATGTGTCATATTGGGTCTATGGCCAACTTCTATGGGTCGTAGACCATATGATGACTCGTAGAATTTCACTTGCGGAACTCGAATGGGATTAGATCTTGGAGACTATAGGTCATTTCCTACAGTTTGTGTAATGTCTTACGGGTGGTAATACCCAATTGTGGGGCTTTGTGCATATTCCAGTAGTTACTAGAATGTGATACTAAGGTCTAAAATCGATCCTACAGATTGTAAGACAAATGAGAAACCATAATCTTGGTTAGTAGAAATGGACCTTGGACTCTTAAGTTGGCTAAGTGTTTAGGGGACCTACAAATTATCCCTACGACTCATAGAAACTTCTACGGGTAGTAGGAGACCCTTGTGACCTACTGGACTTGATCTAGGCTAGAATAATATAGGGTGTTACACTTAGGAACTTGATCTAGGCTAGAATAATACGGGGTGTTACACTTAGGTACCAGATCCCTAGAAATATATGGGGTCGGGCCTAAATATTTCTGACGGAACTGAGAACAACTACCACCTTCTGATTTTTTATGAGAGTAGTCCCCATTATCTGTCTGAGCCCTCTTGTTATTCCTAGAACTCTCCTTAAGAGTTTCCTCCTTAATAGATTTAGAATGAGTCATAAAATGAGAGATAACCACTTTCTTAATCAACACCGTTGTCCTGAACTCCTTCACTACCATTTTAGAAACACCAGAGACAAACTCACTTATGTAGTCCCTAGAGTCGACAACCATAGCCGAAGCATAATTTGAGAGTTGAGTAAATTTCAAAAAATTATCCTTCACAAGCATCTTACCCTGTTTCAAGTTGATAAACTCTTCAACCTTAGCTTCCCTCTGCTCAAAAAGAAAGAACCTATCAAGAAAAGCAGCCTCAAACTTATCCTAATCAAGTGGGACTGTATCCTTAGCCCTATCATCCTTCTATTACTTGTACCATATATGATCCACTCCTTTCAACTGATAGGCGACTAAGTTAGGACACTCAACTAAAGTAACACCCATAATCTCAATAAACTTTTTAATACCCTCAATGAACTTTTGTGGATTCTCATCCACCTTTGAACTATGAAACTCCGGAGGTTCATCCACTTGAAGTTTCATACTCAAGTAGAAATCGAATTAGCATTTGGGATTATTGAGACACAACCTCTTTGTTGTCTTGAGTAGCCATAGCCTGGGCTAAACAAGAAAAAAGCCCTAAACTTAGCATGAGAGACCTATACATCCAAAGGGTCTGCTGGAGATGGTAGTGATTGTTCCTCTTCATCTCTGTTCCTTATGACATAGGCTCTTTTTGGAGGCATAATGTTGTAAATATATAGAGCACGAGTTAGAAGGAGATCATATAGATTTCACTCTATCACATGACTGAGAGTATGAAAGAAGTGAAGTATTTCGTAAAACATTTTATAGCCTCCTATTCATAAATATGACGCGCTTCACATCCATGAATAAGACTCTACTTAATGTGGATTTTAGAAATTCTAAGATATTTAAAGTTGATGCTATGATACCAAGTTTTTCACGGTCTGAGACTATCCCCTACTCACGACAAGGTGCTTGGAGCCACAAATGACCCCAAGATAACCTCATAGTCTGGGATGACACTAAGATTCAACATATAAAGCAATATCTGAAGAAATATGATAATACAATATAGAAAATAAACTGAATATTCTATTGGAGATCCATAGATAATATCTAAACAAAATAAACAAAAATCTAGTCTGGCTGTCTGAAAAGCCTTTACTAAGTGAGTGGCTAGGGAAAACCCCTAGCTAATTCCAAATATCTAAAAACTAAAAAGAACATAAGACTGTCCTCAAAGAATGAGGACTCACAAAACTGGCTATAATGTTGATTGGAAGTATTACTAACCATGGCCCAGATACAGATCATCCAAATCTATATTATTAAATAATATAGGAAAAAAGACCGCGATCAATACTTTGAATTGATTCACTTTGAGGAATATGCATAATAAACATAATATTTGAACATATTGAATCTGTAAAATATGCTGATGCAATGGTCAAGTAAATAACTTGATGACTGATAAAATAAACTAAAATAACAAAATACTTGATCATCCAATAACTGAAAACTGACTATGGGAGATATTAAAACCAACATAAATTTTGTGAGCTACTACATAAAGTTTAGTTTACTGCCCCCACACCAAAAAGAGGATATTTAATACTTTCTAAGGTAAGGGACCTGAGCTGAGCTAATATGGATCCACTAAGCTAATGTAAGACCCCAGAGTTGGAAAGTCATAAAACGAGGAGCAAAAGATAAAAGCTCAGAAAAATTACAGAAATTGGCATCAGGTGATGACCACGAAGTCCATCACGAGATGTGGTATGCACCACGTCTTGTGGTAAGCACCGTGATGGTGGTTCTGAAAGTGAGGCCTCCAGGAAAAGGAACATAACAAGGGACCATGGACGGACCATAGTGACCTCTGTGGTAACCCCTCCTTAAAACCCTTAGGAAAGTTTCCAAGGTAGGGACCACGATCGACCACCACAGGCCATGTAGCTCTTCACGGATTGTGGTGTATTCCATGGTAGTCACACCTACAGGACCTTCTACAGGTCCTGCACCACGTCCATGGTTCACAGACCGTGATGCCCTCCATAGACCGTAAAGATCTCTGTGGAGAAAGTCTTGAAACTATAAATGTAATTCCCAAGAATATTTGTCCAAGAAAACCACTACGGAAGACCACAACGGATAGTGGTGACCTCCATAGGCCGTGGTAGGTATCGTTGTGGGTAGCCTCCCAAATTCTCCCTTCAAATATGTTAATTCTCTTACCATGGACCATGGTGCCTTTGACGGTCCATGGTGATGACTCGTGATGGATCCCAATTTTTAGTTAAATAAAGGGTAATCCAATATTTTCCCTATTCTTTCACTAATGCACATGGACGTTTTTGGGACTATATTCAATATGTAATTGTCATAAATACTCCTAAGTATATTTTATTCCCTCACTAACTCCCAAACAACTTTAAGACTTCTCCCTAAAGGTTTCTTCAAGAGTTCATCTTCTTCATCAAGTTTGGATAGGTTTTCTTCAAGTACAAGTCTCCTTTATCAATTCCAAGTTCAAATTCATTCAAGTTATGTAGGGATTGATCCATGGGTCCCTTTTACCCATGGAGTCCCAAGGTTTTCACTCAAAATCTCATGAATTTCTATTGTGTTGTAACCTTAGTTTGATGATTTGTATTGGGTTGTTTCAATTATATTTTTAATCATTAAAAATGATCATTATAAATATATTTCTATATTAATTTCATGATTTTAAGATGAATTATGAATGCCCATACATGAAGTGGTTTTGAAGGGTGATTTACATGAATTATGATTATAAAACTCAATGATCTTCAAGTATTACATAATTTTCAATCAAATTGACTATGCATATGAGTTTTTACTCTAAATTCAAGTATGAATTATGATCATGGATTACAATTATGTTCAAGATATGAATTCTATGCAAGTTAAGAAGAAAGGTGCCTTAGGGCCCTGTGTGGTCACCAACAAACCTAATGGCATGAATTACGCAAGTATGATATTAAAATGTTGAAAGGCTCATATTCACATTACAAGTATGATATGAAAATGACCTATTCTATGAATCATAAAGTTTATGAATAAGTTTATGAGATATGATAAGTATGATTACTATATTTTGTATTCCGTGGGATTTGACTTAGCACTGAATAATGAACTGAGGTGGGGGCTCGACCTACAGGGTCCTTATATAAAGTCAATTATCTCATAACTACGTGCCACCATAGGTTGCCTTATGACTTAACTAGTAGATCCACAAAGAGCCTAAGTGCATGACCCGCCTAGTAGATTAGAGTCTACCTTGGCAAATAAATTCCCATTTCTTCCATTGTATGCGGAGACATCAGGATTTCATGTTATAGCACACATGGTCTTATTATTGGTTATGGTTCTATCCGACATATGCATATGCACCTTCCGATCTTTATGATTTCAATCATGTCTTGCAGATGCTTTGATCATTATGGTTTTCTCATGACTTATTCACTTTATTATGTATGTTAATTGATCATTGCATCCTATGATTTATATTGCATGTTACACCCTCATACATAGTATATTTAAATGTACTAACGCATATTATTGCCTATATTATTTTATAATATATAGATTAAGGATAATATTCCTATACGTGATTAGTTGAGCTTCTATTATTGGCAGAGTTGGTGAGTCCTTATCTATCGAGAACTAGTTATGAGTCATATTCTCTTTCAAAAATGTTTATTTCTTTCATATTGAGGGTGAGCTAGGGACATATCTTAGCCCCGCCCGTGTTATGTAGTAGAGTCATTATTGTACTTATGTTATGGAGTCTATGTAGTTAAGTTTACTCTTCTTTTATGATCATGTTTTAGATTTTTCCTATGTTATTTTTGCATTTACTTTACCTTATGTATGCTTATGATATGTCAAGAGTCTCTATTGTAGCCCTTTGTAGTTTCAATTGCCATGTTACGACTAAGCCCTAGCTCAGGTCGTGACAAACTTGGTATCAAAGTACAAGGCTTAAGATGTCCTAGGGAGTCCAACATGCTACGTCAAGTAGAGTCTTATTCATGGTTGTGAAGCATGCCAATTTATGAATTGGAGGCTATAAGGTGTTTTAGGAAATTCTCACTTTTTTCATGATCTATGTCATCCTATAGAGTATACTCTAAGAATTTCTTTTCCCTAACGATTGTCTTTGCAATTTTCATAAATTCCTCCAAGAAGAGAACCTATTCAAAGAGGGTTAATGCTAATGAGAACTAAATTCCTCTAGTCCCTCAAGACAATGGTCCCCTACCCGACCAAGTTACTAATGTGGATTTCCGAACCACTATCACTATGTTAGCCCATGTTTTGTCCAACCAAGGAATTATTGCTCCTTCTAATATTCCCACCCCTTCTTCTAGAGTGAGAGATTTTGCAAGGATGAACCCTCCGGAATTTCATAGTTCAAAAGTTGATAAAGATCCTTAAGAATTCATTGATGAGGTGTATAAGATAGTGAGTATTATAGGAGTAACTTCAAAAGTGAGATCAGAGTTGGCGGTTTACCAACTCAATAGTGTTGCTAAAGTTTGGTATACTCAATGGAAGATACATAGGGTAGATGAAGGATCTATTGATTGGGAAGCCTTTAAGTTTGCTTTACTTGATCACTTCTTCCCTCTTGAGATAAGGGAATCCAAGGTGTTGGAGTTCATCAATCTTTGACAAGGAAACATGGGTACGAAGGACTATGCCCTCATGTTCACTAAACTATCCAAGTATGCTCCTTCATTGGTTATCGATCCATGTGCCCAAATGAGTCAATTCATATCGGGGGTGCTCGACTTGGTTGTAAATAAATATTATACCACTATGCTTGTTAAGGAAATAGACATATCTTGGCTTACAACTTTTGCTAAGAAAATTAAGGAAGAGAAACTCAAAGAGATGAGAATGAGAGATTCTAAGAGAGCCCAATATGAAGGTGGGTTCTCAAATTCTAGGTCCAATGGTAGTGGTGGTTGTTCTCAATAAGGACAATGTTCAGAAAATAAGTTTGATAAGGATAGGATGCCATACCCTAAGGCTCAAGGAGAAGGTGTAAATGCTAGTAGCCCTTCAATTCCCAAGTGTGCAAAACGTGGGAAAAATCATGGAGGTAGATATTTAATAGGAACGGGTACTTTCTATAGATGTGGTAAGATGAAACATAAGCAATCCGAGTGACCTCATATTTCCAAAAAAGGTAAAGAAGGTCGTCCCCAAGGACAAGTAGCCCAAGGATGCCAAGCGCAATAAGGTGCCTAAGCTCAACTAAAGGTGGCCAACACAACAACTGATTCTATGCTCTTTATTCTAGGCAAGATATGAATGAGACACCCGATATGGTCATGGATATGTTACGGGTCTTTAACTTTGATGTCTATGCATTGCTTGATCCAGCTGCCAATTTATATTTTGTTACTCCTTACCTTGCTATGAGATTTGATGTGCCCAAAAGTGTTCTTAGAACCTTTTTTGATTTATACTCCTATTAGGGATTTGGTGTTAGCTAAAAGGGTTTATAGAAAGTGTCCCTTGTCGGTATTGCATAAATTTATCCCTTGTGATCTTTTTGAATTAGACATGACCAATTTTGATATTATTGTTGGTATAGATTGGTTGCATGCCTCTTATGCATTCATTGATTGTAGAACCTGTAGAGTTAAATTTCAGTTTCCTAATGAGCCTATTCTTGAATTGAAGGGTAATGACTCAGTGGTTAAGGGTCGATTCATTTCATGTCTTAAGGCCTGAAAACTGATTTCCAAAGGGTGCATCTATCAGTTAATGAGATTTAGGGATGTTGATTCCGAAACTTCTACTCTTGGGTCGGTCCCTATAATTAATGAGTTTCTTGATGTGTTTCCCGATAATTTGCTCGGTGTTACTCCCGAAAAGGAATTTGACTTTGGTATATATCTCCTTCCTGATAATCAACCGATTTCTATTCCTTCTTACCTCATGGCTCCAGCGGAACTTAAGGAGTTAAAAGATCAATTGAAGGATTTGTTGGATAAGGGTTTTATAAGGAAAAGTATTTCACCTTAGGGTACTTCCGTGTTGTTTGTTAGGAATAAAGATGGGTCACTCCGAATGTTTATAGATTACCAACAATTGAATAAGGTCACCATAAAAAACAAGTATCCAATTCAGAGGATAGATGATTTGTTTGACTAATTACAAGGGGCAAGCTACTTTTCAAAGATTGATCTTCAATTGGGTTATCACCAACTCCAAGTGAGGGAGTGTAACATTCAGAAGACGGACTTTAAAACTCGGTATGGTCACTTTGAATTTTTGGTTATGTCCTTTAAACTAACTGATGCCCCTGCAGCTTTTATGGATTTGATGAATAAGGTGTTCAAGCAAAATTTGGATATGTTTGTGATCTTCTTTATTTTATGATATTTTGATCTATTCTCAAAGTAAGGAAGAGCATGTTGATTATTTGAGGATTGTGTTGCAAACTCTCAAAGACCGTTATATGCAAAGTTTAGAAAATGACAATTTTGGTTAAGGTTAGCTGCGTTCCTTGGTCACATTATGTTCGGAGAAGGAATTATGGTTGATCTAAAGAAAATTGAGGCTGTTAACAATTGGCCTAGACTATTGACTCCTTCTTATATTCGAAGTTTCTTAGGCTCAGCTAGTTATTATAGACGGTTTGTGGAAGGTTTCTCTTCTATTGCATAGCCTTTGACTATTTTAACTAAAAAAAAAGTGAAATTCCAATGGTCCGAAGCATGTGAGAAAAGCTTACAAGAGTTGAAGGATAGACTTACCTCTGCTCTGGTATTGACTTTATTGGAAGGTTCTGATGGATTTATTGTGTATTGTGATGCTTCACGAGTTTTCTTGGTTGTGTTGTAATGCAAAATAGTAAGGTGATAGCCTATGCTTCAAGGCAACTAAAGTCATATGAGAAGAATTACCCAACTCATGACTTGGAGTTGGCGGCGGTGGTTTTTGGTTTAAAGTTGTGGAGAAGCTACCTTTATGGTGTCTATGTAGATATTTTCACCGATCACAAGAGTTTGCAATATGTGTTCACTAAAAAGGACTTGAACCTTCGACAAAGAAGATGGCTTGAGCTGTTGAAGGCTTATGGCATGAGTGAGCTATACCATCCGGGTAAGGCAAATATGGTTGTTGATACTCTTAGTAGATTGTCTTTAAATAGTGTTTCTTATATTGAGGATGAGAGAGAAGTTCGAGTTCGAGATGTGCATTGATTAGCCCATTTGGGTGTCCAATTGATTGATTCCAAATATGGTGGTGTTATTGTGCAAAATGGTTTTGAATAGTCTCTTGTGGCAGAAGTAAAGGTAAAATAAGATAATGATCTAGATTTGATTGAATTGAAGAAAGCGGTTGCCAAAAAAGACATTGAGGTTTCTCCTAAGAGGGAGATAGGTTTTTGAGATATCAAGGCCGATTATATATTCTAAATATTGACAGCTTAAAGGATATAATATGTTCGAAGCTCATAGTTCATGATATTCTATTCATCTGGTTCGACAAAGATGTATCGAGACTTGAAGGAAGTGTATTTGTGGAATTGCATGAAAAGGGTTACTGTAGAATTTGTGGCTAAGTGTTCTAACTGTCAACAAGTGAAAGTTGAGCATAAAAATTCGAGAGATTTGGCTCAAGACATTGAGATTCGTACTTGGAAGTGGGAAGCCTTGAATATGGACTTTATTACAGGTTTGCCTCATACTCATTGGCAATATGATTCTATTTGGGTGGTTGTTGACCGAATAACTAAATCGACTTATTTTTTCCTAGTTAAGACTTCATACTCAGTCGAGGACTATGCTAGATTGTATATCTGAGAGTCAGTTAAGCTTTATGGTGTTCCAATGTCCATCATTTTGGATCGAGGTACTCAGTTTTGGAGATCTTTCCAAAAAGGTCTTGGAACCCTAGTGAAACTTAGTATAACTTTTCACCCACAAATGGATATTCAGGTTGAGCGTACCATTCAAACATTAAAGGATATGTTAAGAGTATGCGTGATTGATTTTAAAGGGAATTGGGATGATCATTTGCCATTGATAGAGTTTACTTATAATAACAATTATTACTCAAGCATTAAAATGGCTCCATTTAAAGCAGTGGTGATCCCTATCGGTTGGTTTGAGGTAGGCAAATTTGCTTGATAGAACCCGAGTTAGTATTTGAGGCTATGGAGAAGGTTAGACTAATTAGAAAGAGATTGAAAATGGCCCAAAGCCAACAAAAGTCCTATTCGGGTGTGAGGAGAAGGGAACTTAAATTTGAAGTCAATGATTGGGTTTACTTGGAAATTTCACCTATGAAGGGTGTAATGTATTTTGGTAAGAAAGAGAAGCTAATTCCTTGCTATGTTGGACCATATCAGATTATCAGATGAATTGGTAAAGTGGATTATGAGTTGGATTTGCCTTCTGATTTGGAATCGGTGCATCCGGTGTTCCGAGTGTCATTGTTGAGGAAATTTGTTCGTGATCCTAACTCCATTGTGACTTTGGACAGCATTTTAGGCAAAGAGAGTCTTTCATATGAAGAGGTTCTGGTTGAGATCTTAGACCGACAAGTTAGAAAGTTGAGAAACAAAGAAATAGCTTCAGTTAAAGTGTTATGGAGGAATCAAGAGGTTGAGGGTGATACATGGGAGGCCGAAGCTGATATGATGTCCTGATATCCTTATCTCTTTCCTTTCATGGTTAGTTGAGGTATTTAGTTACTTCATGATCCAACCATCCCAAACCATGCATATTACTTGTTCTCATGATTTCATATGCATTCATGTTCATGAAATGAGTTTTAAAGTCATGTTTTAGCCTGAGATTAAAAATTTAATGTTTTATGCATTATCGAGATGTTTTGCATTCATGTTGGGCTATTATATTCCTTTCCTATTCCATTCATGCTAGATTGAGTCTCATTCAAGGATGAATGTTCCCAAGAGGGAGATATTATAAGACTTCGAAAGTTGAAAAGTCAGAAAATGAGGAGCAAAAGATGAAAACTCAAAAAAATTATAGAAATTGGTATCAAGTGATGACCATGAAGGCTATCAGGGGTCATGGTCTGCACCACACATCGTGGTAAGCTACCGTGGTGGTGGTTCTGAAAGTGAGCCCTGTAGGGAGAGGACCACGATAAGGGACCATGGACCGTAGTGCCCTCTATGGTGACCCCTCCCCTAAAGCCCTAAGAAAACTTTCTAAGCCAGAGACCACGATCGACCACCACGGGCCGTGTAGCTCTTCACGGACCATGTTGTTTTTTGGGATGGTCACTTATGTACCACATCCATGGTTCATGAACTGTGATGCCCTCAACAAACCTTGAAGATCTCCGTCGATGAAGTCCTAAAACTATAACTGCAAGTCCCAAGAATGTTTGTCCAAGGAAACCACCTCAGACCGTGGTGACCTTCATAGGCCATGGTGGTCTCGTGGTGGGTAGCCTCCTAAATTCTCCCTTCAAATATGTTAAGTCTCTTACCACAGACTGAATCATGGATTGTGGTGCCTTTGATGGTCCGTGGTGATGACTCATGATGGGTCCCAGTTTTTAGTTAAATAAAGGGTAATCTGGTCATTTCCCTATTCTTTCACTAATTCACATGATCGGATTACCATTCATTTAATTAAAACTAGGACCAATCATGAGTCATTACCACGGACTGTCAACACGGTTTATGGTTCAGTACGTGGTAAGACACTTAACATATTTGAAGGGAGAATTTGGGAGGCTGCCCACCATGAGACCCACCACGGCCCATGAAAGTCATCATGGTCTGTGGGTCTTCCTGTTACACCTCGTACTTTTGTACCTTGGAACGCGTTCTTAAGTTTCTTGAAAAAATCTTAAGCTCTTAAGTTTCTTAAGTTTCCTAAAGTTTCTTAAAGCTTCTAAAAGCTTTTTAAGACTTCTTAAGAACTCTTAAGCTTCTTAAGAGTTACCATGTGAGCCGGGTAATCTATAACTCTATCAAACAACTCTAAGAAAAGGAGAATGCGATACCCCATAGTAGAGAAGATTGGAAATAGAGTTATAAGAATCTGAAAGAAGTTGGAGACCGAATAATGAGTCGTAGGACTCGACTTATTTATGTAAGCTACCAACTTGGAAATCTTATATACTTAAGCTACTTGAGTACATACCAAGCTTACGTAGCAAGAATTATATAGGTTCGTAAAGTAAGATGAGATTACGAACCCACGAGGGGGAAAAGAGAGTGTCATATGGCAGTAGCTAGAGAAAGGGTGGTGGACCCCTATATGCCACATGGAAGCCCGTGATTGGAGGAAAAGATGTGTTGTCCCAATGAGGGCTTGACATATGTCATCACTTAGGGCTTGACATGTGTCACCACTTAGGGGATGACATGTGTCACCACTTAGGGGATGACATGTGTCACCACTTAGGGGATGACATGTGTCCCCTCCTAAAGTGGCCTATATATATATATATATATAAAATTTATGACTTTAAGTTCATCTTTATCCCATAAGTCATCTTATCTCCAAGAAAGTTCTAGACAAAAAGAAGAGAAGAGAAACTTAAGCTAGAGAGAAGAAAGAGCTACGGTTTTGGAAGGAGAAAAAGGTAAGTTCTCCAATTCCGTTCCATGAATTAATTATATGGGGTATAATACAAAGGTATGAAGGAGTTAATAATATAAATTTATGGTTTGGATCATCCCCAAAATGTTAACAAACAGACCCAAAGTTTCAGTTGTGCTAAAGGAAATTCTGAGGCGAGTTCCGGCAAGTTTTGGCGAGTTTCGGGTAAGGTAAAGTTTTCTCTTTCGAACTGGAGTTTATGATGATGTTATGAGGTATATGACTACGAGTTGTATTGAGTAATGTTGAAGTAATTTATTTATATATATGCTGCTGGTTGTTGTTGTTGGTATGGTTGTTGATATTTTGGCCTAGTTGAAATCTCGGAGATGTTGAAATTATAGGGGAGATGCTGCCCAATTTTTGATAACTTAGGAACTAGTAATGAACTAGTCGAGGGAAATGGATAAGAAAATGACCTCTATGGCGACTTGGTTGTAGAGTTGGAATTGGAAAGTGAAAGGTCATTAACCATAGTATTACTTTCATGTTAAATAGGTTCAATCGACGACGAGGCGAACGTATCAGGAGTAATCCGTAAGAGGTATTGAAGCTATCTTCTTTCTTTTGGCATGTCTTTGGCATAAGTATGTAAATCTAACCATTCCTTCTTTTGGCATGTCTTTGGCATAAGTATGTCAAGCTAACCATTCCTTCTTTTGGCATATCTTTGGCATAAGTATGTAAAGCTAACCGTTTTTTCTCTTGGCATGCTTTGACATAAGTAGATAAAGATAATCTTCCTTTTTGGCATAGTTTTTATGGAACAAGTATATGACTTTTATATGATTCCAAGAAAATTCCTATTCATAGAGCCGCTAGGATGGCCAACTTCTTTATTTTCCAAAGGATATTTTATCATGCCTAGATACGTGTATATGATTCCAAAAGTTCTATTTGGATATAACTCATAGTGATATTCACAAGGTACTTGATACGACTTTTGTCTTGATTTTTGAATAATAGCTCCTTTTGTTAAATCCATCGAGTCTCAAAACTGATTTAAAGTGCATTTAGTTTCTCACTACTCCACTCATGAATGCCTCAATGCCTCCTTCACCGAGCTCGAGTTAGGTATTGTTATCGTGCGTACTTCTCTGGATCATTCACCGTGCCCCGACGTGAGGGGGTAGGTACGCCCTGTACATGGGTTTGATTTGTGGAGTTATGATGTGCCATGTACACATATGATATAATATGATCTGATATGACCATTTGATATGATATGATTTTTTACAGAGATATTCCCTACTCTGGAGTTATGATGTGCTATGGTTCCAGTAATGGGGCGGCGGCCATAATTTGTTCACCGAGTCCCATAATGGGGTCGGATATGGCATATGGTTTTCTGCATACATTATCTGTGGTTATGAAAAGCATTTTGATATTCTAGATATTTTTCTCATTTTTGCACCTTCTGTTCTGGTAATGGCTTTATCTATTACAGTCCATGCTTTACATACTCGGTACATTATCCGTACTGACCCTGTTTCTTTGGGGGATGTATTATATGCCCGCAGATACAGATGCTCGATTTGCTAAAAATGGTTCGTAAAGAGCTACACGGCCATGGTGGCCAATCATGGTCCCTGCCTTGGAAAGTTTCCTAAGGTCTTTAGGGGAGGGGTCACCATGGAGGGCACTACAGTTTGTGGTGCTCACCATGGTCCGTGGTCCCTTGTCGTGATCCCTTTTACGCAGGGATAACTTTTAGAATACCACTACAGTAGCTCACCACGAGGTGTGGTGCGGAAAACGTCCTATGATGGCCTTTGTGGTTATCACCTAATGCCAGTTTCTGTAATTTTTCTAAGTTTTCATCTTTTTCTCCTCATTTTTTGACTTTCCAACTTTCGGGGTCTTATAATTATGTACGCTAATTGATCATTGTATCCTATGATTTATATTGCATGCCACGCCCTCATACTTAGTACATTCAAACACACTAACGCATATTGTTGCCTGCATTATTTTATAGTGTAGAGGTTGAGGATCATATTCCTACACGTAGCTAGTCGAGCTTCAATTATCGGCGGAGTTGGTGAGTCCTCATCTATCAAGGACTAGTTATGGGTCATTTTCTCTTTCAAAGCCGTTTATTTCTTTCATGTTGAGGGTGATCTAGGGACATGTCTTAGCCCACACCGTCTTATGTAGTAGAGGCATTGTTGGACCTATGTTATAAAGTCTATATAGTCAAGTTTACTCTTGTTTAATGATCATGTTTTAGTCTGTTCCTATGTTATTTCCACATTTACTTTATCTTATGTATGCTTACTATATGTCAAGAGGCTTGGTTAGTGCCCTTTAAGGTTTCGATCGTTGTCTTATGACTAGGACCTAGGTCGAGTCGTGATAACGAGTGTCTATCTTAGACAAATCTTATGGTAGCACGTAGTTCTGAGACTTGGGAATTTCTACTAAAGGTCCACAGATGCTAATCGAAATCTTTCTTCCCTAAATTCTCTTGGTGCTAAGTATTACTCCCATGGAAAACATAAAATCAACTGAAGACGGTAATAATATGATAATACTACTTATACTAATAATCTGATAAATAAATTGAGTAACTCATGAATCATGATGTAAAACCGATAATAATCAGAAAGACACTTTATATGAAAGCATCTAAATCATGAAACTTCATAATTTGAAAATAACCTTTTGAAGAATCATAATTCTAAGCCATGAAAATACTTGTATAATGAGAGATCATGAAATTACCATTGAAAACATAACTTTACTACTAAATTCATGCAATTGAAGATCATACTTGAAGAAAAACTGAGTTTCAGAAAGAACTTATGAAAAATCATAGAAACCCTACGCTTGGAGAGTCATGGAGCTTGAAGAATTGGGTTTTTTTTGGGACTCAATGGGTGAAGGTGTGTCCATTGATGAAATTCCACATACCTAGAGTAGAAACACTAGTTTGAATCTTGGAATGGAAACTTGAAGCTTGGAACCCTAATTCTTGCTTAAGAGAAGACTCCAGAGAGAAGAAATCTAATTTTGAGAGGTTATGAGTGAATGGGATGATTTAGGATGATCCGAATCACTTAATCTCACTTAGAATAGCCCAAAATGACATATTATAGAGATTACAAGAATGAGAAAAGACCCAAACATTCCTAATTAAAATCTATCGAAAGACATCTACGGACAACATCTACGGACAACATCTACGGTCTGTGGTTCCATCTACAAACCGTACACACTTGTCTGTAGAAGTCGGGTTGATTTCCTGGGTTTCTGAACTTCCAAAGCACGATGCCCTTCTACGTTCCGTAATTCGGAGTACGAGCCACGTGCACATTCGTAGAAAGATTATACTGAAATATCTAACCTCTAAGGATGGCAAACTATGACTCATAGATAGGCTTCGTAGAACAAGCTAGGATAGGATTCTGAAGATTAATCTTCGAGATCAACATATGGTCCATAGATCAATCTACGATCCGTAAAAGGGTGCTTGTGAAGATCATGAAAAATCTGAGTTTTTTGAGGTTTGAAAACTTTGACTTTACAAGGCCCATCCACAGCCAATATACACATTCATGACCCATACTTCCCACTCGTCCTATACAAGGTAAATTCCAAGTTTATGAAGTCTCATCTACAGACTCATTACACGAGTCGTAGTTCCATTCATGACCCGTAATCACTATCTGTGATTTTCGAAAATCTCCACACTTCACATATGTTTGCTGAATTTCTTCTAGTCTGATCTTAAGCTAGGAACTTTCGAGGTGTTACATCCATATTAACTGAAATTTTGAGGCTTTCAAAATAAATGAATTGTTTCAAAATTAAAGATAAATGTTTGAACTTTTTTCATTTTTGCCCTTCATTTATATTGTCTAAATGATATGTCCAAGAGAGTTAATTGCTAATATTTATGATTTTGCTTTGAATTATTTCAATTTTCAAAACTAGTTTGAGAATAACTAAAAGAATAAAAGTGGAAACTGATGTTCAACTTATGTCTTAATTTTTTTTTTAATAAGTGTGCATAACTTCATAAAATCACTTAATATGGGCTAGAAGGGAGTATATTAGGTATACATTAATTGCCAAATTAGATTAAATAGAAGGAAAACAATGTGAATCTAGAAACATTGTAGTTTGTATATGAGTATCTGAAGAGACTAGCATGATATATATTTTTTAATATCCTTTAATGCATATGTAGAAACTTTTAGTTTGATTTGATTAGTCTTCCACAATTTTACCAACGTTTTGTGAGCCTGAGTGTGTGGGGGTGGGGGATACAATCTGAGATGAAAATTTTCAAGAAGTACTTATTTCTTTCGAAGGAAAAGAATGGTATATATGAAAGTTAGCGTCTAAAATTTGTGAAAATATTGATAGGGAAGCGGCAACTTCCATTTCATTTCAATACATGCTTACACGAGGAAATGAGATTTCTTGTCCTCTTATTAGATGAAAATGACTTTTTAAAATCTCTTATGTTTGAAAATGAAGATCTATATAAAAAAGGGCACAAAACTATTATTTATTTTTTTGGTAAGGTTAGAAAACCATTTCAAGAACAAATGGATTTAATATGGAAACATGAACAGAGTGATCAAACTGAACTCCATTAACATTACAACGACTTATGAAGGTAAATCAAGAACCATTCCGCACATATATATATTACGTACCAACATCACTCCTCTAGTTTTATGATATTACTAAATATAACAAAAATTTAACGACTCAATAATAATAATACATAATTTTAAGATAGCACACTCAAAATGAAGCAAGACACAAATAAATGATAAATGGGAGAAACATAGAGGAGAATTAATTAATTAATTAGGTCCTAGAGTCCAAAGCCATAATGGTGCTGAGGTTCATTGGGTTCATGTAATTGGAAGAACCAGTCAATATATGCTGAACAATGATCCTATTAGCCCTTTCAGAAGGATGGAATGGATCCCAAAATGCATATATGTCCCTGTTTGGGCACATGTTTGATAATGGTGTGCACAGCCCTATTCCATTGTAAGGTCCTTGCCCACAACATGCTATCTTTGATGTCACAAACCCTGCTCAAATCAAATGCACACCTATTGTTATTTGTTACCATAAATTTTTACCGGTACACAAACTATGAGTCAACAGACGAAAGTCAAAATAAAAACAAGTATATTTACAGTGTTAAAAAAATTCAAACATACAATATACATATATTAAAAAAAGAAATTGATTTATTTACGTAATATAATTTCTCAGCAAATTAGAGGTGTCAATTGACTCTGCCTAACCATGGTAGCTCGGCCCAGTTACAAGCATTTAATTTTGGTTAAATATTTCGAGTTCTCAAACATTTTCTATAGGATATATCCTCTTTATGTTTACTTTTACTTATTCATTATTCAAAAAATATATTTTTATTTGTTATTTTTAACATATTAAGAAAAAAATATTTTTTTATGTTCTATTCTTAACATTAATTACTTTTACCCAAATTATTTTCTAAGACCTAATACTAAATATTAATTAATATGAATATATTAGTAACATAATCAAATTAATCATTATTTCTTAAGGAGCATACAAAGTTCAAAATGAACGAAGGGAGTTATATATAACAAAAAAATGGGTAATTGGTGTATATTGAGATTACCATAAGCCTGTGGATTAGATATGAAATCCATGTTCATAGTATATGTATTAGCAGCAATAAATACATTAGCACCAAGTTGAGAATTGAGATCAGCCAACATTTGAGTCAATTGAGGGTTGAACAGAGCGGCTGCACGCTCCAGTTCCACTGAACATTCTCCAGTTCGGCTCCTCTGTGCTAATTCTGCTGGCACACACCCAATTGGTCCAGTACCTGTCACTAACACTCTTCTTCCTCCCAAATCATATAGCTTCTGCAATTTATTTTTCTTCTTTTTAGTAAATGATACAAAGGAAACAAAAAGAAAGGAAAAAAAACACCTATACATAACAATAGTAAAGAGGACACTGAACAAATAATATGTTAATTTGTTTTGGCTGTAGTGAGAATTGATCTGAGAGTGTATTATATGTTGTGTCTAATTAAGTGGTTTGCTACTTTTTTAAGCCAACCAGAAAAGAAAAAAATTAAGGCCTCTTTTGAAATTTAGATTTACGCCCCTAATGTTGCTGTGTCTAAGTGGTTTGCTACTTTTTTAAATATAAAAGAATTTCAGTCCTTTTTTATCCGATTATTATTATATATTAATTTTTATTTATTAGAAATCTATAAATTTAAAATTCTGAATTCATCTCCTATTATATGTTATCTTGAAATTATTTCAAAATATGACTATATATTGTGGAAACAATTTTTATTACTATCTGTCTCAATTTATGTGACACTTTTCATTTTTCGAGAGTCAAACAGTTTAAATTTAACGGAAAATTTGTGCATGGAATGTTCAAATTTTTTGAAATAAATTAATATGTTTTTAAACTACGTAAAAAGTACAATAAGTCACAATAATTGACAATTCAAAATATTTAAAGATATATAAAAAATTGACGGTCAAAAATAAACTTGCTTGAATCTCGAAATCTAAAAAGTGTCACATGAATTAGGACGAAGGAAGTAGTATTATTCACTTGTTTTTAACATGTCGAACATTTTTCTTACGGGGACCTAGGTATGGGTGGGTGGTGCATATTTTGTCTCTAATAAATGCACATTTCCAGATAGGGTTCTTGATGAATGATGATCATGTGGTGAGATTCTAGTCGGTCGCATCAACCAACCAAGCATTCATCAGATAAGTATGGCTCTACTACATGTTGTCATTTGCATCCTTAAATACATGACCTCTGAAAATCTTAATATCTCAGTTAACTAATTACATGAATTTTTATCTTGTTAACGAGAATTTGATTCTTATAATTCCCTTTCCTATTCCCTACCAGCCACAAAAATAAAATAAAAATGAATTGCCCCCTTTCATATATGATGGAGAGGGGCTTACCTGTAATACTTTTCTGTACTCAGAGATGAGATAACGAACATAATCAGGTAGGGAAAATTGTCTTGATCTTGCAGAGAAAGGGACCAAATAGTAGTTATTAACAAAGTCATTTCCACCAAGGGTGATGAGGACTAGGGCGCTGTTCACTAGCTGTTCTGTTTGTTCTGCTCCAATTAAACCACTTACCCTCCTTTGATATTGTTCAAAGTACTCCAATTGTTTACCAATTCTGATTATATTCAACTGAAAATGTCATACAATCCAATTATATTAACTATATACACCTTACCATGTAAGTTAAGAAATCTTGTGGTAGTTATATAAGTGCTAGTAGTATTTATTTTTTGATTAGGTAATTTTTAAGCATCAAGTGCTGAAAAGTAAGTACCTTTTAAGTGTTGAAACTGAATTTATGAATAGACAACTGCATGTTTGGATAAAAGTATTGAATCTAGAAATAAACAGTTGATGTATTTGGTAAAATTGATGCTTTAAAGATTTGGTTTTAAAGCACTTGACATATGTGAAAAGAAAATTAAAAACTACTTTAAAGTTGATTTGACTGGCTTTTAAAATAATTCAAACATCCTCTACTTTAAATGTGTGTTTTTATTTATTGTCAAATTAATATGTAATACGTATATAGTAAGCATCCAAAATCTTTCTAGTGCTATGTGTATGATATCCAATAATTTAAGAACCCATCATTTAAGTTTTGACGAGAAATAGGAATTAGATAATGTTACAACTTGTCTCGTACAACAATAGCAATCTGGGGTGGGTTGGTTGAACGAGATTAAGAGAATCAAAGAAATCTTCCAAAATTAATTTTAGGTAAAAGGGAAAAAAATTCCAAATTAAGGGAGTTAAACAACAATAGAAGGCAAGAATGAAAAATATGAATTCAAATCTATAGGTTTTAATTGCACATACAAATTGGATGCCCGTGTCATTAAGGATACCAACTCCAGCAGAAGCAAAGTTAGCCCCCACAAGAAGCCTATCTCCTGTGAGCTGTGGAGCCAAATATGGTAATGTTGGCTCCATACCCAATTGCTCACCTTAAAAAACAACACATTATTAGCATATTTGTCATAAATATTGTAATTTTTTTCTTTCATTTCATGTGCCACTTTTTCCATATTAGAACGCTCGGGAAGAGAATCAGACAATTTGTATATTTAAAAGCAATTTAACTTTAAATTACATGGTTTTATAGCTACGTCAATGTCATTTCATTTCTAAGGTCACAAGTTTTAATTAATTTTTTTAAACTTCATGTTGAGCCAACATCTCCAGTAGTAATAAAAAATAATTTTAAATAATTTTACTTAACCTACCATCAACAAGTGGACCCTTAATATCAAATTAACTTCTATTTATGCAGTAAACTTTAAAAATAACATGTGATAACCGTTTAAGTTGTTTGATAGTGTAAAGAACTATTATAGTATCAATGTGTATAAACTTAGTAAGCACTTGATTAACCAATTTCTAAAGGGTGGAGTAGATCAAGAGCCTTTCCATTTTCTCTTTTTTGTCATATTGATAGCATATTTCTTTATTTGCCCCGAGATCTCATTATGGTGGACCATAGATTTCAAGTATTTTTCACTTTCTTGTTTGAAATTTGTGGAATTTAAGAAAATAAGTTGTGTTTGATTATACTTTTTTTACAAAAAAATATTTGAAATAATGTTTATGCTTGAATGTTCTTAAATACATCTTCAGAAATCAAAATTAAGTTGAAAAAACGAATTATTTTGAAATGCAATTTCAAGTTGGATTTAGAATTTTCATGGTTAAAAACAAATTTTTCAAATAAAGTGAATTTTTCTTTTGAAAAAAAAATGAATAATTTTTATGGCCAAACGAATCCTTAAATTCCATAAAAAATGAATATAATAACTAACATGCGTAATACGTTAAGCTACACTGATAGTATAAAAAAAATTCAGTCTACCGAAGTATATAACCTAAATACTTAGAACAAAAGTATTAGAAAAAAGAATGTTCATACTTATAATATCAGGTATGTTGAGGCCATTGGAGAAGCGACCAGTGGCGCGGTGAGTAGGGTAGTCAATGCCATACGGGGGAGAATCTGCCCTGGCACTAGTAATTAAGTAGTTATTGTTACCATTATCGACTAGAGAATCACCGAACACAAAAAAGGCTCGACCTTCAACTTTAAATGACAGACCAGAAAATGAAACCACTAAAAGTACTAGACATGAAAAACAAGACAATGAGCTACTCATCATGTAAAAGAAACTAATTTGCTGTGTGAATACAAGAATGATTATGTATTTGGTGGCCATTATATAGTAGTAAGGGCTTGAGTAGTGAAACCCTCAATAAATGTTCTTTCCTTCTAACTTTAGCTACTACCATCAGTGTAAGAGAGTGTAGTAGATGGTGATAATTAATGAAGCCAAAAGGACCACTATACTGCACAAGGAAAGCTGCCTAAGAGTAGTTATTTCCCTCATCTAAAATATGGGGTTGTTGGGTAGAATATATTAAAGGGCAGCCCGGTGCACTAAAGTTTTCGTTATGTGCGGGGTCCGGGGAAGTTGGGTAGAATATATTGAAAAAAAAATAATGCATCTATTAGTTTTGTGTATTATTAGTATGTTGTTTGATAAACTCTTTCAACTTATATATAATTAGTTATACATTCTATTGAGTATTGATGTGTGTATTACTAATACATGAAATCCATGGTATAGTAATGCAAATGACCAGCTTAAGTTGTGGTGCAGTGATGGGACTGCTCTACCCTTAATTAGAAGTGTCGGGTTCGAGTCTTGAGTATGGAGAAAAATCCTATTGAGAGCACGACTTCAAATGGGTCCTGCAGTAAGCAATTGGTCGGATTTAGTCGGAGCTCCAATGTGGGCACCGGACACCGAGTTGGAAACCAAAAAAAATAAGTAATGCAAAGGATTTTAATGCATGCATTAGCATGGTTAAAGACACAATTGCTCCTCATAACCTTTTCCACTATAATTCTGGAGGTTATTTTTGTAAATAAATTAAATAATTTATTTTAGAAATCATGTAATACATGTTATTTTTAATACACCAAATCAAATACTGCAAAAAAAAAATTTACTCATAACTAATGCAAATATTATTAGTGTCAGTATTACTAATACACTATATTCAACACTATTCTTATATATCATACCAAAAGATCCTGAATGGACGGCATTTGTGCAATTCTAAAATTGGACAATTGTTTTTTTTTTAATTTTCTTTGAATTCTTATTTTCCCTATTTAATGAGCCAAAAAAGTGGGAGGGATCCAGAAGGATATTTATGCAGCTTTGCTGATATGGTTAACTTTTTTTTTTCTTTTTTCTTTTTTCTTTTTTGGCAGTCCAATATCAACTTTTTTTTCCCTGGAAAAGCAAGAGGTTATTATCATCATAAAGGATCATTCAAAATTACAAACAAGATAGCTGCCTCATTTACAAGCTATGTTCAGTGGTGAATTTAGTAGGTAAGTTATGGAGCACGTGAACCGTTAGGAACTTTATCCTAACATATGTTAAAAACCGTTCACTGGAAAAATTTCGTTAGCTTGTGATTAGTAGTGTTAAATTTCCTAATAATATACTCCCTTTGTCTCAAAAAACCGTCACTTTAGCTCCAAAAAATTGTTATTTTAGAAATTCAAGATAAAAAATGATAATTGTTTTCAATTATATTCTTATATTAAATAACTACTTCTTCTTTAATTCTCAATAAATATTTAAGAAATACAGATAATTTAGTAAACTATATATTATATTTATTATTTTTCTTTAATCGATGTGAAATGAAGTAAAGCAACATTTAATTTGGGATTGAGTGAGTGGATAATACTAACAACATCTAGGACGTAATTGACTTTAATTGATCATGAGTTGTTTGCTCTAGATTCATTAATTTTATATGATATACTTGAAAATTATCTTTCATTACTTAACCCGTTTTGCTCATGCTTTGTTTTTTCAAAATTGCCATTTGAAAATAGTCTTAATGGCCAACGACAGAGATTTCTACTTTAATTGTTCGAGACAAAAGGAATAAACCTGGCTTCAAAATTCATGTTTTTTGTTGACGATTTGACGTATTAAGAGACAATAAACCGTTAGAGGTCTATTTTTTGCTGGTTTGCATTATTTTCTACGTGCAATGATTTGATTTTAGGATGCTCATCAATTAATTAAGAATTGGCATCAACTGCCAACTTTAGTCAGTATCAATAACCTATTAAGTATTAGGAGCTCATGATCACTATAAATTTATTAGGAGGAATAAGTGTCTAGGTTAGTTGATCCCTTAGCCATTGTCCCGCAGTCTATTTTACTTGTCATATTTATTTGCTAGTGAATATATTTGCGCTTCGCGAGGTTATTAAAATAAAATAATATATGACTAAATAGTTTATTTATAACTCTCATGAGACACATGCAAGATAAATAGTACTCCAAATGTATCAAACATCTTATAATAATTCTTGAGGTCCCTCAAATTTGGAGGCCTAAGACACATACCTCTTTTCAATATTGTTGAGCCAGCACTGAGAAAGATTCAACACCTAAATTAAAATGTACTAAGAAATTCATCAAATTAATAAAAAAATGGTTTCATACATATTCAAGAATATTAACTTTCATAGCACAACTTGATGAGAATAAAGTGCAAAAATATATGATAAATATATATCTATGAATTTTCATTTTTTGTGGATATTGCACTCTCCAACAATTTTCCTGCAAAAAAAAAAGACAATATAAAAGAATTTTAGTAAATAAAAACATTGTCTAAAAAAGCATATCTATCGAGCCAAAGGAATGAACTAAACACAACAACAGTGTGATATTTGAGCTTTAGGAAATATTTATCTTGGTGAGAAAGAAGACTTCAATGAAGTCACTTCATGCTAATTACTCTTCACTATCCTCTCGTCATTGATTTTATTTTCCTCATTGACATTAATTTTACTGGTGCAACTACATGAAGGAAATTAAATGCAATTAAGGCCATGTTGTATTAATTGCTCTTATGTGATTGATTCCAATATTCCTCTCCTACGTGGGTTGATTCAGGAAAACATTAAATTGAGTTTTATTGCAACGATTTATCATAAAGATAGCCTTGGTTTTATTTTATTAAACATTTATTAATTTATTTACTTAGTAGATTATGTAAAAAAAATGAACAAAAGTAAAAATTAAAATTAAAAGAGGTGCAATTCATGGATAATTACTCTTTGTACATAAATTATATAATAAAAAGAAAAGTACTTAAAAAATAAAAAAATATTATAATTTAATAAGTAGAAGAAGATCAAAAAAAGAGAAAAAGGAAAAATAAGTTTATTGAGAGTAGAAATTAGAAAGGTGTGAGTTATGGATAATTAGTACTTGTGAATTGACAAGTGAAGAGTCTTTGTTGTAAATGTTCCTTCATTAATAAAATATTTATTTGAAATAAATTAAGTAATTTACTTTTACAATAAAATAATTAGTTGAAATAAGAAAAATAGCCAAAAAAGGAGAAAAAAGATAAACCAAATAGAGGCTATAGAGAGGTGTCACATTACCTTGTCTATGTTTCTCCTTTATATATATATTGATTAAATTTTGATATGCACCTTAAAAAATACTAATAAAAAAGATAATTTGGTTAAATTATCCTTATTTATTACTCTTTGGTCTCAATTTAATTTACTCTCTCCTCCCAGTTTAATTGTCATGGTTTTCTTTTTGAAAGTCAAACTATTAAACTTTGACTAACATTTTAAGATATATTTCTTAATTATATTGATATGAAAAAAATTGTAACTTACACTACTTTTAGTATAGTTTTTGAATATCTAATTTTTTTACTTTATAATATTGAGTTAAAGTAATATAATTTAACTTAAAATATTAGTTAAATTGACTTTCGAAAAGCGCAACATGACAACTTAAATGAAACGGAAGGAGTATATACTATTCTCTTTTTCATTATATTAATTAATCTCTCTCCACATTTATTGTATAAGGATAAGGTAAAAATAAATAATTAATTATAGTTTAATTTCTAAAATGACAATTATTTTGTACCATTTATTTTTAATACGCACAATAACTAATTACGTTGTTTCAATCTAAAGCTAAATGTGTTGCATCAGCTAGACACATTAAATTACATATTAATGTAGTTTCTTAGAAATGAATTTAAGACTTTCTGTCACGATCGAAAGCAAGAGTAGCCAATTGTTTAATTTGTTACATCAATTAAGATTTGATTCTTTTGTAATATGTGATATATACAGTTTTGAACATGAATTCTTACATGTTTAAGGATAGTTGAAAACCCTTTAACTCCTTGAACCAAGAGAATTGTGAGAGCATAGACATGGTAGAGTAGTGCTTTCAAATATAAAGGAAGAGAAGGAAAGGAAGACATGATAAAAGATGGGCATGTGTTCACAATAAATGTTGTGGGGTAATATTTCAGCTACCTAGGCTATGTAGCTCTCATATCATTCACAATTCTATTCGCTCCCACTTTTAATCTGAAAGATTTGTTCACATTCATCCGATCACTTGAACTGAAAACCCCTTTTATGGCAAAACGGGTTAATGGAGATACAACAGATGAAAATCCATTAATAAACTGCCTGTTCTACAAAAAATTGAATCGATCAATAAATTAAATTTAAAAAAATGTTATTGGGTTATTGAATTATGAATTTTTAATGGTTTTATAAAAAAATCATTGGGTTATTGGTTCGATTTCGATTTTAGTATTGAGTTATTGGGTAAACGGATAAATCCATTAAAACTATACTAATTTACTACTTTACCCCTTTAAATAGTAAATAAATATTAATAATTTAACATCACTAGACACTATAATAATACTCAACAGTTTGTAAACTGTTCAAGATCGTCTTGTTAGATTGCTTGGTTTTAGTTTTAGATTTAGATTGTCATTGTAGATTTTGCAAGTTTGTAAACTTGATGCAATTTCTCATTATATTTCTTGTTTCACTATATCAAAGCATTTATAGTTGATTTGCTTGTTTAACTGTATCACACCAAATTATTAGAGAAGTCATATAATTATTTTATGCGTATTTTTACCGAAAATCAAAATATAAGGACCGAAAATTGATAAATTGAAAATAGATAAAAAATATTTTACTGATTTTTTTTTATTGATTTAATGTATTTAAAGCCGATAAACCAAATTGAACATATTCAGACGCATTCTTGAAGTTTTCATCTCTTCAAGTGTTGAAGCTTGGTTTTTCCGGTGAAATCGCAAAACTTTGTTTGGATCTTGATAATCTTTGGATAAATCCGTTGTATAGCTACTCGATCTGCTTCATCGAAGCTCCGATCTGTCTTTCCACTCCAATTTTTTCGGCGAAGTTTTTTTTTTTCCAGGTGTGGATTCCCGGTGACGAACAACCGATACAACCGCTGCAACTCAACTCCGTACGCCGACGTGAACAGTACTCCGACGTGAGCAGCATTTTTCGGCGGGATTCAGGTTCATTTCTACCGGAGTTGGTACCTCCGGTTTTTATATCTTTATATATCTATTCTTTGTTCATATACTTGTCGTTACATTTTGTCGACTTTAGTCCCCCAAATAATTTATTAGTTCATACGCATTTTTATGGCTTTGGATAGTGATGGTAGACTAGGGTCATGTTCTCGCTCATGGACGGGGACGAGGATAAGGAGGGGAAAGTGGGTTAAAGGAGCGTCTAGACTGAGAATAGGTTCTTGGAACATTGGGACGTTAACGGGTAAATCCATAGAACTGGTTAAGATTCTAAAAAAGAGCAAGATTAATATAGCCTGTGTCCAGGAGACAAAATGGGTAGGCTCTAAAGCTAAGGAGGTAGACGGGTATAAGCTTTGGTTTTCTGGTAAATCGAAGTATAGGAATGGGGTAGGCATTTTAATAGACAGTGATTTAAGGGATAAGGTGGTGGAGGTTAGGAGAGTCAATGATAAGATGATGTCGATTAAAATGGTCGTTGAAGGGATCATGTTGAATGTTATTAGTGCTTATGCTCCGCAAGCGGGCTTACGCGAGGAGGATAAAAGACGCTTTTGGGAGGATTTGGACGATTTAGTGGAAGGCATACCACCTACTGAGAAACTTTTCGTGGGTGGGGATTTCAATGGGCACATCGGATCCATTTCAGGAGGGTATGATGATGTGCATAGGAGCTTTGGCTTCGGGGACAGAAATGAAGGAGGAATCTCACTTTTGGATTTCGCAAGAGCTTTCGAGTTAATGATAGCCAACTCGAGTTTCCCAAAGAAGGAGGACCACTTGGTAACCTTCCGTAGCTCAGTGGCTAAAACTCAGATATATTTTTTACTCCTTAGGAAGGATGATAAAGGTTTGTGCGAAGACTGTAAGGTCATCCCGACCGATAACCTTACAACCCGACATAAGCTCTTAGTGATGGATTTAGGGATTAAGATGACAAGGACGAGGAGGGTCAGGGAAGAACGACCTAGGATTAGATGGGGGAGATTGACAACGGTTAGTGCCCTAGAGATGGGAGAGAAATTGAAGTATATGGGGGCCTGGGATAGTAGTGGGGATGCGAAGGGTATGTGGGATAGGACAGCTAGTTGTATTAGGGCTATAGCAAGGGAAGTGTTAGAAGTCTCGACAGGTAGTCGTAGACGGCATCGAGGGGACTGGTGGTGGAATGGAGAAGTGCAAGGGAAAGTGGAAGCAAAGAAGGTGGCGTATGCTAAGTTGATGGAGAGCAAGGATGAGGTGGAGAAGTGGACGAATGGGAACTGTATAAGATAGCGAGGAAGGAGGCGAAGTCGGCGGTTGCAACGACAAAAACGACAGCTTTTAAACGCCTTTATGCTGAACTAGAAGAGAAAGGCGGGGACAGGAAATTATTCAGGCTAGCCAGGGCCCGAGAGAGAAGGGCATGCGATGTGGATCAAGTGAAGTGCATTAAAGACGAGCACGGAAAAGTATTGGTAGAGGAGACCCTTATCAAACAAAGATGGCAGTCATACTTCCATAAACTTTTGAATGACAGGGGGGACAAAGAAATTGTGATGGGAGATTTGGAACATACAGGAAGGAGTCACGATATTAGGGGTTGTAGGAGTTTACGGTCGATGAGGTTAAAGGTGTTGTTCGTAGGATGCGCTGCAGAAGAGCGACCGGACCTGATGAGATCCCTGGAGAATTTTGGAAGAGTGCGGGCTCAGTAAGTTTGGAATGACTGACTAGGTTATTTAATGTCATTTTTACGACTGCAATGATGCCCGTAGAATGGAGGTCGAGCATCATGATCCCTCTATACAAAAACAAGGGGGATAACCAGAGTTGCAACAACTATAGAGGTATCAAGCTTCTAAGCCATACTATGAAAGTGTGGGAAAGAGTGGTGGAGATGAGGGTGAGGAGGGGCGTGTCTATTTCAGAGAACCAGTTCGGATTTATACCGGAGTGCTCAACCACGGAAGCCATCCATCTTATGAGGAGACTAATGGAGCAATATAGGGAGAGGAAGAGAGACTTGCATATGGTATTCATCGACTTAGAAAAGGCTTACGATAAAGTCCCACGAGAGATACTATGGAGATGTTTGGAGGCTAAAGGTGTACCGGTAGCGTACATAAGGGTGATCAAGGACATGTACGAGGGTGCCAAAACTAGGGTAAGGACAGTAGGAGGGGACTCAGAATACTTCCCAATTGTGATGGGGTTGCATCAAGGATCAGCTCTTAGTCCGTTTCTATTTGCCTTGGTGATGGATGTATTGACGCGACAAATTCAAGGTGAGGTGCCATGGTGTATGCTTTTTGCGGACGATATAGTCCTCATCGATGAGACTTGTAGCGGAGTCAACGCTAAGCTGGAGGATTGGAGATGCACCTTGGAGTCTAAAGGGTTTAAGTTGAGTAGGACCAAGACAGAGTACCTAGAGTGCCAGTTCAGTGAGACACCTCAGGAGGTTGGCGCGGAAGTTAGGCTCGGGGACCAAGCCATCCAAAAGAAAAGTAGTTTTAAGTACCTTGGTTCTATAATGCAAGGCAGCGGGGAGATCGACGAGGATGTCACACATCGTATTGGGGCAGAATGGATGAAATGGAGGCTCGCCTCCGGTGTGTTGTGTGACAAGAAGGTGCCACCACAACTTAAGGGCAAGTTCTACAAAGTGGTGGTTAGACCAGCTATGTTATACGGGGCGGAGTATTGGCCAGTTAAGGTCTCCCACGTGCAAAAGATAAAAGTTGCCGAGATGAGAATGTTGAGATGGATGTGTGGGCATACCAGGAACGACAGGATTAGAAATGAGGCTATTCGAGATAAGGTAGGAGTGGCCTCGGTGGAAGACAAGTTGTGGGAGACGCGACTGAGATGGTTTGGGCATGTGAAGAGGAGAGTCCCAGATGCACCAGTGCGGAGATGTGAGAGGTTGGCCATGGATGGTTTCAGAAGAGGTAGGGGTAGGCCGAAGAAATATTGGGGAGAGGTGATCAGACAGGACATGACGCATTTACGACTTACCGAGGACATGACCTTAGATAGGAGGGTGTGGAGGACACACATTAGGGTAGAAGGCTAGTACTTAGTGGCATTATTCCCCCTTATCCGTAGGCATATTAATGCACTATGATTTCTTGTACTCTGATTTATGGTATTTATGTTATCATCTAATAATACCTACTATTTTTTGTGCTTTGATTATTTCGTTATCTACTTATCTACTTTTAATATTCTTGTCTTACCTTTTTCTATGCTTCTATTGAGCCGAGGGTCTTTCGGAAACAACCGTCCTACTTTGGTAGGAGTCAAGTCTGCGTACACTTTACCCTCCCCAGACCCCACGATGTGGGATTTCACTGGATTATTGTTGTTGTTGTTGTTGTAAACCAAATTGAACATACTGATGCACACTCCTTGTTTTACCCATACAAATGCTAAGAAACTCTAAGGACACATTCGGTGTAATGGATACAGAAAGATAATTTTCGAATACATTTTTAGTTTTTCTTAATTCCTTGTTTGATTATAAAGTTTAGTATACCTTATCTCACAATTAATAATTAGTGCTGGGTAAATTATTTTTGTTCTTGGGTGGAATAATAATTTTTTGATAACTTATTCTAGTATAAAATGATTAAAAGGGATAATACACAAGTACCTCCCTCAACTATAACGAAATCACTAGGACACACCTTAACAATACATGGGTCATATTACCCTCCTGAATTATTTTAAAGTGTACTAAACACACTCTTTAGTGCTGAGGTGACACAAAGAGTGTGTTCACTCTCTTTAAGGTAAGTGAGAAACGAAAAAGAAGTATAAAATATGACTAATTTGAACATATGTCCATTTTCAATTAACATTTTCATTATTAATCAAAACACATAAGTAGTTAGCATTAAAACTTAAGTTGATATTTATTAATTAAAATTTCTTTTTTTATTATGAAATAGAGCCCAATTTTATCATTTTTAGAAATATAAATATTTTTTCACAACATACTTAAATTGCCGGTGATCTTTTTCCAGATATTTCATCAATTTGTATAATTACGGAAGATTTTTTCTTTTTCTTTTTCTTTTTCTTTTTCTTTTTTACTCAAACACTTAACATGAAATTCAATTTTTTTGCATATTAGAGATTTAGTTTACACAATATATGATGAACACAATTTAAATTAAATTCTTTGTTTTGTTAAAAAAATAATTTTAATTTTTTTAGATCTGACAATTTTTAATTTTTTTTAGATCCGACAATTTTTTTTAGATCTGACAATGCACATGTGGCGTTGATGTGGAGGTAAGTGTAAAACACCTTTCTTCATGTGAATAATTACATAGGTTTTAGGATGTGTTTAATACACTTTAAAATAATTCAAGGGGGTAATAGAACCCATGTATAGTTAAAGTGTGTCCTAGCAATTTTGGTTATAGTTGAAGGGGGTACTTGTGTATTATCCCTAATTAAAATAACAAAAATACCCCCTACATTACTTTTTACGTGTTTTACACTTATAGATGGTATATTTTTATATAAACAACCCAATCTTAAAAATATGCAATGCTTATTATTTCTAGTACAACAAATCAAACAATACTAAGAAATACACTAATAAAAATAGTTCAAAATTCGAGGGACTCAATCGGACAGACAAGGTCAATCATATAAATCGATGGAAGATCGATCATGTCCATCGGCTATCCCATATTTCTAAAACAAATTATTTTCATGAAAAACCGACAAACATAGTTGGTTTGTCCTCTATTTATTTCACGCATTTTTGCACGAATTACATTTACCGTGGTAAAAACAAGATAAAGGAGGACATGATCAGATTTAGTTTTAAATCCTTAGGGTTCTATGATGCATCTCGAGTCATTCCCTTCCTTCTTTTCCATCATTGCACTCTAGTTGTCATCCACATGGTTGAGTCCAATTGGATTTTGTTTGATTCCAATTGATATCTCTATGCCTGTGATTGGAATTTGACAGATTCAAATTGGTTTCTTGCCAAGTTCACAATTGGTATCTATTAAGGAAGTCTTATGATGTTAATGGTGCAGGAGTGTGACTACTCGAATCCAAGTGTGATGGTATTCATGTCAATCCACCGAGATAAGTCAGCCTAAAACCCAACAGAAACTAAATGCGAAAGTAAATAAAATAAATAAGGTTTAACTTAATCAAAAATAGGTAAATAATATAAAAAAATCCCTCAAGACTGGTTGTTATGTGTTCAATCCACTAATGAAATACGGAATACAAAAGAAATACAACCATAATGTCTTTGTCTCTAGAATAGGACTAAAACATAAAGGAAAAGAGTAAGAGGCGTCTGCGGATGGATGTAACAGCTACCTCAACACTCTAACTAGTAGCCCCGAATATGGTAGGAAAGCTAGAACATCAAGCAAGTCCAGGATTACAACCTACACAAGTGTAGAAGCAAGGAGTGAGTACAAACCAACATGCTACTTAGCAAGCGGACAACTAAAACTAAGCAAAGCTAAAATAGAATATAAGTACTCCTGTCAGCCCAATCGAACCTTCTCAACTACAACCTGCATAAAAAACCAGCCCAACTCTACAATTGTACAATAATAATATGAAATCCACAAATACTCATCAATAATATCAGCAATTGAATCATATCAAGTCAAATTCAGTAAACACAGAGCAATGAGAGGTAAACACCATTTACAAATATCAAAAAGGTGTGATGTAATACAATGAAATGGTGTATATCTGTCATATCGGTATACATCCGCTAAAACACAATCCAGAACTCATGAGGTATATTTTAATCCAGGTAACCTTCCATAGAGCATATGGACCGTTCTCTTGATATACACATCCTGCCACGGAGCATGGAGCCCGGCCCTTTTATTTCATAATGCCTGCCATAGTGTGTGTGGCCCGAACCCTTTTGTTTCATATTATTTTCAGTCTCAATACAATATATCATTATCAATGCGATTGAGTCATGTTCATAGAATTCATGATAGTAGGATAATATCAATTACAACTCACAACTCATATCACTATAAGGTCCTTTTACATGTCCATAACATGTCATTTTATCATCACATCGATCACACCAATTCAAGTTATCAAGTTAGCATTTTATTACTCCTCTTCTATATTATTAAGGTTAATTACGCAATCAAATAACCCAGTCTAAATTTATATTACTCCCAATGCACATAACAAGGATATACCAATACCTACTAGCTTAAATGAAGATTTAGAAATTCACTTGCCTTAATATCAATCACGACTACTTTGAAACTTGTGCTTTGCCTTTATTCCACACTCCGAATCGATAAAATCTAGTCAAACATGAATTTCCAATAAGAATAAGAGTTCAATGACATCCAAATTATTAATTTTCCAATTCCAATAACGAAGGGTAAACTGGAAATTTTTGCCTAAAAATGTTCCTTAATGTATTTGGAAATCAATGGTGAAAACCAACTTGAATCTGGAGTTGAAATCATTTCACAATCCCAATTTTTATAATACTTCAAGTTCACGGCAAAACCTCCAAATTTTGAAATTCAAATCACAAATTAAAAACCAAAATCACTATATAATCACTGGGTAATGAAGTTTATGGGTTGAAAGTACTTAAACGAAATTCCCTAAAAATCCTCTTTAAAATTGTCCCTCCCGAGCTCCCAAAGTTTTAAAATGGAGAAATATGGGTGAAATCCCAACTTTTGAAGAGAACCACTGACCTAGACTCTTTATCCTTCGAGATCGCGACACCTACTCTGCGATTGCAATGAACGGGGTCTGGTCAACTCATTTAAATGTCTCTCACAATCGCGGCGCTGACCCTCGCGTTCACGATAGCTACTGAGGCAGTACTTCATGGAAATGATACAAACCTAGCGATCACCATGAGGTGCTAGCATGCCCTCCGCAAACACGATGGGTTCCATACAATCCTGATAGAGATAGTAACAGAACCAAATGACAACAACAAGGAAGAAATCAAAAACCATAAATTGGACTCTTGAGATTCGTTCAGAATCCTGTGCAAAAAAACAAACATACTACCCCACTAAATTGAATGTTTTGCACTCAATGGAATCCTTGGAATTAGAATTTGAGGTCTCCTTGATCCGAAATCCAAAAAGTCGCAACTAAACTAACTTTAAGCCTCAAAATACCAAATCGAGTTTAGAACCTCTAAAAATTCAACCAAGAACACTTGTAGGCCTAAAATCATTCCCCGAATCCAATGGAATCGTCAGAATTCCAATCCAAGCACCCAAATTCAAAATGTTGACCAAAGCCAAACCTTAGTTCAAAATAACTCTAACTTCAAACTTAGGACCTCAAATCTCCAATACAACTCCAATTTCTGAAGCGACGACTCTCCTAAACAAAATTCCAAATTCTGGAGCTGATGGAACTAACAAAATTCTATTCTAAGATCCGTAGCTCCGGTGTTCCAAATACCACTTTTGAACAACTTAAGTCTCTAAAACCCCAAACTTCCAAAACTCATGAATTTTCAATGAATTTCAAAAATTACTACCAAACACTGATCAGAAATGACTTGGGGCAACTATTGAGAGGGAAAAAATAGACGTTTTGCAAAAAATTCCAAAAATGACCTTCATGGTCATTACAAGAAGGCATTGGTTAATGGTTTATTTTGATTTCTTAATGAGCAATCACATTATCAAAGTTGTAATTATTTAAGATGTTAGCATATTCCTTTATGGACTAGTGGTTCACCTTGAGCCATTATATTAACACGACTCGATTCCTCGAGTCATGATGTCACCTACTATAACCCACTAGTAGGTAAGCCATCACAAAATCTGTAATGACAAGTAATTGGTATAAGGGCAGAAACAAGCAAAACAACAATTTAATCATAAAAACAAGAGACACGCGGAACCAAAACAAAAATATATATTCAATAAAAGGTCCCTCACAAAACCTAGAAGTCACAAGTACAGAAATACTAAAATAAAAGAGTACAAGTCCCCAAAGTGGACCTCGAATACAAGGCTTGTATCAAAATACAAAAGACGAGTCAACAAAATAAAGATATAGACATGTAATTTCAGGATACCATGTGCTCATCCTCACCTCTGAACCGCAGTTGCAACATGCTTGAATATTAATGCTGGTAGCTAGTACTTAGACCTGCATCACGAAGTTGATGCAGAGCGTAGTATGAGTACCAAAATAATAGATATGACATCCTAGAATTAAACACAAACTGAGGTCAAAAATGAAAAACTAACAGGAATGCACATGAGTTTATTAAGAACAAAAATAGAACAAAGTACACATAATAATACCTAATGGGCCTACATAAGCTTAGATGGTACACTCATGCACAAGTTTAAGTAAAACCCGAATAGACCCTTATCGGCCCGACTGGTAAAAAAAGAGTTAAGAATCATGAGGAGAATATGAAGATACTTACAGTATTACCATGAACCTTCAAAACTTGAATTGAGTCAAATGGATTCCAGGGACATCAACTACGACGACATAGGAGCGAAAGACTATAACCAAGTCGAGGACTTCAACCAAGGCTGAAGGTACACCAAGGACTCTAACTGAGGTGAAAGATATGCCATGGACTCTAACCAAGGAAAAAAGGTACGCCAAGGATGCTAACCAAGGCAAAACATATGATGAGGACTCTAACCAATGCGGTGACCTGAGGTAGGGGCTTTAAGTATAACCCAGAAGAGTGAATCAGGGACTTTCACCGAGAATAAAAGGTGAGTTGGCTAGATTTATTATTGGTAAAAAAATGAGCATCAAGGGTAGAACCCCATACCAATTTCCATCAATAAATCACTCTAAGACTGAACCAAATCCAACCAGAAATAACGAGCAACATCCGAAACAAGAAGCAAAAATCCTAGAGCCATCATAAGAAGGGAATTATATGTAATCTGCCTCAAGTGTTGGGTTATTTCCTAGCTAAGACTCAGACTATCAGACCCCTGTCTTCTATATTAGTCTATAAGGATCTAAGTCGTCCAAAATAATATCAGAGAGATTCTAGGGCCTATCGACTCTAAACTCTGCAAGTCTATGGAAATCACTAGTCTAAGCCTAAACTAAGGCCAAACATTCTTAATATCAACCAATAAACACATATCAAACACAACAAAAGGTAAGAATAATCTTAAATAGAAAAGCTAGCATGCTCCAAGTCCCAAAAACCCAATAATATAGCCTAAAACATGATTTCTAGCTAACTAAGCATGATCAAGTGGATTCCCACCCTGAATATATTTACCTATTCAAGCTCAATATAAGGAAGGGAAGTCGTAGCCTACCTCAAGTTTAACCGCGTGCACTTTAATTCATAATTTTGAAGTCTTTTTCTTCTGGACAACCTTTGAATTCTTCCAAGCTATCAAAAATAAAATCACAATGTCAAGATGGTCGTTTTGACATCAAGATCACATTAAATAGAGATGGATAAAAATTAAAGTCTAGAACAAGAATGTGGGACCGAGCCAGAAATATGGGAATCGACTCTGTCAAAAGGCTTTATTTAGCTCCCTAAACTTGTATTCCAAAATAAGATACAATTCAAGGCTCAGAACAACTCAATATCAAGACATGCATAATTTCACAATTTAGAGCTAAAGAAAAGAGGGCTCATAGACCCTTCTGGACTTTTGTTACCTAAAACAAAGAGTCTCCGACACTCCTGAACCCTCCACTGCGTTACACTAACCTTCTGAATAGCCATAGAATTTGAATCTCCAAATTTGAACTTCTAGAACTCTCAAAATTGCCAATTGAAGTTTGGGAACAATGGCTGATCGTGTTTGGTCTTGTTAAATAAAGACCAGAAAAAATCAACATGAGCCTTGTGAATACAAAGGCAAGTGGGACAAGGAAACACGATCTCGGCCAAGAGGCCCGCGAATGCTAAGTGGTGAAAGACTAGACCTTTACGAATGCAGCCCCGACCTCACGAATGGGGAGGCCTCTTTTCCTAGCCTTCACGAACGCAGCCAAAGGTCCTACAAATGTAAAGGGTAAAGTGGATTGAACCAGCTAAATTTCATCAATTGGTTTTGTCTTATGCCAAATTCTCTAACAGGGTGCTTAGGATTCATTCGGAGTTTCGTGTGCAAACGAGATATGCTACCCTACTAAATTCAAAATTTTGGACTTAACACTGATGTCAAAACTTCCAACCGAGGCCATCTCAACAAAAAGTAGGTCCCACACTTAAGCGTGGATTAGACCAAAAGCCTTAGGAACCGCACAAAAAGGTCCTTCTTGACCAAATTCGACATACAGAGCTAACAAAACCCTCACAATTCCATTATGAGGCCGTTTACTTGAAGTTTTGGCCAAAGTAAACTATTCAAAATTCAAAATATCCAAACTATAGAAACTTACATAAAAACCAAACAAACAACCAGGGAACCAAAAAATCAGTGCTAGCAAGTCATAAATGACTTGGGGTCTCTATAGGAATGCTCTAAACCACAAAAGAAGGCATTAACATAGAAATGACTCGGAGGAGCATTACAACAACCACAACTATAAAGGACTTTATTCCACAAAAGTAAGAGTCATGAAGTAACTAAAGGCTCATATAAGACGAGGAACTGCTCATATATATCCTACTTTGTCTCTTAGATAGCCTCTTCAACTAGACGATGCTTCCAATGAAACTTAACCATATGAATGACTCTAGATCTCATCTGTCTGACATTTCTAGCCAAAATAGCAACTAGCTCTTCCACGAAGGTCAAGCATTATCAAACTCAACTGAATCATACCTGAGCATGTGAGACTCATCAAAAACATATCAGTGAAGCATAAAGACATGGAAAGCCAGATGAACAACTGAAATTGCTGGAGGTAGGGCTAACTCATAGGCAACATCACAACAGTCCTTAAAATCTCAAATGGTCCAATATACATGGGGCTAAGCTTCCCCCACTTTCCAAATCTCAGCATGCCCTTCATGGGAGACACTCGGAAGAATACCCAATCACCGACTCCAAAACTCAAAGGCAAAGACGTACGATCCACATAGCTCTTATGCTTGCTTTGAGATGCTCTAAGTCAATGCTGAATCACCTATACTCTATCCAAAGCCTCTTGAAAAAAGTTTGCATCATGCAACCTAGGCTCTGAAGAAATAAACCAACCGATCATAGAGCGACAACATCTACCATATAAAGCCTCAAATGGGTCCATCTGAATACTCGAGTGGTAGCTGTTTTTATATGTAAACTCTACCAAGGACAAAAGATGGTCCATTGACCTCCAAATCTAAAACATAGGCATGCAACATATCCTTTAGTACTTGAATTGTATGCACTGAATACCTATCTTTCTATGGATAGAAAGTTATGCCAAGGTCAACATGAGTACCTAACTCCTCCTAAAAGTCCCTCCAAAAGCTGGTGGTAAACTCAGAGACACAAATACCCCGTGAAGATGAACTACCTCTCTAATGTAGATACAGGTCAACCTCAAAGCACTGAAGGAAGTATGAATGGGAAGGAAGTGTGCTGACTTGGTCAATTGATCCATAATGACCCAAATCTTGTCAACACCTCAGAAGTTAGAGGCAATTCCATAATAAAATCCATAGATATAAGTTCTCACTTTTACTATGAAATGGGTAATCTTTGAAGCTCACCACCAGGCCTGAAGTTTTGGCCTTCACGTATTGGCAGCACAAGCAAAATGACACATATTCCACAATATCTCATATCATATAAATCCACTAGTAGTGATGTCTTAAATCATGATACATCTTCCCTATGACCGAGTGGATAGAATATTTGGAATCATAGGCCCATAAAGGATCAGCTGAATCAAAACTCCTAACTCTCGAAACACAAATTATCCCATCAAACCTCAAAACCCCATCAGAATCTTAGATTACCTGATAGGCGTCACCTCACAGAATCCACTCTCAAAGAGCTACCAAGTCCTCATCCTCAAACTAACTACTATAAATCTAATCCAAAAAAGAAGACTGAACTCCCATATAGGCCAACACCTTCCTAGAATATGAAATATCCAACCAAATCACCATATTGGATAAAGACTGAATGTCTAAAGACAAAGGTCACTTTGAAATAGAAAGGAAGACTAGACTCACCATACTTACCACTTTTTGACTCAAGGCGTTCACTACTACATTCTCCTTGCCTGGATGGTAAAGAATAGAGATGTCGTAGTCTTTTAGGAGCTCTATCCACCAATGTTGCTTTGAGTTAAGGTCTTTCTGGCTCATAATATAATGTGGACTCCTATGGTTATTGTAGACCTCATATTGGACCCTATACAAGTAGTTGCACCAAATCTTAAAAGCAACAACTATCGCCGTCAGCTCTAAATCGTGGGTGGGGTAATTACACTGATGAACCTTCAACTATCTCAATGCATAAGCAATAAATCAGCTTCTCTACTACAACACACACCCTAAACTAATGTCGTACATATCAAAATACACCATGAATCCATCACCCTCAAGTGGAAGATTCAAAATGGGAGTGATAGTAACTCTTTAAGCTTCAAAAAGCTCATTCCGCACTCCTGCAACCACTTAAAAAGAGTATCCTAGAGAGTTAATCGAGTAAAGAATGCTATAATACTAGAAAAACCCTCTACAAACCATCTATATTAATTTGCTAATCCGACGAATATCTTAATCTTAGTAATAGAGGTGGGCATAACCCAATCATGAATAGCCTCAATATTCATTGGATCCACCATGGTGCCATCCTTGGATACCACGTGCCCTATGAATGCTAGAGACTCAAGCCAAAACTCTCACTTTGAGAACTTGGCATAAAGTCATCGATCTCTCAATGTCGTGAGCACAGTTCTCAAATATTACTCATGCTCCTCTATGCTCTGCGAGTATACAATATGTCATTAATGAGTACAATAAAAAATGAGTCAAGATAAGGCTTGAATACATGCCTCATCAATTCCATTAATGTCATAGGGGAATTGGTTAATTGAAACACATAACTAGGAACTAATAATGGCTGTATTGAGTCCTAAATATGGTCTTAGGATGTTCGATGCCGTAATCCTTGGATGATGGTAACTAGACCTCAAATCAATCATGAAAAATATGATGGTGCCCTGAAGTTGGTCAAACAGGTCATCTATAGGAAGCATAGAATAATGGTTCTTCACCATCACCTTGTTCAGCAACTTGTAGTCAGTACATATCCACATAGATCTATCCTTCTTCTTCACAAACAAGACTGGGGCACCCTAATATGACTCACTAGGCTAAATGAATCCCTTATTGAAGATATATTAAAGCTAAACACTGAGCTCTCTGAGCTTTACGAAGGCCATATAGTAGGGTATAAAAGAAATAGGATGAGTACCCAGCTCAAGGTCAATGGAAAAATTAATATCATGCTTCGAGGTAAGGCTAGATGGGTCTGTATTTAACACATCCATAAACTCTCGCACTATAGGGACTGAATCAACCATAATCCTTCCTAAATAACATCCCCACATAACCCAAATAGCTAAACAATTGCTAGCAACCAATTTTTTCACCCAAATATAAGAGATAACCCCAGTCGGTATGCCACTAATAAATCCCTACCATACAATCGGAGGGATACCATGCATGGCTATGGTAGCAGTCTAAGTATAACAATCCAAGACCATACGATAAGGGGATAACCATTCCTTTCTTAGGATAATATCAAAATCTAACATGTCCAAATCAATAAGGTCAGTCTAAGTGTCACACCCCTGGATAGTCACAAAGAAAGATCTATACACCCGATCCATTACTAAAGTATCGCCCAAAAAGGTCAAAACAAACACTGACATTGATAAGGGCTCAGACTTCATACTCAATTGGGAAGCAAAATAGAGAGATATATATGAAAATATAGAGCCTGGATTAAATAAAGTCAATAGGGGATGATGGCATAAAGGAATCATACCTGTGATAGTACCGTCTGATTTGCATAGAAGTGGACATACCTACCTATGTCCTAAGCATCTACCTTACCACCTAACCTACCTCTCTCGGGACCACCCTATGGACCCTGTGGCCACCTCAATGGTCCTGACCGTGTCTTCCAACTCTAGCTAGAGGTGCTATTGCTGAAGCTGGTCGAGCGACATGTGGAGCTAGTACAACTGGTCTATGCAAAGGGAACTCTCTAGACCAGTGATCAGTAACCCCATAATTATAACAACCATATAGAGGTCTTCTTGCAATATAAGGATGGACACCAAGGCCTAAGTTATCGGGCTGTGAACCATCTTAACCCTAACTTAGGCCAGCACCAAAACCACCTGGACTATACCAGTCACCCTCTGAAGTATGAACCAAAACCACCTGTACTATACCGGTCACCCTCTGAAGTATGAAGTGTCGCATGAATAGGCCAGCTAGACTAACCCTGCTAAAACTGTTGGCAACGCCTATCATGTGAGTCCTACCCTTAGACTAGGACCCACTGTAACTGCTTAGTGTTGAGCCCTCTTACCACTACCCTCTTGGGATTAGCGATAAATATGCTCCATTGTACTAGCATAGCCAACCACTTCTTATAAAGAATGGCTCACCGCAATTATAGCTCAGTCTCCATCCTCATATGAAACCTTGATCATCGAGCAAAACATCAAATCCTCTCTCCTACTCAGTAGGAAATATCATCATAGCATGGCTGAAGAGCTTGTAGAACGTAGTCTCATACTCGAACATAGTCATATAGCCGTGCTCCAACCTTAAGAACTAATTATAGAGCCTATTTTGTAGCTTTATGGAATGAACTTAGATAAGAAGACCTTTGAAAACTCATCCCAAGACATCGTAGGCAACCCAGTTGGTCTGGCATCTAAGAACGAGAGCCACTATTGCCTGGATAGCCTACAGAACTGATGAGCGGTGAAGTTGGCTTCTCTCAACTCCATAAGACCCAGCGACTATAGTTACTCACGATTGGTAGTTAGAAACGTGTGGGCATCCTCTCCAATTATATAAGAAAATAATAGAAGAGATAGTCTCAAGAATATCTTGAGCATTTTCTACTCTTCTAATGGCATAACACTAGCTGGGGTTCTGCAACTGGCTTGGCGATAATAAATGCTTATGATAACTAAACCTGAGGTATTGCTGCTGCAAGATGACCCTCTAGTGCTGGTGCAACTGCAGATGGGGCCTGTTGTATACCCCTAATACTGCCAAAAGCAGGGAGCAAACCGCCAAGCCTAGAGTTATAGTTGGTGAGGCGGTGGCTGGATAGGTCCTGGCCCCACTAGTGGCGGAGGAACATAAGCTGCTTGAGTCTCTACCACTAGCTTTAAATTCCTCTCTTAATCCCGAGCTGGTGTTGTAGCCATCGCATGACCTCAAGGTTGGCCTCTGCCCCTAGTTGGGGTTTCAGAGTGATCTTTCTTGATTTTGGAATGGAAAGGCTTGGTTGAAGGCTAAATTTACTTGAGGGCCTCAGTGCGTCATTCTCATCAACTGTACTATGCGTGCAAGCCATTTTATGAAAGAATGAAACAAGTGAGATTCCATGAAACCAATTAGACAAATACTATACAAAAACAATATAAAGAGTAGACCTTTGTAATAATATCCTTTATCCTTCCAATGATAAGTTACAGATGTCTCAGCATAGACTGTAGGAATATACTAGATATTAGTTTTGTACTAGTGAGACCGGTGAAATTGGGGCTCTGATATAGACTTGTCACGACATGATTCCTTGAGACATGATGACAACTACTATAACCACTAGTATGTAAGCTAGCCCGAAATATAGAATGACAAGTAATTGGTATAAGGGAACAAACAACCGAATATAACAATTTAATCATAAAAACAAGATATACGCATAAGCAAAACAAAAAAATATATATGATAAAGATCTCTCCCAGAATTTGGAAGTCATAAGTACAAAGTTGCTAAAATAAAAGACTACAAGTCCCAAAAGTGGACCCCAAATACAAGGCTTGTCTCAAAATACAAAAGATGAGTCAACAAAATAAAGACAGAGACATATAATTTCAGGATGCCATATGCTCACCCTTACCTCTTAAATGTAGTTGCAATAGGCTCGCATATCAATATTGGTAGCTAGTGCTCGAACCTGTATTATGAAATAGATGGAGAGTTTAGTACTTAGTAGGCATCATAGGCCGATTGAGCAAGAAAAGTAAAGGTAATATGAAATGCTAGAATTAAACAGAAACATAGGTCAAGAGCGAAAAACTAATAAGAATACACAAGAGTGTACTAAGAATAGAAAAGGAAGAAAGTATAACTAACTAAATCTAGTTAGGCCCACATAAGCCTAGAGTACATTTGTGCGCAAGTTTAAGTAAACTTGAATGGACTCCCATAAGTCCAACAGGTACACAAAAGAGTTAAGAATCCGGAGGAGAATCTGAGAATTCTTCCAGTATTACCATGAACCTTCATAACTTGAACTTTTAACAGGATGATAGAGATTTCAACCACGGTGAAATAGGAGCCAAAGACTTTAACCAAAATGAAGGAGTAAGTCATGGACTCTAACCAAGGCTGAAGGTACACTAAGGACTCTAAATTAGATGAAAGATAATCCAAGGAATCTGACCAGGGTGAAGGATACAATGAGGATTCTAACCTGGGAAAAATATATATCAAGGACTCTAACTAAAGTGACAAGTTGAGGTAGGACTTTAACCATAATTCGGAGGAGTGAATCAGAGACTTAACCAAGAATAAACATTTTGTTGGCCAGATTTAGGATCAACGACCAATTGAGCATGAAGGGGAGAAATTCATACTGAGTGCCATCAAAAAATCACTGCAAGTCTGAATCAAATCCAACTAGAAATAATAAGAGGCCCATACAAATCAAGAACCAAGTAACATGGATTGACTGGAGAAGGGAATTATGGATAATAGGCTTCAAGTGATGGGTTATTACCTAGATAAGACTCAGAATATCAAGCCTAAGTCTTCTATATCAGCCAACAGGGAGAAAAGTCATTCGAAATGATATCAGAGAGATTCTAGGGCCTATCATCTCCAAACTACACAAGTCTATGAAAATCACTAATCTAAGCCTAGACTAAGGCCAAACATGCTAAATATCAACCAATAAACACATATCAAGCATACAATAAGGTATGGATGATCTTAAATAGAAACAAATAACATGCTTTTAATCTTGAAAACCTGATAATATAGCCTAAAACATGATTACTAGCTAACTAAGTATGATAAACTAAATTCCCACCCTAAATTCATACAAATCAACATATATTTACATATTCAAGCTTAATCTAAGGAATGACCTCTGAACTCTGCCAAGCTATCAAAAATAAAATCACAATGTTAAAGCGATCATTTTGACACCAAAATCACATCAAACGGAGATGGACCAAAATTGGAGTATAAATGGAAATGTTGGACCTGCACCAAAAATCCAGAAATTAACTCTGTCAAAAGATCCTATTTAGCTCCCCCAAAGTTGCACTCCAAAAACAGGACACAATTTAGAGCTCGAAACAACTCGAAATTGAGACATGTATAATTTCACAATTAAAAGTTAAAGAAACTAGGGCTGGCAGCCCCTTCAATTATATTTTTACCTTAAACAAAGAGTCCCCGATACTCTCCAAACCCTCCAATGCATTACCATGAACCTTCCAAAAAACACGGTTATGAATCACTAAATTTAGACTTCTAAAACTCTCAAAATTGCAAACTGAAGTTTGGGAACAATAGATGATCACGTCTGGTCTTTATTTAAAAAGACCATGAAAAATCCTTCATCGAGATCATAGTCAGGAGGGCTCACGATCATGGAGGTTTAGCAAAGGTCAGACTCTCGTAAATGCGGTCCAAGCCTCGATAATGCAAGTGACTACTTTCCTAGCCATTGTGAATGTTGACAAGAGGCTGTGAATACAAAGGGCAAAGTGTCCTGCACCAGTTGAGTTGCATTAGTTGGTTTTGGCCAATGCCAAATTCTTTAATGAGGTACTCGAAATTCTTTGGGAAACTCGTGCATGCAAATGAGATATGCTACCCCATAAAATTCAATATTTTAGACTAACGAAGATGTCAAAAATTTTAAGCGAGGTTGTCTCAACAAAAAATGGGTCCTACACCCAAGCGCCTTTTTAGCCAGTTTCCACAACGGAGGTAGAGATTAGACTGAAAATATCAAGAACCATACAAAAAGGTCCTTTGAAACTAAACTTGATGTTTCAAAGCTAAAGTAACCATAAAAATTCTATTTTGATGCCTTTTACATAAAGTGTTTACTGTAATCAACTATTCAAGTTTCAAAAGCTTCGAAATACAGAAACTTGCATAAAAACCAAGAGGAAGACCAGCCAATCGAACGGTCACTGCCAGCAAGTCATAATTAACTTGGGATTATTATAAGAATGCTCTAAATGATGAAATAAGACACTAACACAAAACGAACTTGGAGGATCATTATATATATCCATCATGGTAAAAGATGGATCCAAAAAATCATGTTTGAAATTATCATATCATGCTAAGGGAGAAGAGACTAGATGTCCTAGTTTAAGGCTAGTACAGCGAAAGAGTTAACATTGTAGCGGGACGATATATGAGTTCTTTGGATTTCATAATAGTGTTTGCACACCAAACGAGATCATCATAGCGGGATATCCTGTCGCTGTAGTGGGACTACTTTGGCGAGTGGGGGCCCACTATTGCAAACTCAGGCAATAAAGCTAACTAGCCCTGATTCTAGTTTTTTTGTTCCCAATATTAAATTTTTGGAGTAGTTTTGATTATTTAAAAGCATTATATAAAATTAAAAGGCCTAAAAAACAAGGCCATCATTCAAATATGCCACTAATGGAACCAGAAAATACTCAAATTAGTGACAAATATCCTATAAATAGTAGAAGTAAGGATGTCCAACAAGACCCCATGCAGGGGAAAACCAACAAATAATAAAAGTTGAAAACATGGGGTACGGGGAAATAGGGAGTACCATGTTGGGGACCTAACCTTTACCTCCACCTTTAAGGCTCAACGTGTCATAGCCCTTCACATCTATCCCACAGAGGAAAGAGAGCTCTTGGACATTAAAAGTTCTCACTTTGGGTATTTTCTTATCCGATGCTATGCATTCAAGGATGAACTTAATGGCATTCTACATGAGGATCAATAATTTATTTCAAGAGCATAGTTTGCTCTTTTCCACGTGGGCCCAAGCCAAGAGAAAATAAGTTCTCTATAGGTATGAAGGCCCTATAAAATGAGAAAGGACAGACTCGGGGGAATGGATGACTATCTAGGATATAATGTTCTTTATTAAGGACAATTCTTACTCCAATTGACCAAAAGGCCCTATCGGCCGTTGGGGAATAGAATCAAACTTTTCACCTCCTTGCGTCTTGTTGCTTATGCCCTTAACACCAACATTCCTTTTCTTCTAGCTTCTTTCTCGTGAACCCTTCACTATTAATGGGTTGAAGGGTGTCACTCACTAACCAGGAGTCTACTTTCTCTAATATTACCCTCATCCTTTGGCACAACTTTGTGATCATGAAAGGTAGGAAAATATTCTTCTATTGGAGGATGAAGACTTGTCATTCCTCCAGAACCTACTTCAGTATATTTAGGTCTACCCTTTCCAATATATATTTAAACACTAGGTCCTTATGGTAGGTCTCATCCCTAAAGTTCCTAAAAGGAGGGGGATATCTATCAGGAAACTAAGTTTACTCATGGGTGGGCATTGGGGGTAAAGTTGGTGCTCTTGATTCCCGCCTTAGAGTTCACCCAATGGAGTAGAGTTCGTCTTATCATCTCTTTCTAGAATCCTTGATAACCAATGGTTGTTGTTCTCCTTCTCATTTAGCAAAAATGGATCATTCAATCGACTTGGCTCCCCAAGAGTTGATTAATCACCTTCTTCCCAATTAGAACATCCATGTGTTGTATACAGATAACAGGTATATGGGTATTTGACAATTCCATGGGAATCATGGTGTAGTGTAACACCTCATAAAGTCCAAAGTTTAGATCGAACAAGACAAATATGTAAAAAATTTCAAAAATGCAGAATTCTGGGTTTCACGAATGACCATACGATTCGTGAAAGATACCACAGACCATAGAATGGTTTGTGAAACCAAGCCCATAAATCTGGGTGAAGACAACTTTCTATGAACCGTTATATAGCCCATGAAAACTTATATGAACCGTAGAAGTGTCCTTGAACTAAATGTCAAAAAACCCCAAAAATCTAGCTAGCCTTCAATGACAGCTTCTACGACACATAAAAAGTTATACGTACCATAGAATGTTTAGGGATATTTTAATATTTTCCACTTTTTCTAAACCTTGACCCCATATTTTAGTACCTGATTGTGGGTTATATCTCAGTAGTAACTTGATTACATTCCTAACTTCTCTTCCAAAGACTAAGATAAAGAACCAAGACTGTAAGACCCCATAAGTTGGAAAGTCGGAATCAAGGAGAAAATTCTCAAAACTTGAACTGAACCCAAGTTTACTACTTTCTTTATGAGTCATAGGAGTTTACACGACCCGTAGAAATGATTCGTGGAGGGAGTCATTATTGGTATTCATGACCAACCTTAAAGGGAGGTCTTACAACTCATGTTGATTATCCGTTCTTACTTAGACGATCCGTAGAGATAACTCGTAGAAAGAGTTCCGAGGCTAAGTTCCAGAAGTCCCTCAAGGTCAAGTTTACGATTTAATAGGACGGCTCATAGAATCTATGACAGATCGTAAGAACCACCCATCAAAAAATTTTAGAGACTTGTAATTTGCAGCTTTTTAGGATCTGCAGGATGAGCCAACAGGATAAACCATAGAAAAGATGATGGTCTGTAAACTTTGCCACCAAAACTTCAGAGACTCATTTTTATGCTCTTTTCTCAAACCTGTAGGACGAGTTATTTACATGACTCGTCAACACTTTGCTGACTTATAGAAATGGAGCCATTGGGCTAAATTTCCAGATTTAATGTGGGGTAATTATGTCTTTTTCAAAGTTTGGTTCAATAAACTTAGATACTTTTATGGCCAAGTTCAAAGTCTATAAATATTCAATCCTTAAAATTCCCCTCCTATTCAATTCATTCTCCAAAAATATTCTAAGGAAAGAACAAAGTGTCTCAAGGTTTCCTCTTGAAGCTAAAGCTAGGATTTCCAGATTTCTACAAGGTTTCTTCTTCAATTCTTAGTGAATTTAAGAAAGGTACGTGGGGATTGATTCATCGGCTTTTTTCACCCTTGAAGTCCCAAAGATTTCTCAAGTTTTCATTAAATTTTCAATTGATTATGAATCCTAGTTTTGATGAATTGCATTGGACTAGTTGATTTCATTTTTAAATGTTATCAATGATATTTATATGCATGTTCTCATATGAATTTCATGATTTCAAGTTGAATTATTGATGCCCATGCATAAAGCTATATTTTCAAGCCATGATTATGAAGTTAAGATGAGTTTATGGGTTGATTATGAATTAAATGATTTTCAATAAAAGTTTTATATGAGTTAAAGTTGAGATTCATGATTCTAAAGTTAAAGTTATGATGATGATTAGAGTTAAGATCAAAAGATGTTTTAAAGATGGTGATAAGGACAATTCTCACTGAAGTTATAGATTCTTATGAATCACCAAGTAGATGAGTTATTCCTAATATGTTTTAAAGATGGATTGATAGGCTGTTGCTATCTTTTCCTACTATGTTATGATCATATTTATGAGTTTCTATTGGGATATTGACTAAGTACCGAGAGGGATTCTAGGTGGGGTTCGGTCCGATAACACAGTTAGTTATGCAAGGGAATCCTAATAGCAACCTAAAATCCCAAACTACGTTGCCCACGTAGGTTGCTGTCACGACCCAAGCCTAATGCCATGGAAAATGAGAAATCCAAAAGTACCTCAACCAAGCCTCTTAGCATTCTTTTAGTCTTTCATAGGTAACAACAATAAATAAACACGCGGAAATCGTAATAGTAAATTTTCAACTTACATATGTCCAACAATACCTCTAACTTTTAGATTTAACGGAGCTAAGACTAGTCCCTAGCTCACCCTCAATTATAATAGAAAGAAATGCCATAATAAGTGTCTAAAGATCTCAACATATCATAACCTAGAAAGATAAAAGATTATTGTTCTGGGAATATGAGAACTCACCAAAAGTAGCCTTCAAATGAAATTTTAACTAGCCACGTGGAGGAAAATAAGAAGGAGCACTGGTCCCTACATGGTGATATCATGTAGGCAAAAGAGTATTCAGTAGTACTTTGAATGTACTAAGTATGTAGGCATGCATTACAAAGTAAAACATTTAGGACATTTATAAGGTAAAGTACATAAATGAGTGCATGCATGAGTGATCAAGTAGATATCATTTAATCATACATATGCGGATATATACATGCATGAGTAATCATGTAAATAGTATTTGAAACATTCATTTGTGGAAAGTTGACTATTATCTACATTAAGAGCATGTGATCTATTACATGGAATCCAATATAACCCCTTACGTTGGCCAGGGATTCTACTTGCCTAGGGTAGAACTCCGTTAATTTTACATTCATTTTTTAACTTTAACTTTAAGGGCTTTCATGGATTCATTAGCCTAAGCCTACAGGGGCTCCTATGTTAGCACATAGTTAATGAGACAAGGGGTTACTACTAGGATTCTCTTAACGAATCTCACCTCAATGGCCCATTCGGTGCTAAGTCAATTCCATGGAATAATTTAATACTTCAAAATAGTCATATCATATAGCTTGAGAATTCAAAATATCACATTTGGTAGAATAACTCATTAAAACTTTTGGTTATTCAAAAATATAAGAATTATCCTTATTGCATAAAGAATCCATCATTCATATCATTTCATCATCCTTTTATTTTATAAGACTCCCTTTTGATGATAAACATTGCTTTCATAAATATTCATTTGGAGTCAAAGCTTTCAAGTCAAACTTCATTAAAAATATAGTAAAACTAGTGGGTTCAAATCACTTCAACTTTCAAACATGTATGTAAATGAATATGCATAAATACTTTGAAATCCATTAATTAAAAATTATGCTTTAAAGAACCCACCATCAATTTTAAGAACCTTTATAGAGATAAATAGAGAAAATACTTGAAAAACCATTAATTCATACATATAAAATTATTTTGCATCAAAATAGACCAATAATCATTAGTTTAACCATGAGTCATGATATTAAGTAAAAATAAGAATTACCCATAAGAAAATCTTATTTGAAATCAAGATATTTAATTGAAAGAGTTTTGGACTCCATGGGTGGAAGAACCCATGGATAAACACCCACATACCATAAAGTAAAACTTAAAGAAAATAGACATAATTTATCATATAATCAAAGTACTTTAGGCATGAGAGTGGAAGGAATATCTGAAATCCGAAGCTTTACTCAGAATCGAAGGACTTAATTAACACTCTTGAATCCTAGCCTTTTCTCCTCACCGAAGCATTTTGTGTACTACCCGGAGTGTGTGAATTACCAGAATAGTATTTCTACACTAGTAAGAACTAAAAATATATTTTGAGAATGACTAAAGAAGTGTATAGAGAGAAGAGTTGCTTGAGAAAACTTGATGAGATATACTGATGAAATAAGGTGGGTATTTATAGGTGTGAAGGAGGGACCTAACAATAATTAAAATAATTAAAAACAAAAATCTGAAAAACTTAATAGAGGATTGTGATGTTATGTGTAATGTCAAATGGAGGACTATTGATGTCATGGGTGATGTCAAATGGATCTAGATCTTCTTTAGTTGGTGAGATGAATCTTCTTTTTACCAAATACTCTTTTTCGGAGCTTTGTTTGAACAAGATAACTTTCTAATTAGAATTTGATGTCTTCATATGAATTGTAGCTATAGTAGTCTTATTTCATGCCATTTCAAAATTAACTGATTTGGAGCATCCTATGGTGAGATATGATTTTTCTTCTACAAATACTCCATTTCATCACAACACTAAGTTTTGCAAAGATTAATTTATTTGACCTACGTATCCTCCAAATTTTAAGCTATGGTCTCACAAAAGTTTTGGGTAATGATGCTATGGTTATTAATAAATTTGAATCACCTAATTTAGACTATCATATAAAAAATTATGCCCAAAATATAGAAGCAGTATCATTTTCATCTAGAATTGAAATACCATATACAATATTTTTAGGGGGTGTTACAGTTGCCTTCACGGCCTAGCTAGTGGATCCATATATAGCAAAGATGAGTTGAGTTGTGTTACTTTTGGAGTATGTCCTGGCAAGGTAGCCTCCCTTATTTTGGTGCAGGAGTCATCGGCCTGTATCAATGCAGGAGTCATCGGATTTTATGTAATAGCTCGCATGGTATTAGTTATTGGTTAATGGTCCTATTCCACACAAGTTGGAGTTAAGTTATGAGATGTCAAGTTATGAGTTTATGATAAAGTTTCATGATATGAATTGACCAAGAGCTTCTTATGTTTTAAATTGATTTTAAGCTATATTCAAGTTCCTTATATTGGTCATGCATCTTATGGCATATTCATTACATTCTTTTATTTGTTCATGCATACCTCATGTACTTAGTACATTCAAATGTATTAATGCATACTTTTCCTATACTGTCTCATAATGTAAGGTCGGACGACGTTCGTGATCACCTCACTCATGGCTAGAGATTTCTTTAGATTTCAAAGAAGTTGGTGAGTCCTCATTCTACCGAGGATAGGACTTTTATTCATGTTTATAGAATTGATTTCCCTTAGTCCCATTCTTAACTTAATGATTACTTCCGCTCATATTTATACTATTCTTTAACTTATGTACGCGATGTATGCTAAGATGACTTATAGTTGGGGTCCCTCGCATTCCGATCGTCTTATTACGACTAGGCCCTAGGTTTGGTCATGAAAAATTTAGTATAAGAGTACAAGGGTTAGAAGAGTCCAAGGGACTCTAACATGCCGCATTAATTAAAGTCTTATTCATTATTGTGAAACGCACCACATCCATGAATAGGAGGCTATAACACGTTTGTAGAAAAGTCTCACTTCTTTTATGATCTATGTCTTTCAGTAGAGTGGTTAAGTCTTTTCCCTCTAACACTTATTCTTTGTAATTTTTAGAATATGCCTCCATGAAGATACCCTGCTAGAAAAAATATGGTTGAAGAGGAGAAGCAAACTCTGAATGATCCTTTGAATGATCAAGTTTCCAATACTGAGTTTCAAATGACTTTTCAAGTACTTTCTCAAGCCGTTATGACTTAAGTAAATCATGAGGTGGTTGCTCTTGTGAATCCAAATGCTAGTACGACAGCAATAAGAGTTTGTGATTTCATGTGGATGAATCCTCTGATGTTTTGGGGTTCTAAAGTTGATGATGATCCTCAAGAGTTTCTCGATAACATCCATAAGATTGTTGAGATCATGGGGATTAGCCTGATTGAAAGGGAGGAGTTGTCTATATACCAATTAAGGGCTTTTTCTCAAATTTGGTTTGATCAATGGAAAGTTGTGTGGCCTAGAGAGGCAGAGCCCGTGACTTGGGATGAGTTTAAAGAGGTTTCTTGATTGTTCTTTCCCACTAGAGTTGAAGAAGGCCAAGGTGTAAGAGTTTATCAACCTTAAGCAAGGTGGTATGAGTGTGAGGGAGTATTCCCTCAAGTTTACTCAATTATCAAAATATGCTAGATTCATGGTTGCCGACTCAAGACCTCGTATGAGAAAGTTTGTATCAGGTGTGTTAGATACGGTTGAAGCAGAATGTAAGACGAAGATATTGATTCAGGAGATGAATATATCTAGACTCATGACCTATACAGAGCAAGTAGAAAGTGAGAAGCTAAAGGTAAAGAATAAGGAGTCTAAGAGGCCAAGGACTGATTATAGTGAATTCTCTCATGCTAAGTCTGAAAGTGGTGGACGTCCTTATTTTTGCCAAAAGTACTCCGGCCAAGGGTATTCTAATGATAATACTCCATGGTTTGAAAAAGATGGGTGCCCAACCCTAAATCTCAAAGAGGAGCTCCTATAGGCCAAGTTACTCCCGCATGCAAGAAGTGTGGTAGGAACCACAAGGGTGAATATCTAGCCGGGTTAAATATGTGCTACCAGTGTGGTAAGTTGCGTCATTATGCTAAGGAATTCAAGGTAAAAGATGCTTGTCCTCAAGGCCAAGTTGCTCAAGGTGGCCAATTGAAACCAATGGATGGTCTACACAATAATAGGTTCTATGCCCTTCATGGTAAGCAAGAGGTGGAGGAGATTCCCGATGTTGCTACCGGTATGTTATGGGTCTTTCACTATGATGTCTATGCTTTTCTTGATCCAGGTGCAAATTTATTTTTTGTTTCGGCTTATGTGGCGATGAGTTTTAATGTTAGTCCCGAGATGTGGTAAGAGCTTTTCTCCGTTTATCCTCCCATAGGTGAGTCGATTGTGGCTAAAAAGGGTTTATAGAAGTTGTCCGATTATGGTCTTCCATAAAGTTACTTTATGTGACCTAGTTGAGCTTGAGATAACCGATTTTGATGTTATCCTTGGTATGGATTGGCTATATACATATTATGCTTCTATTGATTATAGAGCCCAAGTGGTTAAGTTTCAATTCACGAATGAGCCGGTCCTAGAATGGAAGGATAGTAACTCTATGTTTAAAGGTCAATTTATTTCATGCCTTAAATCTCGGAAGATGATTTCCAAGGGTTGCATTTATCCTATTGTGATGGTTAGGGATGAAAATTCTGAAGCCTCTATCTTAGAGTTGGTCTCTATTGCAAATGAGTTTCCGGATGTATTTCTCAATGATGTACTTGGTGTCCCTCCTGAAAGGGAGATTGATTTTGGTGTAGACCTTTTTTCGGATACCCAACCTATTTCTACTCCTCTTTACCGGATGGCTCTGGGGGAGTTAAAGTAGTTGAAGGATCAATTGAAAAACTCATTTGACAAAGGTTTTATTAGGCCAAGTATATCCCCATGGGATGCTCCCATATTGTTTTTTAGGAAGAAGGATGGTTCATTATGAATGTGCATTGACTACCGACAATCGAACAAGGTGACCATCAAGAATAAATATCTAATTCTGAGGATAGATGACTTGTTTGATCAATTGCAAGGGGAGAGTTACTTCTCCAAAATAGACCTTCATTTCGGTTATCACCAATTGAGGGTAAGGGAGTGTGACATTCCCAAAATGGCATTTCAGATAAAGTATGACCATTATGAGTTTCTAGTCATGTCGTTTGGTTTGACCAATGCTCCTACGGCTTTCATGGATTTAATGAATAGGGTGTTCAAGAAATACATAGATATGTTTTTGATTATATTCATCGACAACATTTTGGTTTACTCTCAAAATAAGGAGGATCATGCAAGTCACTTAAGGATTATGTTGCAAACTCTAAGAGATAAACAACTATTTGCATAGTTCAATAAATGTGAGTTTTGGTTAAGGTAGGTGGCCTTTCTTGGTCACATTATGTCCGGTCAAGGGATTATGGTTGATCCTAAGAAAATCGAGGTAGTTAAGAATTGGACTAGACCATTATCTTTTTTAGATATTAGGAGTTTCTTAAACCTAGCCAGATATTATAGGAGATTTGTGGAAGGGTTTTCATCAATCTTATCACCTTTGATCTAGTTGACTGAAAAGAAGGTGAAGTTTTAATGGTCGAAAGCATGTGAAAAGATTTTTCAAGAGTTGAAGCATTGTCTCACTACCGCTCCTATCTTGACCTTATTGGAAGGGTCCGATGGCTTCTTGGTATATTGTGATGCCTCAAGGGTTGGTCTTGGTTGTGTATTGATGCAACATGGTAAGGTAATAGCCTATGCTTCTAGGCAACTTAAGGTGCATAAACGGAACTATCCAACCTATGATCTTAAACTAGCAGCGGTTGTGTTTGCTTTGAAAATTTGGAAGCACTATCTTTATAGTGTCCATGTGGATGTGTCCACCGACCACGAGTTAATAATACATGTTTAAGTAAAAAGACTTGAACCTTCGGCGAAGCAGATGGCTGGAATTGTTGAAGGATTATGATATGAGTATGTTGTATCATTCAAGAAAAGCTAATGTGGTTGCCGATACACTAAGTAGATTGTCCATGAGTAGTGTGGCACATGTTGAAGAATATAAGAATGAATTTATTAAAGATTTTCATTGATTGGCACAATTAGGTGTGTATTTGGTTGATTCTAATGATGGAGGTATTTTTTTCATAATGGTTCAGAATCGTCTCTTGTAACAGATGTTAAGGCCAAGCAATACTAAGATCCAATGTTGGTTGAGTTAAAGAAGTCCGTTGCCGAAAAAGCTTTTGAGGCTTTCTCCCAAGGGGGATATGGTGTGCTACGTTACTAAGGTCACTTATGTGTACCTAACCTTGATGGATTGAGAGAGTTGATATTGGATGAGGCCTATAGTTCCCAATACTCGATTCATTCGGGCTCCAAAAAGATGTATCGTGACTTGAGAGAAGTGTAATGGTGGAATGGCATAAAGAAGGACATAGTGGCTATGTGTCCAAATTGCCATCAAGTTAAAGTTGAGCATCAAAGTCTAGGAGGTCTAGCCCAAGATATTGAAATTCCTACTTGGAAATGGAAAGATGTAAATATGGATTTTGTAAAAAGTTTACCTCGTACTAAGAAGCAACATGATTTCATTTGGGTTTTGTAGATCGGATAACCAAGTCGGCTCATTTTGTATTATTTAAGATGTCCTATGGTGCGGAAGATTATGCTAAGTTATATGTACATGAGTTGGTCAGACTTCATGGTGTGCCCTTGTCCATCATATTGAATTGAGGTGCACAATTCAATTCACACTTTTGGAAGTCATTTCAAAAGGGTCTCGGTACAAAGGTGAAGTTAAGTACCATTTTTCATCCTCAAATCGACGGTCAAGCAAAAAGAATGATCCAACTTTAGAGGATATGTTAAGGGCGTGTGTTATCGATTTTAAAGAAAGTTGGGATGAATATTTGCAATTGATTGATTTTGCCTATAATAATAATTATCACTCTAGCATCCAAATGGCTCTTTTTGAAGCATTGTATGAGAGGAGATATAGATTCCCAGTGAGATGGTTTGAAGTTGGTGAGATGGCCTTGATTGGTCCAAATTTGGTTATCGATGCTATGGAGAAGGTAAGACTCATAAGGTAGAGGTTGAAAATAGATCAAAGTCATCAAAAGTTCTATTCCGATATTAGGAAAAGAGAACTTGAATTTGAACTGAATGATTAGGTTTATTTGAAGGCTTCACCCATGAAGGGTGTAATTCATTTTTGTAAGAAAGGAAAATTGAGTCCTAGATACTTTGGACCTTACAATATATTGAGACGTGTTGGCAAAGTTCTTATGAGTTAGATTGGCCATTTGAGTTAGCTATGGTTGACCCGGTGTTTCATGTGTCTATGTTGAGGAAGTTCGTGGGATATCCAAACTCTATTATGCCCTTGAAATATGTAAGTGTTGAGGAAAATTTGACTTATGAAGAAGTTCCGGTGAAAATCTTAGACCGGCAAGTTACTAAGTTAAGAAACAAAGAAGTTCTGTCTGTCAAAGTGTTCTGGAGGAATCAACAAGTAGAAAGTGCTACTTGGGAGGCGGAAGTGGATATGATTAAATGATACCTATAAATCTTTCCCTCTACTCAAGCCTAAAGTAGTAAGTTGTTCCTATTCAAGCTAATTGAAATCTTACATATTCAGTTTCTCCTATGTCATTCATATGCATGCATGTTCATGAAAAAATTGATTTTAAAAGTTATGATTTTGTGTTAAGTTGAAGTTTTATTTTCCATGCATTATAAGATGTCATCATGTTCATGTTGGGTTTCTAGTCCCCTTTCCGTGTCCTACCTATGATAAGGTAATCTCATTCGAGGATGAATATTTCCTAGGGGAAAATATTGTAAGATCCCATAAGTTGAAAAGTCAGAACCAAGGAGAAAATTCTCAAATCTTAAACTGAACCCAAGTTTATGATTGTCTCTACTAGTCATTAGGAGTTTACACGACCCGTAGAAATGAGTCGTGGAGGGAGTCGTTATTGGTAGTCATGAAAAACCTTAAAAAGAGGTCTTATAACTCATGTTGACGACCCTTTATCACTTATACTATTTGTAGACACAACTCATAGGAAGAGGTACGAGGATAAGTTCCTGAAGTCCCTCAAGGTCAAGTCTATGACTTGACAGGATGGCTCGTAGAAGCTATGACGGGTCGTAAGAACCACCCCTCATAAAATATTAGAGACTTGCAATTTGTAGGTTTTTGGGACCTACAGGATGAGCCAACAAGATGAACCATAGACAAGATGACGGGCCATAAACCTTGCCCGTTTCCAAACTTTAGAGATTCAATTTTTATGCTCTTTTCTCAGACCTACAGGACAAGTCATTTAGATGACTCGTCAACACTTCAACGACATGTAGAAATGGAACCGTCATGCCAAATTTCCAAATTTAATGAGGGGTAATTGTATCCTTTACAAAGTTCAATTCAATGAACCTAGACATTTTTATGCCCAATTTCAAAGTCTATAAATATTCAATCCTTCGAATTCCCCTCCAATTCAATTCATTCTCCTAAAATTTTCCAAGGCAAGAACAAAGTCTCTCAAGGTTTACTCTTCAAGCTTAAGCTAGGATTTCCAAATTTGTACAAGATTTCTTTAATTTTTAGTGAATTCAAGCAAGGTATGTGGGGATTGATTCATGAGATTTTTTCACCCATGAAGTCCCAAAGATTCCTCACGTTTTCATTAAATGTTCAGTTTATTATGAACCCTAATTTTGATGAATTATATTGGCATGGTTTGATTTTATTTTTAAATGTTATCAATGATATTTATTTGCATGTTCTCATATGAATTGCGTGATTTCAAGTTGAATTATTGATTTCCATGCATAAACCTATATTTTCAAGCTATGATTATAAAGTTAAGATGAGTTTCTGGGTTGATCATGAATTAAATGATTTTCAATGAAAGTTTTATATGAGTTAAAGTTGAGATTCATGATTCTAAAGTCAAAGTTATGATGATGATTAGAGTTAAGATCAAAAGATGTTTTAAAAATAGTGATAAGGTCAATTCTCACTGAAG